>NC_092860.1:81962496-82144775 GCF_032062135.1 Pyxicephalus adspersus
GCACGCTGGATCTCAGGGGAAATCAAATGAATTTTTTTTTTCTTGTTTTCCCGTGCGGAAAACCTGGTGCGTCTTATAGTCCAGAGCGTCTAATGGTCCGAAAAATACGGTAAATTACCAGTGACAGGTTTTTGTATACGAGTAACTACTGTTGTTATAAGGACATTTTGTTGGTAAAATAAATGAACAACTATTCTTCAGTAATTTTATTCATGTTATTGATAGTTACAGTTCTATAATATATATTACTTTACAGGATTTTTCTGACACCATTCCCGGACATGGTGGGATTATGGATCGCTTTGACTGCCAGTACCTGATGGCAACCTTTGTCCATGTTTACATTGCCAGCTTCATAAGGTAGATGATCTTTACCTCATACCCACATTTATTAACAAGAGATTATAATAACAAAAGTAAAATTTATATTAGCCAACATATTCCACAGCTTGCCATCATATAATGCTAAGAATTAGTAAATTATATGAATGCACAATAAGCAGCTGCTGGACCCATGGAGACCCCCAGCAGAACTTGTGTTAAGAAATCATAGATATAGTTTGCACAATATTAAGTATTATGTAGAGCAAGGAGAGTATTAGCAGAATACGTTGGCTGATACATCTTTGGAGAAACAGTAGTCAATAGGCAAGGTTCCTGTCCAATTCATCATATTCTCCACAGAACAGTTGACCTAGGGTCACGTACTATTCACAAATAATGTCAGATGCCTAAAAAGAAGGGACCCTGTACAACCACATTTAAAGCTGTTTGAGTTTTTCTTTGCATCAAAGTCTTTCTTTGGAATACTGACAAATGCTGTGTGGGTTTAGTAACACTGATGGTATAGATCAATGTTTCTCAATCAGGGTTCCGCCAGAGTTTGCTCAGAGTTGAGAAATGAGCAATTTGTGCCTCTCAGGTCAGTTTAACTCACACATATAATTTTGGCCATCTGTAAGGGTGACATTCTTCCCCAGCATGTAAGAGGTATTCTTTCCTCTGACCACCACACAAATGTACTGTGAGCTGTGGATATAGTAAATATTAAATTTAAATAATAGCAGGGTTTCCATAAGATCTGAAAGGTATTCCAAGGGTCCTCCCCATGTTAAAAAGGTTGAGTAAGCCTGGCATAGGCTGAGTATCTAGAATGTCATGAAGTGGAATATAGCAGTTGGGTATAATGAAGAATGCTAATGATAAGCACCAAAGACCAGAGAATGACTTCATGGATTTTGTCTCATATGTGGAGTCTAGGTAATAAATGTTAAGTTGCTGTATGTAAATCTCAGAAGAAAAATGTTGACAACCACTGGACAAATCCATAGAGTAGCAGCTAGTATAATGGTGCTGTAACAATATAGTTGGTGCATGGGGGAACCTATAATAGTACAATTAGTAAAGTTTAGATTCTTCTACGTGACCTACCTTATCCTGATAAGAATTTATCATGTTACTATATATTAAAGAAAAGGGAGATGCTTAATTACCAGGTTACAACCACTCCATCTTTATTTTCTCTTCTATTTTAGGTCCTAGTTTACATTTTATAATTAAATTGCAAGTCACAGTTTGAGTTCTATATATTATACCATCATTTGTGTCCTAAATGTGTAAATATATGTAATACAATATTTCTTTTCTTTATTCCATTTGTAGAGGTCCAAATCCCAGCAAAGTTTTGCAGCAACTTCTGGTACTACAACCTGAACAGCAGCTGAACATCTACAAAGTGTTAAAGGCCCATTTAACTGAGAAAGGAGTCATCCCAGCAGCAGTCTCTGACCTGTAACCCAAATCTGTATCGGGCACCAAAACTTAACAGCACCAGACTTATTGCACTGAAGAGCTTTCAACCAAAGACTCCATCTTTAGCTCTCCCTGGATAATCTTAGACTCTTTAACAAAGGCACAAAGCTGCCTTTTTTTCCCATGTATGCACAAAGATGGGGAAATTGCTTAGCGAAAATCTGATGGGTGAAATGGGATCTTCCCAGGAGAACATTGTATTGATACATATCAACCCAGTAGGTTTTAATCTTTGTATGTAAAGCAGTCATTACTTGCTGTATTGTGCAGTCCTATGTCTAGTGCTACAAAAACTTTGTACAGTACATCATTCCTCTGCTAAGTAAAGGGATCCAGGCTTCTCATTTATTCCTAAAGCTTTTATAGATTAGATTTTATGAAGGTTTAAATGGGCACCTGAAAAATTTAAACTTTCTTTTTTGTGGCACAAACTACACTTCCTAGTGACATACACAATGGACGAGTGTTAGCTGTTCAATAAATGAGCTGATTACTGCATTATATGTGATCACCTTTACATATTGCAGTCATCATTAGAAGGGGATAAGAGGTTTAAAATTTAAGTCTCCAGGGGGTAAAATTAAAGATAAGAAATGCAATACATAAAATAGTGTTGGAATAATTACAACAAACCTATTATTTTAAAGGAATACTATTTTTTATAGAAAAAAAAGAAACTTATTGACTTGTCCTTCTATAATCTGTATACACCAGTTGTTTTTTAACCCATACCTAGTAAATCTGTCTTGCTATAGGCAATGCAAACCATATTGTCTGCATGGCCTAAATGAAACCTGTAAGTAAGGACTGTTAAACTTTTAGTATATGATCAACAGCACAAAATAAATTAACAGCAATATTATGCATGGCACTTTAGGCAGCTGTTGTATTTTCCTACAGCAAATCAAACTATTTATACAACCACAACTCGCTGTATTGTATTCTAACACACCCTGGTACATTGGAGGAATAGACATTTTTTGTCTGGAGTTCAGGATGGAATTCGGAAAAAGATTGTTGACACAATGTTCTGCAGCACACTATTTTTGGAGGGGAGATAAAACTGATATTTCTTTACAGCTGAGGCACAAGGCCTGCAGTTTAGAACCAGTGGAATCTGCTGTGTCTACCCAATCTTTTTTGTGTAAATATCATTGTGTTGAACTGTCTAAAGCTTTCTTCAGTAGCATGGTAATATGGCAGGAACTATAGTGGGACTATAATACTTGGCAGGGACATGGAGACAAGAACTTGGTGAGTACACCTTGTCACCCGAATTCCCTGGAGTTAGATGTTCAATGGATGTGAACCCACTTTCTGCACCACAATTGTGCCTGGTGCCGGTCAGTGTCTGCCTCCTTAGTCTGCTTCTCTCTTTCCTGTCCATAAAACTTAACATAAAACAGTTTAACTTTTCCTCCACATGGGCGTGCACAATATATTAGGAACAAGAAGGTATTTTTTATCTGGGAAATTTGGAATTGCCAATTGGGATTTCTAAACATTTTATTCTTACAGAACTACTAGTGCGGATATGCCACATCTTTGGAGCTGGTGATATCAGCACACATCTGTCATTTTAAGAAAATCACCCTAAAGAGAAAAACCTGTAACACAGAAGTATGGGAACTGCAATCGCTGATTTTTAAAGAAATACGTTCAGAGCGTTCTCCAGTTGTAACTGATTTCTGGATTTCCTATCCTCTAGGCAAAATGCAACACATAGAAGCCAGGAAAACGTCATGTTTAAAAATGTAATAAAACATCAAACTAGTTGCTTTTGTCAGCTTTTTATACATAAGACTCCATGTTCTGTGAAGGAGGGAGGTGGACAAGTTAAAGCCATTCATTGTTTACACTTGGTAACCAAGACTTGAATAGATGTGTAGACGTTTTTTGTCAGTAAGCAAACAAACATGAGTGACAAACGGCCATAGCTGTGCAGTAAAGGTGTCTTGCGGTATAAAGGCCTTTCCATCCAATTTGGTTGTTTATAGGCTTCATCGGTTATCTCCCGCTTTAGCCCTCAAAAGAAACAAGACATCAGCTTCTGATAAGTAGCTTTTGTTACTCATTATATAGACATAAGATATTACTTAATGCAAAATTGCATGTTATACGATAATCTTCTGTACAAATTTGCTTCCATCTAAAGGCTGTATATGAATGAAATGTAAAGATGTCACTCATATTCCCTTTGTTAATAAACGCCTTTATAAGTTAAATAATATTATTAGTGTTTTACCCAACTTAATGGCTCCATGCTATGAGAAGTACTTTGATAGTTACATACCTCCTGAATTGCCTGGCAGTTTCTAGCTTTCAGAGTAGATCTATTAGAACCCCATATATACATATATATATAATTTGTTTGTTACAGGTCAGCCACTCTGCAAGTATTCAAGCTTTTGTGTCAGAAATGATAACTACGTAACCAGTAAGAGATTGACAAATTGCAGCCCCATAATTCTCAGGTTTACTATCATATTTCCTTATAGCAGTGGTTGGGGACCAATAATCCATGGCCAAACAAATCATGGCACTGATGTTTTTAGAGGCAAGGATAATTTTAGTGAAAACTAATAAATTATTTCTTGTATTAAAATTCTTTGCAGTATATGAAATGAAAAGTAAAAAGCCAATGTGGACATCTTCTAGATCTCCTATAAGCTAAAATAGCCTGTGTTGTCTGTAGCTGTAAATGTAACATACATACTTGTAGGAATGTAAAAGAAGTTCTATTGCGCTGTAATGTAACTCAAGTAGAAGAAGTCTCTACATAAAAGGAAAGGCAGATGACAATACAGTTCCCATTCTGTGCAGTATTGTACAAGAACACTTGTCCTGTTTTGCATTATTGGGCTCTCTATTGCACAACTGTACAAACCTTTACATATGTAGGCCATCATTGCTGACCTAAATAAAATGCTTTCTCATTACATTCAGAGTCACTAAACCAGGACAAGTGCAGCAAGTGAAGTCATAGAAAAGTGCATGACAGTTTATTACCTAGTGCAATAAAAGACATGAAAAAGCAGGAGGCACTATGCCTGGCTATGGTTGTCATTCATGGCATGGGAGTGCACCAATGTGTGTAAAGATTTTATATTTTAAGGTATTTTCAGAAGACCTGAGCCACTTTGTTTCAGTATAGGTTTGTTTTTAATTAATAGGTTTTACCAGTGACTGAGCTCTGAAAAACTTAGCAAATCACGTTGATTCTGTATGTTCCTCACTCAGAGTAAAGGGGGTATTAGATTTGATTGTTCATGTAGCAGAATCCATAGGGGGCTATGTCTGCAGACACCAGATTCCTGTCCTCAGACATTCATGTGACAGCTACATGCTCTGTACTTTTTCCAATTTGTAAGAATGCTTCAATGTCCCAAAGCAAGCAAATTTACCAAGTTGTTTTTTTTTTTAGTTGAAATAGCAGCACTATTGTTGCATTTAGGCCCTACCACTGCTTTATAAAGGATTCCTTTATATTTTTTTCTAATAAAGTAAAAGTGAATGTACCAACTTGTTAAACCAATAGCAATATGCAAAATGTTTTACATGAGTAGGAGTAATCCAGAAGCCTTCTAGTACTCACATTTACTTTTAACAACTCAGGCTCAGTACAGTCACAGCACTTCTCATAGTTCCTGCAGGATATAAAAGCAGCACAGCTCCATGTAAGCTACGGCAGTGGGATCAGTGCTCCTCTGTTACGGAGGGATGGTGACTTTTATAGGCACAGATAAGAAACCATCTTGACAGGAAAGCTCTACATTTCCTATGTATGGTAACCAATGGCTACTATAAAATTTAATTAAATGGCCTGCTCATTATTGGTTCACCAAGATTCACACAATTTTTACCAGTTTTTCGCAAAAGATTCCATTAGTTAAATGTGTTTATCTGGAGCAAACTCGGGTAACAAATGCTGATAACAGGGCCCCCTTAGAATATAAAAAATAAAGTTAGAATTGCTGCTTAATGGTGCCAGATGTGTAATATGTATGCAAACTAATTTAAAAAAAAACTTGAATTTTTTAAAGTTTTGATTTTTTGAAGTGTACATATTTATTTTCCTTGTTTATTATCAAATAAAATATATACTGAAAAAAATTGTGGCTTGTAAAATCTTTTGGATCGAATGGCAAAATGGTAATAGTGAAATAAAACAAAATCTACACGCCCTCCTTCATTTGCTTGCACAAGCCGTATGGTTTGTGTAAATGTTTATATACGCCAGTTCATGGTTGGTGTTTGTCAGGGGTGGTTCAGCCCCTAATAACCGTCAGCCAATGAGAACATTGCTCACTGTGTACTGTAACAACAAGCTCACAACCAATAAATGGGAACTTTAATGAAAAAAAAAAATGTGCTTGCTTTTACTGATAACAAGTGTTTGTCCATCCACAAACAGAGCCCAGAGTGTCCCACACTGGCTTGGCTTCCCTCTTCTTTCCAGCAGTCACCATTGGCCCTGATTTATTAAGGCTGAAGAGGAAACACTTTCATCAGTGAAGCTGGGTGATCCAGCAAACCTTGAGCAAACCTTGAATTTTCTATTTGTTAGTAAATGTTTTCAAACTTGTACCAGATCCATTCCAGGTTTTCTGGATCACCCAGATTCACTGATAAAAGTGTATCCTCTCCAGCTTTGGAGAGTTTTAATAAATCAGGCCCCTTGTGTCTAGTACCACTATCTCTTTTCTTCTGGTTTCATCTCGCCTCACCCGAAATGACTGCAAGCGTGATCCCGGGTGACGTGTTGATCTCATTGTGCAAGTATGAGATTAATAACTTTTTTTTTTTACATTTTAGGAAAGCACCTGATGGTGTAAGCCCAATCTCGAGCATGCACAGCAGGAACAGCCCACAGCCTCCTGGGATTCGTAACAAAAGCATCCCAGGGTCCCCTTCAGGGTTTACCGCTGCAGCAGTAAAGACGGGAAGGGAGGTGTCCTTCCTAAAACATTTTTAAAAAACCCACATTTTTCATTATATAATTGGAATAGCCACCCTTTTATTACATTGCAATGTAAAGGATGAGTGAGAAGTAGTTGACAATTACACTCGGGTTAGGATCTTTCCGTATAAGAGGCCGGGCACAAACGGGGCTGTCAAAGGGGACTGGTCCAAGTCAGCCCACCAATGTTCTGTCGCACACTTGCCAATGTAATGCACTGAAAACTGGTTCTGCCCCTAACATTACATTTAGTCCGAATCTGAACATCAACACTATTGTCCAGTGCATATTAAGTTTTCAAAAGATTTACTAAGGCATCAAATATATTTATAGCCAAATCTAATTCAAATGTGTATTTAACAACTTTATTGAAACGAAGATGATAGCAAAGTTCTTCTGTAAAATACCAAGCCGTCTGATAATATTGTTAGAATTGGATTCTTTTCTCTAAACATTCATACTTATGGACTGATCCTTATATTCTGCTAGTCTCTAGTTAGTCTGGAAGTGCACTAAATTCACAAGAAAACACAGTTAATTGGGATTTTGTGAATACATTGGAGATGTTATGCTCAGTCACAAATAAAGACTTGTAAAAAGGATTTCCTCTATCACTAAAGTCCATGGTGGATGACTAATTCAGATAAGCAGCTTTAATATCCAAAATGGATAACAGGATATCTTTAATCCAATATAAGAAGAATAGGGCTTTACTGACACTGCACAGCTAATTAATGTGTGAGGAGACTCATAGTTATGACTGGAAGTAGAATCTCAAGAGTTTGGTAAATGGAACAAGCGTGTTATGGGTATTTTTAATTGGAAGTTTGAGAATGTGAATAATACATAAAAAGGTATAGCAGTCTATGATCTGCAATCTAAATTTGTCCCTGGGAACACAACAGCGAGTGGGCTTGGCGGCTGCTTCCAGAACGCTGACAGAGAACGCTGACAGAACAACTCTCGCGAGAGTTCTTCTTTTTTTTTCTGGAAGGCAGTTGGCACATTTTATACCCTAGAGAAGAAATTCAGTTTATTGCAGTTTAAATAAAGAATGTATTACAGTGACAGTGAGATAACAAACATATCAGTTATTAAATGGATTTGTAAATCATCCCTTTCTTATTATTAACTTTATACATTAATAATATTATGATTTATATATTGCCAAGGCATACAATGACCCTGAGAATTACCAAGATAATAATAATTGTACTTGTATGGAAGAATAATGATGTAATGATCCTTCGAGGAACCAAAGAAAAATATTCCACTCGCTGTCCTGTTTCCTAGGATACAAAAATACTTTGCAGATCATAAATTCCTTCAGACCCTTCTTTGTCTTATGGCAGACAGGTGTCTAGCAACAGGTAGTGTGCAAGCAAACACCAAGTGGTTGTCAATGAAATTCCAAACTGTCTGACAATAGCTTAGGACTGAAAGGTAACTCTGGAGACAATCCCTTAGAAACAATTGTATGTCCACACATGAAGAAGAGCCTCCTCTACACTTGGTGACAATATCTTATGATCTTTGCCAAAGTACAAAGAAGAAGGAATAGGAAAATGAGCAGTTACTTGTTTCTAAAATCTGCAACCTAATTTCTCTTGGTTGCAATCCTATTTTTTTTTTAAATATTACAGGTAGTTCCCGAGTTAAGGACATCCAACATACAGATGACTCCTTGATATGAACGGCTTCCCTGCTCCGCCGTGTGCAGAATGGAGGCTTAGAGGGGCAGTTTGCATGTGTTGCAGAAGAAATCTTTTGCTTAACACAGCTGAGGTTGTGGGTGATCTTAAGAGCTGATCTGTAACATCTTGTAACTCTGTATTGACCAGGACAAACTCTGCAATTGTTTCTTTTTGCATATCAAAGCACAGCTTGCTCCAGAAGTTAATGAATGTCTAGGCTGCATAAGGTTTTTTTTTGCTATGTTTGTGATTAACTCACAGTGAGGATTTTATACAGTAACTGACACCATGCTGCCTAATAATATGTTGAGACAAACATCTGTCCTAATGGCATTTATTAAAATAATGTATATGTTCCGACTTACATACAAATTCAACTTAAGAACAAACCTACAGTCCCCATCTCCTATGTAACACGGGGACTACCTGTATTTTGATTATCATAAACCCAAAAGGCATAAGGGATGAAAGAACCAATTCTTTCTGTTGGTGCAGGTGGAGGGAATATTTAGTCTGTTTAGGTAAGTGTACTACTTTGACTGAAAAAAATTGCACATTTTAGAACTCTGGAGATAGTGACAGGAGCCTTAGATAGGTCAAAACATCAAAATTGTCTGGTGAAATTACCCTTTATTATTTGGAAACCAGTGGACAAGTAAGAAAAGCTAGATGAAAGAAGATGGAATCTAGAGCTTCCTTGTGGGAGCTTCCAAAAACTTTAGTAGGAAAGGACAAATCCTATTTACTTATTGTACATGGTTTGGGTATCTGAACATAATGCCGCCCATGCAGAATAACGCAGTAGGTAATATCTATTTCTAAAAGATCTATAATGATCTCCAGGAATGCCAACAGCCCTGACTTCCCAAACAATGTTGGATTTAAATTAAAAGGCAAAACCATGACTGACCAATGATAAACAACTACTTGTCTCTGTTAGCAGCAATCTCACCTTCTTGGTCTGCCTCAGTCAGCATAACTTCACTTGTCCATAACCCTCCATTTCTTCTTTTTGAGCTATTCATTTGTGGATTTGCTAGTGTGGAATGGGTCATGATCATGCTAATAGATCTGTTTCTTTTTCAGCTTCCATCAGATATTCTCAGATTTTCATCTAGCACACTTTAATATGCAGAATTCATAGCTGACCCAGTGACTGCAAGCTGCCCAGACCCTGAAGTAGCAAAGTAACGCTAAACCATACCATTTGCATCACCATGCTTTACAGTTGGTATAAATTTCATTTTCTAACATGCAGTCTTCAGTTTTTACCAAATATGTCTACTGTTACTATAGTCATACAACAGCATTTTTTTGTTAATTAATAAGAATGATATGATATGAGAATTAATACCTTGTCAACTACATTACCTTAATCTGTGTTTTGCTCCCTACAGCTAGTTAAAACCTTTCAAGTACATTCAGTTCTGCCCCGTTTGCCAACAGTAATGTTTTACATTCAACAGAACTTCGAATGAGCCCTTGACCCAATTTGCAGATTTTGCTTTACTTGCACAAAACAAATGAACAAGCAGGTTTTGTTAAGTGGATCACTATCGTCTACCAGACAGAATTACTGGTCCAAAAGCTTTCAGGAGGAGATCATATTCGAAACATTTTAAAAATAGAACAAACACCAAGGAATTTGGTTGCATTAATGTGTGAACTCATGATGTGTCTCATTTGCTTGTACACTTCCTCATCATTATCAGGTCATGGAAATAAGTGAGCAATATTATTTACTGTGCACATGGTGAATGATAGAATGACATGTTATAAAAAATACTCATAGCAGTGCTTGAGATGTTGTGTGTTTCCTTTTCAGGATATTGTCCCAGCACCACTGCACAAATAATCCCAGAACACGTGCTCACAAAATGAGCCATTAGAATAATTTTAGATGCTTTTAATGCAGTATTTTCAGTTTGATACCCATTTTCAATAGTTAATAAAAATAACAGGGCCCCATAGCAAATTTCTAATAGGGCCACTGTTTATATGGTGCAGAATGGGAAAACCATTTTACCAGATTACTGTGGCAGAAGGGTGGTTAGCAACCATCTTCTAAAATCTGGGGCCCATTTATAACATTTGAGTTGTTCTGATGCCCCTCCTCCCAGCCCATGCAGGTTCTATAACAGCTACATAGACTGTTGTACCTACAGTTAAGCTCATTTTGGCCATTGTACTTTACCCAGAAATAATGAATTGGTGTCAGGCGTCAATATTTGGGATGTGTAGCTTTCAACCTGTCCTATACATCTCATCTGGTCTACAACATTTATAATAAACATGTTTTATCAGCAGTCCTAAGAAAACCTTATATTTCCAGTTATGGATAGCACATCGGTCATTACACCTAACAGCTAATGAAGCCAAGATCAAACTCAGCAGTGGAAGTTTCCATTTTTTCAAAGTGGAGCTGTCATGGATGACTTTAGCCTTTGGTATAGTTACATTGGTACTATTTTTGTTAAACTTGTGAAATGTGGAAATTGAGTAAACATTATAAGAAAACAAAAAATTTTAATGAAACAGATTACCAACATGTTAGTGCAACATTTTAATCTATGTGCTCTAGAGAAGTGGTTGCCAACCTTTTCGGTCCTACGAACCACTAAACTTACGGGGTCTGGACCTCACATGCGGGAGGAGCTGTGTGCCACTCATAGGGAAAGAAACTTTCCTCATAGTAATGTCATGATGCCAGAACCCACCCACGCCCCCTTAGCCTGCGATCTGTACAGGGGACATGGTCCGCGGCTCTGGCTGGTTGCGCCCCCAGCGGGGGTCCTTCTCCTGACCCTGCTGGGGGGGGGGGGGGGGAGCGCAACGGCCAGAGCCGCAGACCACCAGTTGGCGTCCGCTGCTCTAGAGAGAGGTTTATTGGATCTGCTGTGTCCCGAGGACGAGTGGAAACCAATACCACCAAAAGACTTCAGTGGGGAGTTAAAGGAATATATGCTGCTAAGGCTGGCCAAAAACTGGCCTTTCTCATGAGCTATATTTTGTTTCTCTTGATACAACATATACTTTGTACTTCCAAACATATCTCTTACAGTGCAATGGTGGGTTAGAAGCCAATAACTCATAGCTTCAGATTAGTATTTTATCAATGTTTGATTTTTTTTATATGGATTTAAATATTCATGGATAACAAAGTTTGTCCTTATTGGGGTAAAGGATGGTTGGGTATTACTGAATGGTGACATTTTATATATATATATATATATATATATATATATATATATATATATGGGGAAAATAAAGAGATCATATAAGAACTTGAACTTTGTATATGTATTTAAAGAGAGGCTGTTGCAGAATGTATAAACACTCCAATTCTCCTCTATTCCTCTTATCTTACAAGAAAGTCCTCGCAGGGATAAAACACATAGGAGGATGGGGGACATAGGTGGGGTGCCTCTGCTTGTGTAATATGTGCTGCCGATTTATTAGGAAGTGGTTCAAAAGAAATCCAAAAGAAAACACAAAGAAAAACCAGAAGACAGTCACCATATTGGTGGTAAATAGCAGGTATTTTATTTGTAATGAAAAAGAATTAACTTAAGTACCTGACCTATTGCATTTAGTCATGTATTGTAATCGTGTTACTCTACTTTTTGCATTGGAGACAAATATACAATGAACATTCAGATATTACAGATTGCACGCTAGATAAGATTTTCTTCCAGGCTGTGAACATTTAACCACCAAAAAAACATACTGTAATACAGTACAAAATTCCACACTCCATCTTCAGCCAATTATCAAACAACTTCTGCTGCCATGTAAATCAATGGCTGTGTTTATGGGCGTACAAATTAAAAACAGGACAAAAAAAATATACATCGCACTGACACAAAAAGTCAGCTCTGTTAATTACTCATGCAACAAGTAACAAAACTTGCTGAAATGAAAAATACTTTCTAAAAACTTTTTATTATTTTTTTTTTGCTTCTTTTGACTGCATAAATATTTTATACACAGTTTTTTTTTTATGTTACTGAAATCAAATAAATTTCAAAATAATACAGAACAAAAATAAAATTTGGCTGCTACTGCTATTTTACATAAAGGTGCAAAATAATTTATTGATAGTGTTCTGCTAGTTGGACCTCTCATACAAAGCCTGTTCTATTGGTAAGCATGACGATACAACTAGAGTACAACTTGCAGGTACACTGGAAAGTACATGGGTGCTTGTGACGAACTGCAAGGCAGAACAAAGTGGCAATGAAATATATAACATACAAAGAGACTGCTCAAATGTCTTGGTGCAAACTGCCTTGAGATGGTCAGCACATACAGTACATATAGCTCCCAGACTGTGATAAGCCCCTCTGCTCATATTTAAGTCCCTCCAACCTTTACCAAGTCATGGGGGTGTTAAAAAAGCAGTACTAGTATCCTGCCAGAAGAGGGAGTCATGCATATGTTTCATTTACTGTACAAAAAGAAAAGGGCCATACCCTGCCCCGTTTTGTTCCCTGCCCTGATTGTTGTGCCTGTTGCACTGACAGCACAACAAAGAAATCCTACATTACTGGGAAAGCTAATATTATATTCAAGTTATAGGCATTCCAGTGACACCCCACGTAAAATTCTGAAAAGTTACTGACTCAACAGGAAAGACTTGTATTCTCCAGCACCAAGGCATGGCATATAAATGCTGCAAGTTTCCCCATAACTGGAGGCCCAGATTCTTGTGTGTGCTCTGACACTGCGCACTAGTGGTAGCTCATTGCATTAGTTCACACTACAGGTGATTTACTCTACAATCCTGACAACTTTCCTACTTGCCCCTCATCTATTTAAATGTGGAATTTGAATGAAATGGTGACTTTATTTTTGTTAAAAATTGTTCTTTACCTTTAAAATGTTAGTGTTAATGAAAAACAATAAATAATGGCTAAAGCACAAAGCTAATTAAGGTAATTCCCAATATATTGCTTTTTTTGGTGTAATTAAGATCATTTTAATTTTATAAGAGTTAAATAAAGCCCTTTTTAAATACAACAATGCTTTGCCTCACTCCAGTATCATCTCAAATTGTATACATTACATTGAACAACCCTGTTTGAGGATGGCTTGTGTTGTCTGATAACACTCAGAATTATTAGTCTCAAATTAAGGTGTATTGGATACAGGTTTGTGGTCCCAAGCTACACCATATAAGAACAGAGGGCAGATAGGGTTTTTGCTTATGTACGGAACAAATTGTTACCCTCAGCAGCCACACAAATGGAATATAGTTTTTGCTGAAGAAAAAGTCAAATGCATTGAAATCCTAATTGTTTTTTGCATGCAAACAAGTTTGGACTGCTTTGAGGTTGGGCTGTGTGTCCTGCGGGAAGGAAACTACAATACTGGTAAAGTCATAGTCCCTATGTTTTCCAGGGATTATACATGTACAGGTAAAAAGTGTGATATCTCATTAAGTGCACAGCCCCGAATCCGCATACATGCACAGACAGGGCTTGTCTAACCATACGGAGGTTTACTAAAGCTTTGCTCTGCTTTTTTCTCAGTCCCAGTGCAGGCTAGTGATGTATTGGTACCAGGACCTTACTAAATTACCCATAATGCTCAGCACCGTGCTGGGCCGCAAGTAAGGGATATAGAAGAGCTTGGAAACGTACATGTTTTAGGAAATTGAATAAAACAAGGGTGCAGACAAATATATTGATGATATATTTCTTGTGTTTATCAATTTTAGTCCCATGTAACAGGCAATTTTGCATTTTCAATAAAAAGGCCAATATTTTATTTACAATAATCTGTACATGACTGCAAGTCTTTTTATTTGTTTTGTTTTCTTCGTAAGCGGCTTATTTGTCCAAAGAAAGCTATCTAATAGATTACTTTAGAGGATGGGGGCAGCTCAATGAAACAAACACAAGGAATTATGGGAGCTGTTAGTTGGGTGCTTTCTTCAGCCAGCAGACATAGCAGCAGAACTATATATATATTTATAGATGTCTGAAAGCTCACCATTGTCCTCAAGAGTCCAGTCTTCAGTGACTTAAAATACAATTTGTACGTGAGCGAAGTGATCCCTTTTTATCTTGCAGTGTTTAAAACATGATTTTCAAGGTTGCATGTAAACTTTGTAAAGTTTGATTTCATAATGTTGGTGATAGCATAAGGAAGGGCTCTCTGTTGTAACCAAGATGGCCAGAGATGTTCTAGTTCCTTGAGTCCTCAGAGCCCCGTTCATGCTGTAAATTATAGTAACAGTTCTGACACACTCGCACCGGTGAAGAAATCTTCAGACGCTTGATCTCAGACTGGAACCGACTGCACCTATCAAATGGACAGGAATAAAAAATAAATATTACAAAGTATATTGAGAAAACTGTTTTATTACCAGTTGTGTTATAGTAGTTAAAAGAAAATGAACCTAATTAAAGAGTTACACTTTTAAAATACAGGATCAGGCAGGTCATCAACTACATCTCAACTACCTGCCTGATCGCTCTGTGGATGCGCAGCATCAGTTTGATTGCCAGGATACCAGACATTCACAGCTTAATCTGTATGTGCCAGGAATAAAGATTGAGTAACGCTGGATTTAGTTCCGCTTTAATGGGGAAAAAAATATTACCGTTTGCTAGGTGTATTAGAGGGAGTTTTACAATTCATGGTAGAGACTGTTGTCATGTTACAGGTAACTGCTATAGGCAACTCATTGCAGGAATATATGGCAACCAAATACAGGTTTTGTCATTCTTCATTAGGTATGTACAAATTGCATTCATGTATGGGTTTGAAGTAAATCTGTGAAAGCCCCTCACTGCCTCTAAAACCCTTCCTCAGGTTTAATTAGTTGGGGTTTAGATAATTGGTTCAATAGGGCCCATTTTTTGAAGATGTATAGTATATAGACTTCCCCCTCCTCCTAGATTGTAAGCTCTTCAGGACAGGGTCCCCTCTTCCTCCTGTGCCACTGTCTGTATTTGTCTGTCATTTGCAATCTCTATTTAATGTACAGCAATGCGTAATATGTTGGCACTATATAAATCCTGTTTAATATTGTTAATATTAATAATGATAATATTTTTATTGTTATTATTAATAATAATATATAAAGTAGCTGAATGCTCTTGTATAAGATACATTTACCAGACTATAAACAAAAAAAGATACATTGATAAATAGTAAACTAGAAGAGATATCACTTACTTTTGGCAAAAAAGCTGGCCACAATTTCTACAATGATGTCGCCTTTCTGTTAGGGAAAACCTCACAGAACATCCGGAACAGCTGTCCATTCCTTCATCCTTTACCCAGTGGTCAGCAGCAGATCGTCCTGGTTGATCACTTACAGACCAGCTGAACACTCGCCCTCTGCCATCACCAACCAGAATCCTGCTGTGATCCCTAAAGATACAAAACAGAACAATGGGTTAAAGAACAATAATACCAACCACCAGCCAGTGTGACTTACCCCGCTGCTCACTTACCCCTAATTGCTAGCTTATTTCTTATTAAAAAAAATTAAGAACAGTTTTGTTAGGTTTCTAGTTTTAAATTTTTAGGTCTCAAGTTCATAGGTTTGAACCCCAGATAGGTAATTGTTTTGCTAAGGCAGTATCCATCCAGGGGGAAACTGTAATCTTCTCTAGGCAATGAAGTCAGATCATTGCTATTAAAAGGGTCTGACATGGTGGTGAACAATTCAAGACTGAAGGAAATCTGTGGTTTATAACAAACATATAAAATATGGGCAATAGGCACACAGGACAAATGCTTAGCTCTGGTTCTGGTCCTGGGTACAGAACAAAAACATAAAAGTACATAACAAAGTTACTATTTTGTAATTCCTTTACATGTACCTGACTATACAGCATTGCATTCATACAGAGCACAGACAACTACTGAATGAGTAAAGACGGCACACTACAGGTGTTGAATAGCTCTTTGCTTGAGCTGACAGTTTGCGCTTCACAAAATAGCATATGACAGATTGCTGATAACATTCAGGCACATCCAGGCCCTAGCTTTCCATTGCCAAGCTTGCACATGGGAATTTATCAGCTTACACAGAAGAAAGAATCTCTTAGATATTCTGCCAGGTGGTCTGTTTCAGCTGAGTAGTTTAAAGCTGAACTCCAGGCAAATATAAAGAATAATGCAGTACAAAACAATAAATAATATAATATTAGTTACAGAGATGCAAGCCTTGACTTAAACGTGGTGTCAGTTTCTTGTACTCCATTTACAGCAGAGTTTAGGAAATGGAAAGAAGCAGAACCAGGACTGATTTGGTGCATTGATTAGGACTAGATGGACATAAATACTGTGGTCATAAATATCCTCTGTATTTTTAGTGGTTTAACTAGACTTCAGCTTCAAAGCATAAACCAGTTTTCTTTTACACAGAGTTTACTAGTCACTACATTAACGTGAAATTACCAAAGACTAAAGCAAGGCTCTAGGTCTACTAGAAAAGACCCTCTATTTCAAAAAATGACACTTAATTACCTAACTCCAAAAACAGTGCTTACAAGTTTGTGATGTTCCTTATTATATATTTGTGTGCACCATTTGTCCCCATGTCCAAACTACTGCTCTGTGCATAGTTTATGATATTAATCTCAACTTACTTGGATATTCCAAGTGCAGTTATCTCTGCAGGATGTGCATTGTCTTTCCGGTCAAATGCTGTGTGCATAGTAAGTTTGCTTCGAAACACTAACTGTCGCTCCCATCTGTATCCTGCAACAAAGAGAAAAAAGGAACTTGTTTATAGACCACAGCTCAATACAGGTACTGACAACCTTCCTACAAGATCCATGCAATACACAATCCATCCACAATGTTCAGAGTACACCCATACAAGTACTGAAAATATAACAAAATAGCCATAGAAATCTTTATTATGTATATGATAATAAAGGTTTTAAGAAAAGTCACTGCATAGAATAGGCAGAGCAGTTTCTATAGATTGTTACAAAATTCCACACTGCT
The DNA here is from genome assembly GCF_032062135.1 of Pyxicephalus adspersus. Classification (NCBI taxonomy): domain Eukaryota; kingdom Metazoa; phylum Chordata; class Amphibia; order Anura; family Pyxicephalidae; genus Pyxicephalus; species Pyxicephalus adspersus. The sequence goes on from NC_092860.1 coordinate 81,979,936, forward strand.
TTTAAACAATATTAGTTAGAAAGAGCTTGTTGTCATTGAAGGAAAACACTGCTTACCTGTTTTCAGTTTGTTATAGTGGCGGACTTCCTGCTGGCTTGCCTGGCCGCTGCTTTGAGCTTGTGGGAACTGTTTTGAATGGCCTTCAGAATAGTTTACCACTATAAAGCCATCTTTTTCATCCAGACTCAGCTGATCCGACCAGCGCCTGGAGTCATCAGATCCACTATCCCCAGACCATGCTGCTAAGCCAGCCCTGGCAGAGGATGCCCTTGTCCGATGCACAACATTGCTGGGATGAGTTTGGCTGTCCTTTGATGCAGTGTCCTGACTGGAGCTTTGATCTTCTACATCAGAATCACTGCTGTCATCATCCTGAGCTTCATGCCCTGTAAGCAAACAATGGTTATCACAATTTGACATAAGCAGGTTTAAACGTATAAAGACATATAAAAACTCTTGTCACACAATGTAGGAAAGAAATACCTAAATGTGTCTCTGAGCACTCATCTGGCATTTCCATGGCATCTGCAGGTTCCGGAGCTGGTGTCTCTGGCACTTGTAAGAACTCCATCCTCCAAAACTGTAATGAAAGGGTAACATGATAAATAAAAAAAATACATATTTATGTTTAATAAGTACATTTTTTATAGCGTTTATGTATGCATCAGTATATCATCAAATAACACCCACAAAGCCTTTTTTATTGGATGACTTGGTAAAAAATAAAAGGCCCCCTATTGGGGCTCATGGTATTAATTACCAAACTAGAAAAAAGTAATCTGGCATTTGTCATCTACCTGTCATTTAAGCAACAAAAATCCAAAGAAGCTCTAAAATTCTGCCCCAATACAATATTGTTTTGCTTTGATAATATGTAAAGAGCAATGATGTGTACTTTCTCATGCCAATAAGAACTAGGATATCCTGTGTTTAAAATAGTCTTTGTTATAACAATAGCCAATGATTTATAGCTGTCTGGAATGTGTTATTATACATCTCTGCTATTGAAACAAACTTGTGTACACAAGCTGGGGGAATTATACAGCACTATAAATAGTTTTATTTGTAATTGGGTTAATATTGCCAGTTAGTGTTAGGAGATGTTGTCAACATGTACTTACGCGAACCACGCCATCTGAATGCCCAGTGACAATGACATTCTGGGTGTCCCATTCGTTCATTTCAGACACACAGCAGCACAGTATCTGTTGGCTTCTTCCAGTGAAGGTGTTCACACTGACAACAGGATTGCCATTTATGCTCCATACGTGTATATATGTGCCAGCACAGGACACAATGTCACCCTGCAAACAAATGTAATTTTAGGTTAAATACAAAAGCTTCCAAAGTACAGCATACAAAAAGATGTTAATATCACATGTTCTATAGAAAATCTTAAACAAATCTTTGTCATCTGTCAGAACATGATCAGTGAATGCAAACTCATGATCAGTGATTCAAAGTCTTGCCTAGACTTTTGATCATGTGACCAGCACTGCAATAAGCTGCATTGTCTGCATCAAAAGTATAAAGTACATTAGCCCTCCTGCTGCCTATTATTTAACCACAGTAGTGAAAATGTCAACATTACCAGTTTGGTAATGTTTAAAGAAACATGGAAAGGAGAAGAGTTTTTTTTGGAGGGGAGGGGGGGGGGGGGGATATTTAAAGCCAGGGACTGTCCTTTAAAATCTGGAACAACTAGCAATTATGCTGACCCCATACTAAGGCCTCTATCCCACTGAAAAGTAGCCATTCTGTAGCAAATAAAATGTTGTTTGTAACAAACTGTAAATGAAATGGTGTTAAGCTTGCATGTACAATGTAGGGTTATAAAAAATAAAAACAACATAATAAATATTATTATGTACTGACAGTAATTGGGTCTATGTAACTTTTTACATGCATTTATTTGATCAAGTTGATCGGAAAAGATGTCAATAAGTGGATTAAACCCTGCATCTCAATTCATGCAGCCTTGTATTTGAAATATCTTTTTTTTTTTGCCATTTAAAATTTTAGCTTTTGAACATCTTTCGAACATGCCTAAGAACAGGTCTAAGATGAGTATGTGGGCTGAACCTATTCTTAATTTGGGCAGGCGGCCTCATGCACAGCATAAAATCTTATATGGCAACATGGAATATGGAATGGAGGGTTTGATTAGAAAAATCATGTTTTATCATTACATGTACTAGTTACATCTGAATGCACACATCATTTGTGCTAACACATTTGTTTTCTGTTTTGGTAGTGGTTCTTTCAAATTCATTTACTAGAAAAACTTTAGTTTACATGCATACTGCACCTTGTAACAACACTTACTGTTAACTCATTTATACAAAGAGCTGACACTGGAGCTCTATGTCCACGTAACTGGGTCACAAATGACAGCTTGTTAAGATCCCAGATAATGCACGTTCGGTCACGTGACCCACTTACAACTATGTGATAAGCCAGTGAGGCAGTCAAGCAGGTCACTGTGTCTGTATGCCCAATCAAGGCCTGGAAAAAAGGAAAAAAGGGCTTAAAACATGCATACACAATACAACAAGAAGAACACATTGTGATTTCATGTCCGTCAAATGTATTCTAGTGCATTACAACACAATACATTTGATGCACAATATTTGTGTGCAAAAGAGGATTATTTCACTAATTTAAACAAGAACCTGATTCTCCAGGGGTATCTGATCATTTTAACCAATTCCAAGTTTCTTACTGTATATTCATTTCCTTATTTAGAACAGGGGGATCAGAAGGGGTCTACACTGGTCCACCTGTTTCACCGCTGATTTATAAATGAAAACAATACCTGAAAAAGCTACATTCTTTTAGATCCTGTTAAAATAACTATTCTACAAATAGTTTTGCTTTTATGCTCAAATATCAAACATACACATTTAAAAATGATGCTAATTACCTGTTTCAGAGTGAGGGCCTTAGCTTTCTCCTTTGACGTCCCAACTTCCCATACACAAATCACTGTACTTGTGCCTCCGGTGATCACCAGTTTGGGGTTTGGACAAATGGCACACAAAATCTGACCCCATTCTGATAAACATTCATAGACAACAACTGCCTGTAATGCAAAACAAATAATGTGATGTACTGACAATCACAATTACTGCCAGAGGCAAGCAAGTTCAATTGAAATCTATACGATCTAAATCAGTAGAAAAGGTAATTGTAGCATTTCTGCCATTCAATGAACAGCCAGGACAAACACAACCTATCTGTTTACCTATGCAAAATACCTAATTTAAATTGTACAGGAATTAAAAAAAAAGGACACATTTTTAAGTTAATAAAAGTTTAAGGGCTTGCCACAAACCTTGTCAGACTCATAGGTTCCCAGTCTGCAGCTGAGGTCTGCATAGCCCCATGCGAAAGTCTTGTTCCATGCCGGAGGAATGAGAACCTTATTTTGTTCTACAGCAAGAATTCCTTTATCTGTACAAACAATCTGACCCACAGGTTCCTTCAGTTCTTGAAAAAGAAAAATGAAATGGCATCAATAACACAAGAATATTATCCATCAACTCTTTAGGAAAACAACACGTCATAGCTGCACTGCTAATATATATTACTGTAATACAAAAAACCTCTACCAACAAGTAGGTTCAATAACTAACAATACAATAACAATACACTGTAATCCAACATGTGCAAATATTCATTTTGTAAAAAATAAAAATAGAATGAGAAATAACACAACTTGCAACAGTTCTTTTCTTTTCTGAAATTTGATTGGTTTCTATTAATCTTGCAAGCTTACAAAATAAACACTACTGTTTGCAGGGCCTTATTTAATCAGCAGAATGTTTGGTGCTGGCAAACATTGAGACTACAGATAGAAAAAGTCTTTAAAATAACCAACACACTGTGATATTCATGTTTAAACATAATAAAGCTGTGACTGCATTTGACAAGAAAATGTTTTAGTAACCCATTCGGATAAAAAATGAAAAGGTTAGCTTCCATTTAAGATAAGTCTTCCTAACAATGTGGTGAAAAGCTGATACCTTTGACTGGAGCCAGGGAAGGCCTTAAGTTGTCCAAATGATGAAAGAATATCTTATCACACGCAGACCCCATTGGCATGGACATTGATGACATGTCTCCATTCATTCTGCTTCTGACACGTTTTGGTGGATGTGGCTTTTTAAACAACTGTAGAAGTGAGAATGGATACATCAGTTTAAAATGTTCAACTTCTCAGAAACAGAAATTTAAACATAAATATTCAGGTTTACACGTAGTTTAATTGTGTCTGTACAATAACCTATTGACTTGTATAACATATAAACAGCGAGTTCAAAACACAATCATATTCAATCAGGTCAGCAAAGGCAAAAAAGTCACCTAGTGATATTTAATTTTAAGTAATGTATTTTACAGTTGCATGACCACATCATTGCACCACGAAACAACCAGCATTTCTATGGTAGTGTGCTGCAGACTATACCACCCAAACACTTAGAATATAAAATTCAACAAGAAAACATATAATCTTTTTTCTAAAATTACCTGCTTTGGTATCTGCCCAAAATTGTTAATAAAGCCTATAGTAGCAGTCTCTTTCAGTGGGTCATTAATGTTGTAGATGTCCACTTGTCCCTCATAGAAAAGGTGGTGAAAGACATTGACAGCATCTACAGCAGCTGGTCCCTGTTGCTTGTATCCAAAGATCAGGTCTATCCATTCATGCAGATGGGCACTGACGTAGTCACATTCCAAGGCCTAAATAGACAATAACAGCCTTTATAAATACGTCTGTGGCAAAACCTAATAATACAAATCCTACACATTTTTCTCAGCATCTTAACATTGAATTTGCATCTGAATAAATAATAATTAAAATACATATTTTGACATAACAAATATATACTAACATTCAAAAAGAGGGCAAACAAAGCCATAACAGTAAATTCTTTTTAAAGCACTTAATACATAAAACGATAGCGAATACTGCTTATACAATTAATAGGTTTTACCATGCTGATTTTGTAGCTAACACCATAGAATTTACAATTATGCTAGTAAAAGCTAAAATTATTAGGTACATTAGGTTACAGAACATAGCAATGCATTTATAGTACACTACAAGTATATTCTACAGTCCCACCCAATCCCAATAGGGAGCACAACATACTACAGCAGTTATAATTCACCTGACTTTGCAATAAAAGACAGATGCTGAAACCACTTAACCGCATACTCTATCTAGTACTTATCAAAAAAGTAACCTAAGTAAATATACATTTAAATGTCTCCTTGAATAGTACACAGTATGAAACAGAATACTTTAGTTTACATACATTAATGTTTTTATTGTATTTATTTACCTCTCTGTGCACTCGAATAAATTCCCGTGGGTCACCTTTTGCCCAAGGGGGTAAAATTACATCACCCAGCTTTGTTCCATTTTGTTTACTGCCTAAATGAAAACAAACATTAGATATATTAGTAATTATACATTAATAAATGTTTTTAATAGATTCAATGTCAGATTCAATAAAAACATTCAATTAAAAAAAAAGGAAAAAACACTTTGAAATATAGATGGAGCATTGACCAGGAATGCTGCTTTTTGTCGATTAAGTGTGGGGGAGTTGGGGGGACAGCAGGAGATCAATGGCACAAAGTTTTCTACTACATCAAGTAGTACAAAGCAAATAATGGTGATGGAATTCTGATTGATATTCAATAAGTGTTTTGTTGAAATCTGAATGATTGATTTATATCAGAGATATTGATGGTTCATTGGATTGTGCAAACGTTTATTAGTGTGTGGTCAACCTTAGACTTGAACTGTAAGGAGAATAAAATAAGATCATGGTTTAGAATTACAAGGTAAAAATCAGGGCATGTGCATACAGCTACGCAATGGGAAAAAATGACTGTCTTCATGTGTAAAGAATTATTCATTCTTTAGTAGTAGATCTCATTTATTTACCTAAAAACATTAAAGTAGAACTATAGTTCCATATTTAAAGACTGTGAGTAGGCATGACCCTTACTGCAGAAGGGACATGCGATAGGGGATATCCCCATTGCCTGTTTCTTCTGAAATAAGGACCTGTCTGGTTGCAATTTTTAGTTTTGGAGGTTTAGTTTGTTTTTAAAAGATTATATATTCCCTTTAACAGATTACAATGAATTACTTTTGTATCACTGACAAGATTAATACTCACAAAAATAAATATCCTAATACTGAACTTACTACTTAGGCAAAAGTCAGCTCCCTAGCGGAGCAACCTCCTTACTTGCTGATCATAGCACTTCCTTTTATTATTATTATTAATAATATTAATCAGTATTTATATGGCCCCAACATATTATGCACCACTGTACTTTTACTGGGGGTGTCTAATTACTTACTGTGCAGGCCCAGCTCTTTTGTCCATCCCTATATATATTTATGTAGCAACCAGGAGAGGAGTGAAAGAGAATGGTAAAGGTCTGGGCTGCTGATAGAACCTCCAAGATTGTGACACCCAGCATGTCTACATAAGGGTAGTTTTTAACGGGTAATTGTCATGTCAAAAATAATCTCATGGAAAAATTGTTGGTGAAAGGTCAGAAGACAGCATCTCCTTAACAGCTGCTTTAAAACCCTGCTATTACATAAAAACCCCTTACCAAGATCAAAGTTATTAGAGTTAAGAAGAAACTCTGGTAGATAAAAGAACTCTGGAATAAGCTCCTTGACATCAGCCATGTTGTGCTTAGATGCTGAGTACCAAGCCTCCCGTACACTGTGAAACATTCGATCAGCCAAGTCAAAGTGCCCACCCTGTTGAAAGAAATATAGACACATGACATGTAAGCTTCCTAGTGGACTCTAATAAAATCACCTAAATTCTTATATGCTATGCACACCGGGATCCGATGCCAAATGACCTGTTAGTGAATAGGATAAAATAAAGGTACAGAGTAGAATTACCTATCTTCAAGTAAATAAGTATTACCTGTGGACTTAAACTTGTGGTAAAAAAACTTGTGGACCATTTCTGCCCCACTTGCTTTTTTTATATGTGCGAGTAATAAATATTGCACATGCTCTGTAATAAATACAAACCTGCCAACTCAACATCCCTTGTTCTTTCCCGTCAGATGAATTCATGCCAGGCATAGGAAGGAGTATCATATACTAGACTGGTAGCCAAGCCAAAAAATATAAATTCATCTCTAAGAGGCTCACATAATTTAATTTGTGGAGGAGTTGTTTTAATGTCTCCCAAAGACAGCAGCTCAGAAGCCATTTTAGGGCTTTTAGCTAGGATACAACATCAGTTATTCCTGTCTAGTTGAAGCTACTATATGAACTAAAACCATGAAAGGGAATCAAAGCTTATATAATTATATAACAAAATTAAATAGTATACCAAAAAGGCTGACACAGCTACTAAATTATCATTATGTGTTATAAAACAAAATTAATTTATATAAAATAAATTATGTGCTGATCTCACAACATACATCATTTTTAAAAAGCCACTGAACAACCTGCAATACTAATTTACTGATGCCCATCAGTGAAACATTTCTGCTTCAAAACTCTTATGATGGAAATTTTGTAAAAAAAATTGTTTGATCAGCCAGAAAAACAAAATCAATTAACAACTTTGTAAAGTAAGCAGAAGGCAAGCTAAAACAATCCATTAAATCTAAAACAAAATGTAACTATACAGAAACAGCATAATAAAGACAATTGGGAAGAACAAGAAATGAGTTACATGAGATTTTAGGCATTTCACTGACATTTTAGGAAACGCCACTGTCAGAAAGTGAGTGAAATCTCAGCATAAAGGTAGAACACTTTTTTTCAATCCAAAATGAGTTAACTTTTATCTACAAAATAGAGTAAACCATTGGTAACAAAATAGTGACATCACATATATATATATTCTAGGCAAAGATTCAGACAGGTGATTGTTGTCTGCTTTGTAAAACAAAAAGCATTCTCTGCTATCATGATTCAAAGTAGTTTTAACTATGATTGTTACCAATCCTAAAAATGTACCATACCTGAAGCCTAAGGAATATCTGAGTGAATGGTTCCATCCTAACAAGGTAAGATGCCACAATCATAGCAGAACTGTAATGGGTTCCATAATGGTATGCTGGTGTCTCTCCTGGAAGTAAAATATTAAAATAAGAATTTAGCAAACCTTTTTTATTTACATATTTCTTCACATTCAATCTGTATTTTTAAGTCTTACCATTGGGATCCTCCCAGTCTTTGTATCGCTTCTTATACTGTGCAAGCCTGTCATCCGTCTGGGCTCCCATTGGCTTGGAGAGGTTTCTAAAGGTTTTAGGATTTGTCAAATCCAGCTCCTTCAATCAAAAAAGTTAAACATTTTATTATCCACAAGTTGTCCCATTTTCAAATCCAAGTTTCCAAAGTTTCATGCAATTTAATATGTTAAATCTCCATGCAGTGTTTTTTTACCATCAGATTTCACATCATGTAGATGCCTGCCCATAACAACTTAAAGAGGAACTAAGCTGAAAATTGCCTAAAAAAAATAAAAAATACTCTTACCTTCAATCCCGCAGCGCAGTCGATCGGTCCGGAGGTGTCTCTGATCGGGTCTCGCGTCGTTCCGGTATCTGTCTCCAAACCGGGGCGCCGGCATCTTCCACTCTTCTTCCTGGTTCTTTTTACTACGTCACCCGATGCAGGTGCGCGATTGGGTGAAGTAGGTTGGAGAAAAAAAAAAATTGCTGATCTCACTGCGCATGTATAAGATCGGCAATTTTTTTCTCTTTTCACAAAAAGGCTCTTTCTGCGCATTCCCGAGCATCTTGGGTATGCGCAGAAAGGTGCACCCAAAGGCCTCCAGGGATATGTAATGTAGGTATCCCAGGAGGCTTTGCGCTCCTATTCATTCTTTATTAGGGGGCGGTGCTGCACCCTTTTTTATTTAAAGGAGTGTTGCATTTAAAAAACCTAAACAAACAGAATTTTTACTTAACATAAAAGGGTTGTCTACCCTTTTATGTAAAGTGAAATTTCTGAGTTTAGGTAGGCTTTAAGCACTGGATGGGTACTTCAAAAAGGAAGCACTAAAAATGTTAAACTATCAACATGACAACTTTACTTTTTAAATGGTAGTTAAGGATTTTTTCGTGGCAACTGCAGTCGGCATACGAATAGGCAGAGAATGTCCTATTCAAAATTGGGGATCAGTTACTTCATTTTCCCTTTTATTTTGAAAGGAAAAGCTGCATACATGGAAACTAGTATTACCAACTTGCAAGAACACCATCCCTTTTCATTTTTCACAAAATGTGTTAATGTATTCTCACTTGTTCTCAGTTAATGACTCACCAAATAATGATTCAAGTATAAAAATGATAGCCCCCAAACCATGCACCTAATTAGGAAGTGTCTGCTCATGGAGCCTTGCATCAGGGTGTAAGAAAAAGTTGCTGAATGTAAGTTATCCAAAGACATGAGATAACAAAACAGATGTATTAGGTAATGTCCAATGTCAATGGAAAGCCTCCAAACTTTTAATCTAGTTGGTATAGACATTTCTATTTATCATTACTATCCCTCATTTAATTCATTTAAGCAACACATTACTGTGCCCAGACCAATCTGGAGGGTTGTCATATTATGCATGTGCATTTGACTGTCCGTATAGGGCTGATCTAAAAATGCTTGTGCAAATCCTACAGTTAATGAAACTTAAATACTTCACTATAGAAATTAGTGCTGCACTGATAAAAATGTACACATTCAAAGCGGGAATATACAAGATGGAAAAGTGGCTCTGTATGTAGTGTTTATTCTTGCAAGAAGCCAGCAAGAAGTCCTGTGACAGAGGAAAAACAAAGACATGAAACTAAGCGAATACTAAATCATTTTATGATTAGTTTCTATCATAGTTAGGGTTTAAAATCTTGCAGTTTTTAAAAAAACATTTACAGACAATGAGCTATTGTCTTCAGTCAGTGAAGCTGTATTGGAAAGCAACCATTACCTCGGAATCAAAATCCGCCAGGATCCAAGGAAACACAGGGTACTGCATGAGGTCATTGTATGATCGGCCTGCCAGAGTGTTTAAGTGCATCAGATACTGGAAATTGCTGATTTCCCCTCTCTGTGCAAAGACAAGAGCAGAAGATTAACCAAACAGCAGAAAAACAGGAGCTTTCGGCTTAGATATTGTATAAAGCTTATCTCTGAGGTGATGCTTTGAGGTAAAATGGCACAGAAATCACATAGCATGCAGGGTGACAGATAATCACGCCAAGGGGTGATTTACCTAGGAACTAGCGCTATTTGAAATCAGAAGCCAGCAAGGCACTGCTTTTTATTCAAGCATACTTATACAACAACAAACCACATCATGCAAGAATGAACAAATAAAAACAGACAGGCTGGATGATCAGCTTTCTTCTTCATGCTGGACCAGTAATGTAACCAGACCTAAACCTAAATACACAGTACAATCTCATTAAACAATCTCCTAGTCAATGAGTGCAATGTGATGCAACGCTTAGCTTAGAATGTAAAGTCTGACACTAGTATGCAATATATGTGGATTTTATTTGTCTATGATGTGCCGATCACCCTTGGCTTACATAATGTCCAGTTCAAAAGAGTACAAGCTGGGTTATGTAGATACATCTTTACATTGTGCAGTTAAAGAAAAGGCTCGATTTATTAAAGCTTTCCAAGCCTGCAGAAGATAGATTATCGTGGGAGAAACTGGGTGATTCAGCAAACCTGGGATGGATCTGGTTTAGGATTAAAAACATTTGCCAACTAAAAGCAAATGTTTTTCAATAATTTTTTCCCATGATAGTCTATCTTCTCCAGACTTGGAGATTTATTAAATCAGACCCAATGTGTATGGAGCAGATATGAGGTCTGGATCCAAAGGGGTAACAGTCAAAAGGAAACAAACTATACCAATATATATACAAAGCATGCACTTTTTTTTTTTTACCTCCCATCTCTGTGTTACAGATTTTTCTCCCACTAAAGTGCTGAGAAGTCCAGAGCTAAAATAAATATGCAAACAAAAAGCAAAAACATGAGTTAATGCATGGCCTACCAATCTTTTAATCTAATATAATGACCTAGTTTTTATCCTGCTTATCTTTTCACTTACATCTAAATATTCTGCAGAACATCAAACATGCCTCAAGGGTATACCAAAATAATTAGAATCATTTATTTAAATTATCAGCAAGTTTACTTTGTAGTGTAGGAAGTGACAGTTGCTGAAGACATTTTAATTAGGTGTAAAACATGCTAGCTTTTACTGTACAAAGTGAAGCACAAAAACAGATAATTTGTCAATGACAGTTAAACCCCTCACATAATGCACTGGTGGGAGGAATGGCCGCCCTTGTCAATTTCAGATTTGTTTTCTTTTTAAATGCCAAGTACTTCGGTAAAGATAAAAATAATTCCATTACTAAATGGACTGTCAAAAAACATAGGTATATTAAGTACTGTATAACTAAATATATATTAGGCGAGTCTGCGCCTATGAGTTACATGTCACTGATCACTTAATATGTTTGAGGTACAAAGATCTGAACTGTAGGGATTTTTGCAGGAGATTGTTAATGTGGATACAGAGGTTAAAAATAAACCTGTAAAGGGATAAAAGTTACTTTGCAACCTTTTATGATTAGGAATGACATCACTGTCCTTCCAGATAGGAAATGCAGGCAAAATTCTGCATAAAAAGAAGATACTCCAAAGATGCAAGAGCATCTTCTCACAATAGTTTACATATTCTAAGGTGCACAAGACTAACTGAAAGAACAGAGACATCACCCTCACTTATGCACTGTGGGTGGAAGGAGGCAAGTAGAACTTTACACAGTAGATTTTTATCTAGATGTGGCAGGTAATTTGGGAAGAGGCAAGCAAATCATGGCCAGCTTAAACAGATTTTCCATTTAAATAGCAGGTCCTTTATAAAGCCCTAATTCAGCCAAAAAATTTACAATTTCAACACAGTGAAGTTCTAATGAGAATTAGAACTTCAGGACAGTTCCAGCTGTCTGATTCTAAAAAATACCTCCTTTTTATTTGTTCTATCTGACAATCAGTTATGAAGTGAAGTAAACCTGTTACAGCTGTCTGAGCACCTGTTGTGGTGATCACATATTACATATTATTATCACATATTAGATACATTTGTCCAGCAAAATTTTACCCAATTTTCTTATAATCCTAGAAAATATAATAAACTGTAAATGTGATTCCCACTTAATCTTGCCAAATCACTGCACAAATTTTACAGAAGAAGGATGGAAAATGCCCATATTACACCATAGTATTTCATTCCTTATAGCTGTGCCAGAGAAAGAAAAATAATACAAAAACAGCAATAAATAATTGGCAGAGGTTCGTGCCATTTTCTTCAATATTTGTCAAAAATAAAATGTTTTTAGAGGAACTGGTCTTTAGGTTCTTAATTAAATAATTTACTTAGACCTGCCTCGAGCATAAGTAAATGATGTTTCTAATAATCCAAAATACTTATTATATGATACCATACAGTTCATGTGGAAATGGTTAGGAGAGATGGGATTGGGATAAAAGAAAATAAAACTTGCACAATGCTTTAGGAAATAAACAAAAAACAAACACAAGCAAAATTCTTTAGCCAAGCTCCCTAAAAAAGTATGAATTTTTTTTTTTTTTGCTTGAAAGCCTAGCCCCCCCCTAGCCCCTTTTTTTCCCATTATATAGAGACCCCAAACTATTCTATATTTCAAACAGATGTGTGAAACTAGAAGTGAATTTGAACACAATGCAACCCTCAAGTAAAGCATTCCTTTTCATTCTCCTTGACAGAATGATTACACGTTTGTCAATGTGAGTGTTGGAAATGAAAGCCTTGATGATTATAGTGACAGCCTGATGAATAAGTCTTCGTCTATAGCATTAAATCCAATGGTCTGTCTTAAGGTTTTATAAATGGGATTTCAAATTCACTAAACTATTTTACTGTTCTTTTTTTACTTTATTGTTTGACTTTATCCAACATTTGCAAACAGTAATTTATATTCAACAGAGAATTGAATATTTTTTAAATATTTGAATTAAATCTGTAAACTGATATGGAACTTTTTTAAGCATTATTTTGCACAACTTAGTGATAACAATATTTTGAATCACATACCCAGCTTACTTTGTGAATATTTTTTTTCTTGTGTGTGGTATGCATGCCTTAGAAATGCAAATTTTGGTCAAGAAAGAAAGGATTGGTTTGTTGTGTTTGTATTAAATTTAAAAGAAGCCACACATTCTGAATTGATGTTAAAAAGATACATACCCTTGCTCTACACTTGTATTTGGGCGCTGTCCAGAGACAGATTCTGAACTGTCTGTCAGTGATGGCACTACTGCCAAAAACCTGCACAACAAAATATAAACATTGTAATTATTGGCTGTTAGTGCATTTCATATATTTTATTTGTGCACTTTCAAATTTACCCAGAACTGATAAATACAAAACATTTAATAAACATTTCTAAATTAAGAATCTTGATAAGCTGAAAGGGATGCTGCAAATCCCCCAAGGTCACTAAAAACTCCTCTAGATCCCTCTCTGTTTCAAAGTAGGTATGATGCCCATTCCTCCTGCAGTTGGATTCAGGAAGGTTGGCTGCAGTACCATGGACCTTGGTGGTGGTCATATTGCCTTTGCCTTCAACATGCTTGTAAATTTTTTCATTCTGATCTTCTCAAACAACTCTCTCTTAACTCCTTAACATGTTTAAACAGACAGAAGGAATATGAAGGTAAATAACTCCTTGAAGAAACCCTACATTACACTTGCCTATTGTATACAAAATAAAACCGAAGATAGGATAACATTGTATAAATCTGTAAAACTGTTACAAAGCCATTAGAATTTACCTTCAACAAAAATGCAAGGGTTCATAGGACTGATGGGCTAAAAACTGCAATAAAATTATTGCATATGGTTTTATTTCCTCAATAACAGAGGTGGAATTCTTTACAAAAACTTACCTTTGGTAAACTTTATTTCGAACCCCTTTTTGAAAAGCTAGCAAATAGTTTCGCCCATCTGCTGAGAAAACTTCGACTGCAATTGGCTGTAAATGAGACAGACAAAAGAGACAATTGACTTAAAATGAAATACACTAGTATATAATAATAAAGTGTTATGCATATGCGGAGTGGAGGGTGAATTTTTTGTGTGTTTTATTTTTTTTATTAAGACACAACTTTGTCTTGTCTGGCTCTATAAATAAACAGCTGGTCAATAGCAGGAAGTGAACGATTCTTAATCACATATGTATGTATAATTGTGCAGCTGTCGATTAAAGCCTTGCATATTACATATTTACACATGGGCAGTAGAACATTCCAACTCAAATGTTCATACTGAGACTGTGCCTAGAGCTAATACTTCTAGCCAGCAAAAAATGTTCACCAAACATGCCTAAATTAAGGGGAAACACATATTATGCCAACATAGAAATTGGGTTTTTTATATATACACATCACTGGTTGTATATACATTGTCAATGTTCACAGTAATACATTTTACATAACTTGGAGATGAAAAATGCAGCCATGGCTCTATAAAACCTGGTGGGGGTTGGCACAGTTTCAGCATCCTATGGTTCTTCAAACATTGATGCAGCCATCATCTATTCTCCATATGCAGCTGAGCAGACTCACATAGTGTTTGGAAAGCTGTAGAATTTACACACTGTGCTAACCCTACACAAGCCAGGCAGCTGTAGGCAGCATTTGTACAAAAATAAGATACCAGATTTTATGTACAATTTTGTAGCGCTGATTCAGGTCTGCAATGTTGGACAAGTTTGCACACCTGCACTTATAAAGTCTAAATTAGCTTTTATAACTTTACATCAACCTAAACTATATTAAGTATTTTATTTCTAAAAAAGCTTCATATATCTCCATTAGGAATAATGAGATGCTAAGAAGAACACTATTTTACATGCATATCTTCTGCTAAGTGCTTGCCTGGTAAGCTCTTGATAGATGTAAGCACATTGTAATCTTTACTTCTAGGAGAGAAAAAAAGGAAACTATCTAACTGGATCTGACTCTGTGAATATGTGTGCTAGAATTGTTAGGTCATATAATGCCTTTATTCCATGTATTTTTTTTTTTGTATTAGTACCCCGAGACAACTCTGTGTTTTAGATTAGTTTTAAGTAAATTCCAGTCAGGATGACCTACCTGTAGAAGGTATCTTCTTTTGTGAACTTCTTTGATATCTTCATAAGCAAATATGCTGCAAGTTCTTTTCAGCTGACTGGGGCCTTGTCTTGCTCCACGAGGAATGATTGGCTCATGCATACTAAGAAAGAACAATTGTTTAACTTTAGGTTCTCAAAACCAACAACTAATAAGGCCAGAGTCGACAGGATTTTGCTTCAGAACTATGTCTCCACTTTTACAAGTATATGGAAATGCAAAAGCAGCTTGAAGCAGGTCATATACACCTGCAATTATGAATGCTCTCACAAGCATCTCAAACTGCCATCAAAGGCTTGCTGCATTTGACCATGGAAGCCCATTGACAAAGACCTCTAAACATTATTACATCATAACAGTCACAACATACATACTTTTGTACACCATACTATGTATATAACTCTATCTCTCATATAGTGTATATATGTGCACTCTCTATTGTTTACGTTAAGATGAGGGCTGAATAATAAACAGTGAACAGTGAACTGCGCTCCTTTTGGCTGTTGGTTGCTGAATTCATAATACATGTTGGATATTTGGATTGGTGGATGCACAGCAGTAATCCAGGTAAATAGGTAATGACATAACGAAAATTTGTTTAATTTGAGATTCACTTTACTTGTGTTTATTGCCAAAAAGAGCCCAATAAATCACACCCATATTGCTTAAAATCTAGGGATCAGTAGGTGGTTATGTGCTTAATCAAATAATAAAATCCCATTCAGAATGTACTAGCACCCATGCATTGTAACACACATTTCCATTTGAAATACATGAACATGTACGTCAATGCACAAAAACACAAGTTGATGTGTATAATAAAGCATGCAATGACTTTCTGCCTTTTCAAGCAGTTCCAATTACTGTAATAAAAAAATCCACTGTCCCATCATTACCTAAAAACTGAACAGTTGTTGTTAGAATAACCCTTTAAGCATTTATGTTACAATTCAGCTCTGTGAATGATAATTACTTACTTTGCTGGTAGTGTTTCAATGTCACGAATCTCCCTGTTGGCAGTCAATGTAAACCCATCAACCACATAGAAGTGTTCTTTTCCAAAGAGCAGGAGGCCTTCCCCAGTGTCCAACCCTTGGACTCTCGCACAGCGATACATGTGCTGAATCTAAAAAGGAGTCATTCAATGTTACCATTTTGGTATTTTGTTTCAGGTATTGTAAATCTCACATTCATTAGAACATATCCTTCTGTCTGTCTTGAAAACAGAAACATAAAACTTAAATATTAAAGGATTTAAATAGACACTATAAGTTGCAGATAAATTGAACACAATAGCAGTCATTTGATTTCTGCAATTGTAAGGTTTCCAAGCAAATAAAAAGACCACAGTCTGCAATTAAAGTAAAAAAAATGTAACACTGCTGGTAGCACAGATTGTGTGGATGCAACAGCTAAAGTATCAGTTCCAGTTCATTTACCCTTGCAAAGCCCCCCATCTTTTTCTGAAAAAACTGTAAATATATTATAATATTATTATATTAATATACATACTATAATACTACAAAATGGTATAATAAACTATTTAGTATATACTAAAATATAATTAAAAAAGGACCCATTTGACACAGGCGCATACAAATATGTAAATTAGAAGTATTTTGTCCCTGTATATTTGTGCTCTGTTCTTCACTTTCCTTTTAACTAGCTATAAATAATATTAGTTTTACAAATCAAAGCTGCACAGAGCCCATGCGAAGAAATGAAATAGCTGTTGTGGCTCAATAAAAATTTCTGGTCAACATATTTAAATGTGTATTTTCAGGTTCTTTAACACATTCAACTTTTTCTTTTAACCCCTACAGCAGCGGTCCCCAACCTTTTTGGCCCCAGGGACCGGTTTCACGGAAGGAAATTTCTCTGATGACCGGGGGGGCTGGGGTGCACAGAGAGAAAAGAGAAGACATACTCTGGCGTCTTCTCTTTTCTCTCTGTGCACCTCTGCTGCTTCAAAGCGATCACATGACATCTGACAGCCAATCGAGCTGCATGTCATGTGCTCGCATTGCTTGTACACAGACTACTGTGTACATTTACCGGCATCTCATACAAACACCGCTGCGGACCACTTCCGGTCCGCAGATGGTGGTTGGGTGCAGCTTCGTTTTCAATAATGGATCATGTACTCGCGGCCCACTGAAAACACCGCCGCGGACCGGTAGTGGGCCGCGGCCCGGTGGTTGGGGACCGCTGCCCTACAGTGTACAAGAAAAATAACCAGCCACACAAATCTAAAATGTTCAACTGCCTTTCGAATCATTGTCAGCAGGTGGTGCTATTCAGTCAATATTCCAATGCAGTTAACAAGGGCCAGATTAAAAATTGATTAAAATAATAATAGGGGTGGCAGCAATGTGTGGTTTTAATTGGAAATAAAACAAAAAACAAAGCAGAAACAAAAACAAACAATATAGTATTAAAGAGGAAATCAAATGAGCAGCTAAGAAAAAAAGCTTAATGGACCAAAAATAAATCAATTTATTATATAATTATGAGTCAGTTTAATCACACCCCGGTTTTATGTGCAATCTGGGGTGTATTTTCTGACACATTATATTACCTGGTTCTTGTGCACATACAGGAGAATGTAGATAGCACTACAGGCACAAAACTGGATAGAAGCATTTTTAGGAGGGTTTCAATGGCAGCCAAAGTAGTTTTCTCTTGAACTGAATAAAGCGCAGGCAAGCAGTAAAAGTCTATTTTGCTTCCCAGAGGATCTGTACATCTGTGATTTGGAAAGCTTTCAAGTAGAGTAACCTTGGCTTATATAGGCTTTATTATGAGCTCACTTCAGTTGTCCAGGTATATGATAGGCTTACTATGCTCAGTACTTTCATCTGACAATCTCTAAACACGTCAGTTCTTAAAGCTCTATACATTTTTATGTATAAATATATGTGTAGAATCCAGTACAATGATCTACCTTCTCTCCTTCTTCAAGCAGTCTCAGCAGAGTGGTACTATCCATCTTCTCTTCTTCATCTATGGAAGAACCTTCACTCAGCTGGTCCTGAAGGTGCTCCTGGTTCTCATCTTCTGCTCCATCTGGGGCGGATTTTGACCGCTTAAGAGGTGCTTTAACTAGGCCTGATACAGACAACAAAATGTTCTGTTAGTACTGTCCCCCTGAATATAATAAAAAACATCAGGGCCTACAAGCACAAGAAATGAACCATTGTACACATGTGTAACAGTAATTATTACTCATGATCCAATATCAATACATTGTTTTGCTTTCTGTATGTAAAAACTATTTCACAAATGTTCTAGGTGAGTGCAGAGGATACAGTGCCCAACTTCCAGACTATGAAAGCTGGGCAATTTGACATTTTTATGGGGTGTCAGCAGGTGAATGCACAGGAAGGGTATTGCTGCTGTACAAAAACAGCAATGAGGTGTAGAGTGGGCAGCCGCATGCAGCATGGACAGAAGGAACCGCAAGGATTTGGGCAGTCACAAAGTGTCACAAAATATTATCAGGGTGATGACCTAATACATTCAGTAGAACATTATGGTTGGGAACAAGAACAGGCTCACCAATTCAAAATTAGTTCTAAAAGTGAACATGCAACATACATATCTATACATGATTTAAACTAGCCCTGTGCAAGCTCCACCAAATGCGGAGGGCTTTCTCCCTGGCACTGGGTGTTACTGTGATCAATTACTAAGCATCAAAGTTGTTATGTGTGAAGAAAGAGTACAATAAGATAGATGACTCCATGAAAAGTACCACCAATTTTATTTTGCCTGGAACCATGCAATAGGCAAGGTAAAGAAAGGTAACTAGAAAATAGTGAATGAGCCCCAATTAAGAAGAAAGAAAACCTGTTGTTTTGCACTACATGGAAAGAGCATTATTACCCTTTTAACATTTCTTAAGAATAATGAGTTGACAAAAGTACAAATACCTAAGTGCCCACTGACCATAAACAAAAGGATTTACAAGTATTTTTTTGTAAATGATGGATGACCCACGTGCCCTTACCTTTCACCTTGGCAATGGTGTCCTCTCCATGTTCTGGCTCATGCTGTGCTGCCTCTCCTTCAGAACTTTCCTCCACTGTGTCCTGAAACACTGCTGGGTTCCCCGGCATTAGACGCATGTAATAATCTTTGCTGTCATAACTGATAGCACGGCGGTAACGGGCAGGTTTCTAATTTAAATATGACATAGAAGATTTCTTTAAACATATATGTCACTCTAACAAGGCATACTTTTATTGTTCTAGTTCACAGGTAAATACAGCCATGCAATAATTTATAATATTGAATTTATTACTTTTGAAGCCACTTATTAAGGATGAAAATAAAGTCTATACAAAGACATTGCATATGACCTGATTTAAAAAAAAAAATATGAAACCGTTAATGGCAACCTATATCCAGTTTGGATCTTTCCAAATTTTTAATAAGCCCCAGACTCCTTTAACCAAATGTACAACCAGCACTGTAAAATTTGATTAATAATAGCAAGTACAAATGTAAATATTATACAAATATAAAATTACAATGTGGTGCCCTCAAGCATGAAGATATGGCAAGGTGTAGTAGTAATCAAACCACCCAGTAATAACAGTTCATACTGAAGGAAAAGTACACTGACATTGTTATTGCTTTGTTATTGAACTTTTTACATTTCAAGCCACTGGAGCCATGTATAGGTAATACTTGGCCTTACTGCTTTCCCCAAAACTGGACAGAGAGGTAAATTGATGACAGGTATCCAGCATCCTCCAATCTTTTTCTCGTTATCCTTAATGTCCCTTACCTCTCTCATTGGATTTCAGTTCTTAGAACACTGGGAGCTCAGTATCACATGTTTGAGTTATCACAGTTTTCTGTTTTCAGGAGACTATGTACATTACCCTTTCCACCACCAATGATCATGTCTGCATTGATAAGGTCACTGTACCTAAATCAGGTATGTATTGAAAATAGAACTATTTATTGAATTATTTTATTTGGCATTTTTGATGAGCGGCTAAAGGAGAAACCAAGTATGAGCAGGTAAACCTTCAGTTTAAAAGATTTTTAAATAGTTAAATTAAGGAGGCTTTCAAAATGTTCTAGACCTGTCCCTTTGTGTAGTGGGTAAACTTGGAGATAAATGAAAATATTTCTATAACTAATGAGATATATATATATATATATATATATATATATATATATATATATATATTTGCACCCCTGAAATCAAGATATATACTTTACCCTGCATCTTTAGTATTGTATATAATTGTAATATAAATATATTATATAAATATAAATCTGTGGAAATGTAGCCAAATGCATGGCATTCCACGTTTTGGTATGCATATTGTTGGCCTGGTTTGATCTTTTGTAGGAAGAAGTGGACTGGTTTCCATAGCACCTCTTTCTGGCACGTTTGGCATGGCTGCAGCAAATAAGCCATCTTTTCAAACTCTTGAAACAAACATTATTTCAGCACTCTGGTATCCCACAAAGACAAAGAGACAGTGTGCATTCCGATAGTTGTAGTGGGCAGCTTGGCACAGCTGTGAGAATAACGTCCAGGAACAGCCTGATAGTGTATGGTACACAAACCTTCATTTACTACAAAGACAAAATATTCAGAGAAGCAGGGAGCCAATACAAAGCTAAAGCGAGTCCTATTTAATATCAGAAAATCAGTCGTAGTCGTAATCAGTTGTAATGAAAGCAAAAGCAAGGCATATACTTGGAATAGTCACAGATAGGAGTCTAAAATACACAGATTAGGACCTAAAGTACACAGCAGCAAAGTCTACTGATAACATTTACACAATGTGAAAACTGCAGGACATTTCATGTGCCTAAAGTGAAATTTCAGGCAAATAATAAAAATCATGACTTTTTTTAAAATCATAAAAATCCATCCTAATTTTCATTAAGAAAACCGTACAAAAGGTACAGCAATTAAAAGTGTACTATGACAGATAGCCACATAGCGGATCATTTGCTAGAGGAATGGAGACTTTTAAGACTTTTTAAGTGAATGATAGTAGTAAATAATGTGAATCTGTGTTCACCTGATAAACCATATCATGTACAAAGTAGCATGTGATTGGTTAATTTACAAAGCTCAACATTCAACGAAGTGAACATTCATTTTGCATAGCAAACCTTTTCCATTCCAATGCGTTCATTACCTTGTTTTTTTCTATATAGCTTACAAATGTTTTTACTAAAAAAATTATCATAAAATATATTGTTATTTTTCCAGAAAAACTTACAGGTGGCTGTCTTGTGTTTTTTGTTACTAAAGCTCTGATTTATGAAAGCTCTCCAAGGCTAGAGAGGATACACTTTCATCTGTGAAGCTGGGTGATTCAGCAAATCTGGAATGGATTTCCTAAAAGTAATTTGCTATTTGTTAGCAAATGTTTTCAGTCCTGAACTAGATCCTTTCGGGGTTTGCTAGATCAAATTGATTCTTGCACAGTTGTACTGATTCTCGCCTATACTGAAAATGCTGAATTCCACCACACACAGTCAGCTTTTCACAAAGACGGAAGCTACAATATTTCTTAACCTGAGGACATCCAGCATCATCTAGTTTTTTCCTCCCCAGCCTGACAGCCCCTTGCCCCATTTTTAGTATGGATTTCAGTTCTTTCAACCATGAAAGATCAGCATCACATGCTGGTTTTAGCTGGATTGGTCTGCATACATTCTTTTTCGCAATTTCCATCCAGATTGACATCTGTCTATTTAATCATGTTGTTATTTGCAGAACTGCTCACAAAAGCAAGCCCATTCCTTGGATCAAGGCTTGGGACTGGTAAAGAGAAGTACTGAAGCAGAGTGACATGATGTTTTCACAAAGTTTATATTGCACCCTGACAGCCCCTACCTGTAGCCATGCCTGCATTGAGGGGTTAAGGGGCAGAAAAACAGCAAGCAGATAGCCACCAGTGTGAACAAGACCCAAATAAAGTACAAGTATTAAAAGAAATTACAGTGGATGATGGACTTTTGTAGACCTATTTTTTGTGTCAATCTTTAGTGTAAAAAAATAATAAAAATAAATAGAATTGAGAGTCTGGTACAATCTACAATAAAACCTATAGTATTTTAAATGCGTAAATATAGAAATTGTAAGTGGTAGACAAAGCTTCTTTAAGTGCACCTGTGCCCAGACTATGGACATTACACTATTTACATATTAGTAACAATCAGTAAAGAAAGGAGGAGCCTTAAAATGAGCAATCCCTGACCTCTCTGGGCTTTTTAAATGCATACTGGGACATATCTGCACCTTAATCTAAGATTTGGGATCCATACCCTAATCACCACCTTGCAGAGGAGATTAGAAGCTGCTTCTTAAAGAAACCTGAATAAAAATGCATGGCTCAACTAACTAGTGGGCATCCGAAACTCCCATCTTAAACTGTCAACTTTAGGTCTTCATTAAAAAAAAATTACACTTCCAACTGTACCAAGTAATGTACTATAAGGTACATGAAATCAACAGATTACAGTAGAAAAATATGCACTGGATCATGGTGCACACCTATGATCTATTAGACATAAGACTCATCATAGACACATTTTAGAATTGATGCTATACATCTACAACCAAATTCTGATAGCAAATGTGTAAGACACTGGTATTGTTATACTGTACATGTGCAGCACAGAGTGACACTCTTAGAAAAAGCAGCTTTGTTAGAACATGCTTTAGTGAATTCCTAGTACAGTCTGTGCATTCAAATTCACTCCTTTTTACCTTTTCATGAGTTACCATCAAGACACCGTCAGAGGTTTCAGGTAGTGTACATGGAAAGGCAAACTAAAAATGGGGTATTAAGTATAAAAACCATCAGAAATATATTACATGTAGAAGTCAAAACCAATAATAACAGAGTGGCAATACAAACTAGCAATAAATAGAACCTGCCTGGTGATCAAGAATTAAAGGGATTGTCTAGCCTTTTATGTAAAGTAAAAATTCTGAGTTTAGGTACGCTTTAACAGTAAAAAGTTAGGCTGCACAATTTTTAACAATTTAAACAAAATGACTGCAAGCATCTTTTACACACATCATTCTGAAAACCAAAATATTTCAAAAATGTATTGAATCCTGCTACATTATAAAGTAATGATAGAATATAATGTACAGTGAGTTTGTGAACACAACACATAAAACATCAAATCAGAATTAAAGCCAACTTACTGTTGTGCTACTGTCTTGTTCCACTTCAGGGATGTAAGGATAATGAACGTAGAACATGTCATTTCTCACAACCTTTTTTCTCATTCTACATGGCCCTTCAGTCATCTCCAGCATCCATTTATCCAAATGAGAGCCAATAGGTGGGCCCCAAAGCCCCCTCTCCCTAAGAAGTTCATATTCAATCTGGTTCCATTCCTCTGTCACATATTTCAATGCATTTTGCTGACGCTGTTAAAGAAATGAAATATTTTAAAAACCTAAATGTGTGACTGAACTGCAAAAAAATAGCTTTAGTTGCTTTAGCATGCACCTTTATTTCGTTATTGGAAGATGGGAGAAGTTTTCCAAAACTGCTCCAGTACCAGACAGTCTTGAACAGACAGACCAAGGATGCAGCTGGAGAGAGGGCCACTTTATAGAAATCATACTCAGTCTAAATTTTGCACGGTCCATGGTACTCACAAATAGTAACATCAATAAGGGCCTTGTTAAAGTTTTAGAGATCTATTTAATTAAAATTGGATGTAACACATGAGCTAATAAATATTTTGCAGGCCTTACTGCCAATTTAAACTTATTTTCTTTGTAGACAAGCTCCCCATATTCACAGTTTCTGTATTGGAAATATTAGGTAAGTACTAACAGAAGTAAATGTATGCGTCATTCATTACCTCCTGGTATTCTTTATACTGCATATCCATCAAGTCCCTTACAACAGCAATGTGAGTGAATATCCACTGGGATATTTCCTAGAACAAAAGATGAAATTAGAGGCATTATGTACATTACCATAGGCATTATGTATATGAACTGCAGGCATCCAAGTTAATACTTTAGAGCAGGGGTGCCCAAAACGTCCGTCGCAATCTACTGGGCGATTGCAAAGGCAACATGAGTCGATTGCGGAGCCCTGCCTTACCCTTCCCTGCTGTTTACAATCAGCCCTGCTGTACGTCTATAGGGATGCTGCTGGGGATGTCTTTGTCAGACAACACCAGGAACTTTGCGTCCAAGGCTCGTGTAACAGTGGGGAGTGGGGAGGGCAGAGAGGGCAGTCTGAGGTGAGCAGTGCTGGGCGGCCAAGTCAGTTCAGGCTCGGGGTCAGGGTTCAATTACCAAGATACCTTTGTAGAGATTAGCAATTCTTTTTCTTGTGCAGCATGTCATTTTCCTATGTCAGGTGAACTGTAGCTTTCTTGTCACTATAGTCTTGTAGTGCAATGTCTGTGCAATGTTCTGCCATTCAATGTCTCATTAGCTCCAGTCACTTCTGTGTCATACTCGGTATATATATAAATGAATATATGTTTAGCATTTTTATTGTTCGTAAATCATTTTGACTTAGTCATTCTAAAAGTAGCTTGCAAGCCAAAAAAATGCAGGCACCCCTGCTTTAGACTCTGGAAAAAAGGAAAGGCTCTTCCCTTGTATTTAAGTATCAGAACTCAAATTTCCAGTACAAAGAAACGTCAGTTTAAACACATACCAGAAATGAAACAAAACACATTAGCCCTTGTCAACCTTCAGCCAACATAGTGGAGCTATACTGACCACTGGCATGAAATATCCCTTAATTCTGTACATGTTAAAGATGGGCAGAAAAAATTGTTCCCAGTCATTAATACCTGTGTGGAGAGATTGTGTTTATTGAGTCCACTCTCCTTACGATTTCTTCTTGATCCAGTTAGCTTGGAGAGGCCAAATCCACTACTGACACGTGACAACTTTGACTGAGAACTCGGCACCAAAGCTTCGCCTTTACTGATGCACTTCTTTTCATATGCTGTCAAAACATAGAGAATATATATGATAAGTATTAGTTAAGTATTAGGCTAAGTATTAGTTAAAATATTGCCACAAAAAAAATAACAATGCTGTAGAATCAACAGAATATATATGGCCATATTAAACATAAAAATGAATCAAGACAAAATTCTTGTAACCTGACCTAATTTAACACATTTTGTGGCATCCTTACACAGAGACTCATAGCTGCAGAGGACCAAATTTCCAGTAGGAATTTACCATTTTTTTCCTTAGTACTTCTCTATATACTGAAGTGGTTACAGGTGTATATAAAAATTAACAATACGTTTCCTCTTGGTTACTTTTAGAAGGTTAAACACACGAAAATCAATCCTACTGTACAGAACTTTGACCTTGTGGCAGCAGTGTTATTTGGTCATAGTTTTTTTTTTTTGTCCTGATATAGAAGAGGTGATAGTTGCCATCCTAGGACTCGAAATGTGTTACTGGAATCAAGTAAACAAAACAAAAAAATAATGTAGCTTGACGTGCTTGAAAAGAAAGGCTTTATAAGAACTACATACAGTGTCTAATCCCCAAAGACCCCACTGTTCAGAAGTACCAAGCCAATTACCCTAACAATTACCAGACCTCATCGTATCTCACACATTTAAGGTGAGTGTCTGCTACTACTATAAAACTGATGTCAATGAACGTGAAAATACCTCTACACATGCAAGATAAAGTAAACTAGGTTTGAATTTACATATAAACAAAAGAGAATGCTACTTGTACTCAGTATATGTGACTCAGAGTCCTCTGCGTAATGTAAAAGCGGTAAAATACTAAAGAAAACCATTGCAGTCTGACAGTTTCTCCAAGAAGCATCTATAATCTATAAATAGATTAGTTGTATGACTACTCTGTCCACTTTTGTTGAGGATTGAACCCTGTTCCAATGTTTATTACAATATACTTGCTTATGACTTTATCAATTTGCCAAAAAAAAAGGTGGTAGAAATTAACCCTCCCCCCCCCCCCCCAAAAAAGCAGTGCAGCTGGTTAATACAATACAATAAACCCATACAGTTTCAAAATAGGAATTCTTTCACCGTGAAATGACTTACCAAGGTGGTTTTGCCAAGAACGCAATGTTGCTTCCTCAATAAAAGGCCGGACAACTGCAATATCCACATGTCCTCGGTCATTGACAGGAAATGTCACTTTGAACATATCCTCCAGAACTTGTTTCTTGCTATGAATCAGCTCTATCCAAACTCTGTTGACAGCTTTTAACAGAAGCTGGCGCCCTGCAAAACACAGTCTGTATCATTTTGACAGTTTAGATTGCCATCAATATACAATGCATTTGGAATCCCTTTGACACACTTTTTCAGTACAGTTTCACATTCTTCTTTTTCAATGGATGAAAACAGCCATTCCAGGTCACAGAAGAATAAAACATGCCAAAAAAGAGTTTTTGTAGGCTTTTTAATTTCAAATTTTAGAGCTTTATTGTAGCAAAACCAGCAATATTTTAAAAGAGATGCACCATCTGTGAACAGTAAATATGTGTTTATGGGCAGTACCTCATTTACAGATAAAAGCAGAATTAGTCATTTTGGAAGCTCATAAGCTAGCAAACCACCAAACAGAAGGCCTGGCAGGTTCTATGCAGCGTGCAAATTGCCAGTGGACAAGACTGAAGCCGATTTAATAAAGGAGTTGGGAACCTTTATTAAAAAATTTGTGTGAATATTCACACAATTCTAATTCAAAGAAATTCCAATGTTATCCCTAAACAGCAGAATTTACAACAAGCCCAGGTATCTATTGCAACTACAGAGCACGAGTTAATTTTTGAGCAATCCGATTGTATTATATTCAATGAATTAGATTACCTTGCACCAATTGTGTACCATCATTTTTTAGCATAGCAGTCACTATGTACAAGACTGGACCTAGCATGGAAAAGGGAAGGCTATTTTTTCATAATGGAGTATAGACGAACCCCTGGGGATAAAAAGCAATTCGCCCATGTACGTGTTGGAGATAAGGAGGCTGCTCATGGGCATGGAATAAAAGGTACAAGACTTTAGCATGGTTGTTACTGTAGAAATATTTTAGTGCAACTCAGGTTCATGCAAAGCTAATGTACTGAATTCTTAAATACATTATTTGCCCCTTGGTTATATTAAAAGTCAAGGTAGAATACAAATTGCATTTAGTTCATTCATCTGAAGGAATACAATGCATAGATTACCACAAACCCGAGGGAATTTATGATAACCCAAAGCTTTTATTAAAATGATCAGATATGTATTTGTTAAAATAAAGCAATGTCTGTGTCCACAGATGGCACACATTTTACCTTCACTTATATCCTGATACATTCCATCTGCTTCAACCTCAGAAGGCATCATTATGTGCCAAGTGGTCATCCTGGCTTCAGCTTCCAATCCAAACCCATCAGGGTTACTGTAATGAAATAAAGAATGTTTTGGTTTTTAGAATTTTGATTCCCAACTATGGTCTCAGCATAGCAAACTGAAGTTTCGATATCATTACGGTCATGTTTCTATGGAAACTGGGAAGTATTATACTACTTCACTGTTAATTTAATTTGCTTGCAACTTTGAATTGCCAAGCCTACACATGTACACTGTTGGAAATGTACTTCTTTCTTCAGCTTATGAACAGCATGGAAAGCAAAGGTCTCTGACATGGCACAAACCGTTTAATTCAGCCCCTCATAATTAGAACACAGATCCTTAAAAACAATGTAACCGGTGTATTTTATTGCTATAGTTACATATTTTCACACAATTCAGACAGCATAAGACCAGCAACAAACTGCATCTCACCCACAGTAACCTTATCAAAACCCAAGTATTAACGGCTGGCTGATTGGTTACTGACTGTGTAATGCAGAACATGTAAGGGCATGGTTATCCAAATAATATAAATATATAATGCAAAATATGAGTTTTCAAACATATTGTCCACACAACAAGAGAAATAGCTGCACTGTAGGTATTTTTATTGCATAGAAATAAGTGTAATTTCATATTCTGCCCATGTATTCCTCTAAAGCACTTCATTTCAGGTCTGCTCTCAATGACTTTATACTTAAAATTGACCTGAACTCAGAAATAAAAGATTGGCTAGATTGTCACGTGTAGACATTACCTTTAAAGATTTTTCTTTTAAACATACTCTAATGGAAACATTAAGCCTACGTTGAAAGAAATATGGGTTGTCTGTTGCTGACCTTTTTGTGAATGATTGTTTTGACCTCCTGACTTTCTAGAACATTAATGTGGACTATAATATGCAAAATAAAATCTGATGTCCTTTTTTGTATATTTGTTCCATGTCATCATGCAGAAGTCAGCAGAAACAGTCCGCTTTGTTTCTCTCCAGACATTTTTATTCAAGCACAGATGGGTGATATTACCAAACTACAGTTAAGTGTTAAGTAAATTCTAAGTTATCTGTCAAAAGATGCCACAATAAGATTATTTGACTAATAAGGTATGTACAAAAAATGAAGAAGCTTATATTACTTACAGTGAAGGCAAACAAAAACATTGAAAACTTTGGGCAAACCGTAAAATTCTATGGTAAATCATCTATGCAATATGTTTTATGTTGGCTGCCAAATAATTTGAAATTCTATAGAGACAATCCTGCAATTTACACAGGTGACTGCACAGTCCGACTGGTGATAGAAGTCCTTGTTCAGCAATGTAGCATTCTAGTTCCCCACTTCACCTTTAACATATTCAGTGGATGAAGAGTTAGCATGTAACTTCCAAACAACTAGCTGGAGGTTTTCCCAAAAAAATTGTAAAGAGGAGACAGAAGTATTGATATTGTGATATTCCTGGATGTACTGTATGCCAGAATTGTGTAAATATCTGAACAAAATGTCACAAGTAGAAAATGTTTATCTGTCTTATGGGTTGCTACTGCTGATTAGTGTTAATGGTGAAAAAAAAACCTCCATAAGCACCAGCAATACATACAGACATCACGTTAGTGTCTAGGCCACTTGTTAAAAAAAGGTGAATATGCTTATTTAGGGCTTATAAAGCTAACAAAAAAAAAACATAACCATGCAGAGAGAGGTTTAGAAGTGATGTCAGCCAGTAATGAGCCATGGAAATTATTTGGGTTTTTAATTTTAATTTAAATTGCGTTATTATATACTGTATTAAATTCTAAAACACAGAAGTATAAATGATCTGAGTACATTTTCATTTTAATTATAATCCTCTGTAATTCATTCTAGAACACAGAAGAGACTTATGAGTAATGTTATCCTGTATACATTTTCTACATAAAAGCGCGCCACATGGAGACAATAGCCTACCTTCCCGTGTAGAGGTTAATCAAACAGTGAGCTAAGCAGGCAATGAAATCCTGGTCGTGATTCCCAGGACCCAGAATAAGGTTTCTATTCACAGTGAGAACTCTCAGAGAATCCAGAAGAGCCACTTGTTGAGGCACAGTTTTATGTGCTCTGGAGAACTGGTATAATATGGTCCGATTCAAGCAGTTGTAAATAGTTTCAAGGGACAATCCTTGGGACCGTCTCTTTGACTGAAAACCACAAAAGCAAGAAAATGTATGAGAACCAAAGTCAACTTAAAACTTAATTTAAAATGTTAGCAAATAAATTTGGATGCAGGAATAACTTTATAAAAACATTTCTTTGTAAGTTGCTGGAAAAGTACTTTCTGACTGAACAGCATTAAACATGTCATGTACAAAATGCAAAACAGAATGAACTCTAAATATTTATTATCTGAATTTACGGGCGAAGACAAATCCGGTCACTTACCTATAACCACAAAAAAGAAGCACTTGGTCTGGCAAAAAAACTTTTTTTTTTTTACTATCCAGATGAAAAGCATTGTTTTAAAAGCTGAATAGAAGATAAGTGAAGGTTTTGCCAAAAGAAATCATGTTTCAGGTGTCTAGTGCAGGTTACAAAATAAAAGCAAACACACATTTTTGTTGTTGACAGTTCTTACATATTTCTCTGTCCTGTATTAATACTCTTGTGGGTTGGTAGGGACATGTTAAGCTGGCTCATTCATTGGTGTCTGAATTTATTTTTTTTCAGTTTCTTTAGAAAGATTTGTGAAGGAACTGGTTAGAATGGATGGAGATTCTGTGCCTATGCACACCTCTGTGGATCAGTAATTTTCTGGCCTGGTTCTATATAAGAATATGTGACCACATTCACATTAGCGTAAGGAATAATGAGTACATACTGTCATTGATTTGTCATTACCTGTGAGATGAGCTGGGTGATACAGTCGACCACTAGTTTGGAGTCCTTGTTGAACATTCCTTGCCACAGCTTGTCTACCACCCGCTGGGTGAAATAGAACACATTGTTCACCAGCACCTGATAACTACCACCAGTAGTCACTGGTAAAGAGGCATCCTCCCCTACAAAGACATAGCATACACTTAAAACAAACAAGCAAAAAGTGTACAGGAAAAAGATTTCTTTCTAATCCTGTAGTGAAAGCAGAAAGTGAACATAATTGTTACAAACTGAATTCCACTCATTACATTGCGTCCAATTAAAAGATTCTCCTCTTTGTTCTAGTGATGACTGGGAAATGCTTGATTGTTTGATTTACCATCCTTTTTTGTTCTGATTTTGAGGAGCCATCAAGACAAATAGGACACCACAGTAAAAATAAAAAAATTATTAAATAAAAAAGCTAATCCTTCCCTACTCTACACAAAACTATACATACATTTCAAACGTGAACAGCAGCATGAAAAGTATACGAATGTCTAAAACTGGACATAAAACTTTGTACAAGTACCTAGAAGAACATCAGCAGCTAACAAGTGATCCATCACGCTGTCCAATATGTAGGTCTGGAATTCCTTCTGCTGAGCTCTCGTTGATCTTTCAGGGGAAGACTGTAAAACAATAGCATGAACAAAGATTTAGAAAATGTAATATATGTTATCCTTACCTTATGAAAACATCTTATTTAGGGATGCAGCATTTTACACATGTTTAGTGCAAGACACAAGTCTACGCACTTTCCAGAAGCTAAATAACCAAGGCATTTTAAATTAGAACTGACATCTACTTTATTTACCTTGTCCTGAGTAAGATTGACTGTTACCCGACTGTTCTCCAAAGAAAAAGATCACAGCACAGGCCTTTCCTATATCCTCATAATTAAATTCTCATGTAAGATCATTTATACAAAAAAAAATGAAATGGTTTTAGCATAGTACTACTGCATTGCAATATGTTTCTTCCTTTTCTCAAAGTTTGCAGTGAGAATATTTCTTCATACTAGTTTCTAGTCTCTACTTTGCCCACAAGAAAAAAGCAAAGGCACCACCTAATCTCAGTTACATTCCAACATTTGTTCTACTTTGAGTGGTAAAATTACACCATCATTTCCTTTTGTAGGGGCCATGACAGTTTGGTGGAGCTAGGATTTCTGATGAACCTTGTAAACTTGATCCTTTCAAATAGTGTACTCTGAGCTACATTCCAAAACCTGCCTTTTGGTATTTTCAGTTCTGTACTACGATACTAAGTCACCAAGAGTGAAGTAACACTTAAATAAAACAATAATTTCTGTATGCTGCTAT
The DNA here is from genome assembly GCF_032062135.1 of Pyxicephalus adspersus. Classification (NCBI taxonomy): domain Eukaryota; kingdom Metazoa; phylum Chordata; class Amphibia; order Anura; family Pyxicephalidae; genus Pyxicephalus; species Pyxicephalus adspersus. The sequence continues at coordinate 82,011,780 of NC_092860.1, forward strand.
TAGCTCAAACACATTGGCATATAAGGATTTCATACCTCTAACAGTAGGTCTATGAGAGGTGTCTGCTTGCTAGCAGGAGTCTGACAGAGATTCTCAATAACCAAGACACGCATAAAGTCAAACACAAACTTTTTGGCGGGGTGACTGGTGAGATAAGTCTTGGAGCCCACATTGCAATATTCAGATTGACTTCTGTTCATTCCAGAGTCTGACGCAAAGGCTTTAAATTCTTCAGCAGGTGAACCCACTTCATCATCCAAGTCTGTAACCTGAAATATTGAATATATACATTGAGGTTTATGCATACATTAGCATATCAATATTTTTATTTTGAAACCCATAAAATGTTTTTTTCTGATATTCTTGATATTGCCATAAATACTGAATTGAGCACTTCTGTACATGATCTTAGACTTGGAAAGACATCAGCTGACTAAATTATGCATTTTTTCCCAGCACATGAAACTATCTCTTCATCCCTACAAAAGTAGTGCTTGAGACCACTTTTTTATCTCACACAGGAATCTCAGGCATCTTGGCTGTAGATCAGGATGGTTGGAAGGTGCAAAAAAATTGGGTTTCTTTTGAGTACTTTCAGTAAAGTGCAAAATCTGTTACTTGGCCTAACATAGGTAAGGTACAAGTTACTTAAAAATAAATAAATAATTAAAACAATGAGAAGTTTTTTTTTTAATAGAAAAATTGAGCTTTCCTTTAAAACCGGTAACATCCTTTTGAGACTTATCACAGTGAACAGTTTACCCTTTAACAACAGTTGTCAATGTGTTGTATTGTAGTTATTTCTCTACATTGGTTTTAAAAGAAGTAGCAGCAGTACAATATTTCCATAGTGTACAAGAGCATGTGATACCTTGATTGGTGGCATGCCATGTTAAAATTATACATGTAAATGTGTGCAATTACCTAATTTCTCCCACCCATAGCACTTGGCACTCCACTAATATTACATTTAACATTGTTTTCTTTTACTAGAACATTTTTTTTCATCACCTCCTGATATTGTGAAAAACAAGAATCCATTTTTGGAACCTTGTAAATAATGGAAGAAAATGATTTGTGCAACATTTACTAGCAATATGCCACCGCCTGGCACTGGGTACCTAGCTAACATTAGGCAGTTGAACATGATAATACAGTTCTCTGACACTAGCAGTACTTAGCATGCTCCAGATCATGTTTAAACAGCCTTCAGTCCTAGGAGGCCTATTTAATTCCATCTGTTATGAGCACATGCACAGCTATAGCTCGAGATTAACAATACTATGGAGATTTTTTGTGTTCTGTAAAATGTCATGTAAGCACTCTCATCACATAAGGGGTGTATTATTAATGGTTTCCATATTTAGGAACGCTGCAATCAGTAAATGATCGCACAGATCACAGTTACATATATTTCTACATTTACCATGGAAATTTGTTGTAGGTGTTTCAATGGATATCTATCTACATAAAGATAGTTAAACATCAACATAGGAAAAAGAACGTTAAAGCATTGGAACAAAAACATTTGGATTTCATAATTAAGCAGAAATGAGCAAAGTGCTGAAACCCATGGCAACTAATCAAAATTAATTTTTTACAGTTAAGATAAAATACTTGATTGCTATGGGATACGTTCTTTTCTAAATCATTATTGTGCTTTGTACCATCTTCATAATCAAGTCATATTGAACATTGAAAAAGCAAGAATGAACTGAAAGAATATAATGCACTACATTTACAAGACAATTATAGTCATCATCCTGAATTCATGAAAAAGATCGTTTTGAATAGCTTATGTCATATTATAGTCAAAACTTGAATACAGTGATTGAATAATAGTATGGTGTGATTTCTACCCGTTCTATAATTTTAAAGCACACCTAGTAAAAGCTATACATCTGATGCCAAGTGTAAGCATGTAAAATGTGTTTAATACTTTCAGGTGGTTTAAAGTAATTCCTCCCCTACCATTCCCTTCATGCTTCTTCTCCCAAGACGGGCAACATTATCATTTGTCAGGCATGAACCAGGGTCTGTATTTCAAAAGCTTAGATGGTAGCCCAAAAATGTCACCTGACATTCAAGTGAGGGTAAACTTCCAAGTTGTTACGGAAACAGGAATAGAGGACAAATCTTGGGAATATATTCTTTCGTTTTCAATTCAGGTCTAAAGACAGTAAGTGAAAAGAAATAGCCCTAATAAAGCACAGTTTGGCCTCAGATACACTTTAACCCTGCATACCACCAGATGACAGCCTAAAAGGCATGTTAACATAAGAAATGAAATTACTAATGTCGGAAAAATCAAACATTGGGCACTATGTATTGTCACTTCCATACGTGTTGTTCTCATCTCTCTTATAGTCTCCAGCCAGGAAACTCCACCCCAAGGTCCACTGGAGAGGTAACAGAGGGCTTATATTTCAAGCACTTAAGAAGAAAGCCACCTATCTATAACCACAGGAATTACTAGCATGAATAAATGTGGGTTAACTAACACTTTGCCTATTGGCATCATGTCTAAGTGTCAGTATTGGAGATATTTGAAGATACACAAAAACCTGCTAAATTAGGAAGAATGATAGAAAATTCACACCTTATCTTCAAAACAATACTCTACAGTAATGCTAATTTAGCCATTTTCATTGATCTCTTGTCATGATATTTTATGTTTCTGTTTATACCATACAAGATAAATGTCACTTGGTTAGATCATGTTCTCTTAATAAACCAGCAACATCTGCACAATGTGACATTTACGGTTCTATGTGTAGAGGTGCTGTTAACTTTCATTTCACACATGAGTTGTTTACAGGCCCTGAGACATATGTGTCTAAGCTAGGGTCATTTGACTTTTAGATGGCTAATTGCTTTTTGATGCACATGTGTTAATTATCCGAGGATAGATGTCAATATGATATATACTCCTGCTCAATGTGGCACACACTGCCTTCATATAAGGCTTAACAGCAGACTGCACAAGTCAGCCCTTTATTGCAATCTCACCAAAAGAGAATTATTGTATGTATTATATACAGGAAAAATATGCTGAACAAGTCTTCCTGGGAAAGGAGTAAATAGTTTTCTTCCTTGCTCCCTATTTTACCAAATGCTGCAGAAAATGTTTTCTTTCTCTGAAGACCCTTAAGAAACTGACCCTTTAGCAGTGTCGATCTCCTAGTCCCCCCACTGTGCTCAGTGATTCCTCAGGCAGACCTCCACATCTTTACTGTGTACTGCTTTGACATGGAGGTTAGAAGAATTAACCACCGATTGCTGCAGCAAACCAAGATTGACTGCTGATCAATCATAAGCAACTGATGTTTTGGTCCGTGATGTACAGCATTCAATAGCTGATGAATATGGATCAAAAGAATACAGGCTGGAGATGTATGTACAATGATCAATCAAACCTAATTAGATAATTAGAAGAGCAAAAGATCATACAAGGTTGTCCCCAGAAATGATCGAATTTCTGGTTGGTTGAGAAGAAAATGAGTTATGCATCTGCTTACGTGTACTAAAATATACTCTTAGGCAACAGATATTTGTCACTAGACATCTGCAAAGTCAGCAAATTTTGAAAATGTAAACTTTAAAGTCTCTAATGTAGTCTACAAGCACAGTAAAAGATAAAATACTACAGATCTTTTACATTCTAACGTTAACTTTATAGTGTAGCACTAGAGTGTTACAGAACGTGATCATTAAAAATACATTCTGAGCTCAGTTATTTCTAACAGGTAGTAAGTAACCAAAAAGAAGAAAGCTTTTTTTTACCATTTCAGAGTATGGACGAATGTTAAAAGGGAATACAGATGCTGCCAAGGCACACAGGAACTCAGGGCTGATCCACATTGGAGAAAGGTCTGGAACATTGTGGTAGAGGTAACGGAAGAACTGCATCAAGGTAACAGGATACTCCCGAAGCCAAGAGCCCTCCTCCTCTGACTGCCATGGCTGTTTAAATAAAAATATTATTGATTAAGAGATTACAAACATTATACAAAGACTTGATACTAAATTATAACTGCAGGTTATGCAGTGAATAACTGCCAACATCTGACAAAAATGATGACAGTAGCTCTGCAGAATTTGTTAAGATAAAAGTCAATAAAAACTTCCCCTTACAGAATTAAGCATTGTCCTGAGCATTGCCAACAGCAGTAAGGCAGCTTCTGTGCACACATTGTGGATTGAGGAGAACACATTTCCACTGGAAGCAGGAACTCCAAAAATGAAAGTCCAAATGGAATCTAAGTCAAACTAAGGAAAGAACAAATCAAATTACATTTAGGACACCTGTTGTAATGTAAGAAAAGCCTATAATCTGCACCCTCTATCTTTAAATCTACAAAAAGTTTCACCTGGTGCCAGAGGCAAAGTCTTTTGCTGCAATTTTAATCTGCTTGTATTGCCTTAAAAATGGCCTCCATGTGTCAGCTGGGAAGAGAACAATAGCCAAAACCCTATCAAGCCACACACTGCACATTTTGAAGCACCAATCACCTATATTTTCAAGAGAGTTACTTACAGCTGACATATTAATAAACTAATAGATATATATATGCATAAATTATGAAGCACATCTTTATAAGGGCTTTATTACTGATTTAAGAACCCCTTAGATTATTACAATATTAGCCTCTTAAAAAACACCAGGATGGTGACACTGTCCACCCATATCTGATAGACAGAAACATTTATTTCTAGAATAAAAGTATATGGCCAGTTTATCACACTGACTGACAAGCTCTGCAATGACATCATCCTTCCCAAAATATGTAATCGGGCCAGGTAAAAAGATTTATGATGTCTGCCTTTATAAATTTTAAAATGCTAACAAAAAACAGACTTGTCACATGGCACATTTTGTACAGCAGATAAAGAATGTCTAAAAAAGTGGAACCAGGTAAAGAAAGGTAATAAGAAAAGGTATTTGCAGACATTATTGAAGCAGAAAAAATGTGATTGTGTGTCTGCTTTCACAAAACATTATGAGATAATAAAAAATAATATTTTTTTTGAGAGAGGCTTATCGGTATACCAGAACAATTGTATAATCTAAAAAGATTGACAAAACACACACATGCCTCACTGGCTAATTCCTACCTGGCAACCCCGGTTACTTCGGATGCTGGTGACAGGTGCACTGACCTGCAAGTTCTCAGGCAGTTCAGTGACCGGTTGCTGAAGGAACAGTGCCATGAGCAGAAAGTAAAGGGCAGGTACGTTTGTGTGCTTGGGAAGTAGCGACTGAAGGACTGGGAAGCCAGGGAAATGACATGCATCGCGGTTAATCTCCCTGAGTGTTGATCTGCCGCCAGCACTTCTTCCTACATTAAAACCTGTAAAGTCCAACAAAATAGTCTATTGCACATTACAATTATAGTATGAGTTGTTTAAAAATCAACTTTGTGTGTCTGTTACAATTGAGAGAGAATATAGGGATTTACTAAAGGCATTAAGACTGTTCACTAAGCATGGCGAGTTATTTCATAAATCAGATGAAGCAGTGTTTTCTTCAATCAACCAAGAGCAAGGAAAAAAACAATCAAGAAAAGAAAGTATCACCACATTCATTAGGAGAAATATCCTTTACAAGGTGATAATTCACCCTGGCAAGTGAACAGCCTTAGTAGCTTAGTCTTTGAGCGCAATAGAATATATAAAATGAAAATTAATTAATGCTATATTGCATTTTTTGCCAAAATGTCTTCATACACTGCTATGATCAGACATAAACAGAGGTAAATCTATGTGTTGCTTTTTTCAGTTTTATGAACTGGAATTTTAGGCCACACCAGCTATAATACACACAAGCACACTTTACCTAGCACAGTGCCGATTTTATTGGTCAAGACAGAGTCTGTTTGGTCCAGCCATCCTCCGCCACTAATTCCTTCCTTGAATTTGATGAGAATTGACTGATTGCTCAGAAGAACCACCAAAATCCTCATAGCTGCTGTCACTGTGGTGGAGTGCAGATGTTCCTCCATGAACATTATGACCCAATCAAAGCCGAGAGTCTTCACTAGTTCTTCACAAGCTCTTTATAGAAGAAAGAAAGAATGTAAGCAATACATGACTTCATTACCTTACTTACAGAGTGTTGTCTTCTGTATAATGAAGAAAGCTAAAGAAATGTGCCGAAGTCAAAGAGACTGATGTGCTAAAGTAATTGAGAATCTTTACACAGTAAATTGTATGAGGATCCATTTCAATTATACAGATAAAATAGGTAAACGGGGAATTTCTTTGCACCTGACTGGATAACTGAACTGAATCTTCACACAATATGTTGTGTGAACATTCTCAGTTTCTTTGGTAATCTGCCTCAATGTTTAACTAAGCTAAATATGTAGACAGAAAACCTTGCCTAAAAGGTTCCTTTTTTTTTTAATACTTATGGAAAGTATTAGAATATCTGTAAAGATTTTTTTTTCTGTTCGTGCCCTTAATGGGAAGCTGATGCACTATCTATCCTTGTTACCATTGTGACAATTGTTGCTGAGATATAGTGAAGAAAAATCTTCCTATATGAACACCTGTACTGTTGTCAGTTGTCTAAAAGAGGATTTCAGCTCATTTTCTAAAGGTTTCCTACCCCTTCCCATTTGCAATTCTTGGACAGGAAGTGAAGGAAAAATCTCCCCCAATTTTACAGAGACAGACAAAAATAAAGAAGCAAGGGTCTGACCCTACTCTATCAGAAATAAAAGGGGAGGTAGTCGTTGGTTTGCTTCATTTCCAGTGTAAAAAATAAATAAATGAATGAAGTAACTCTACAATGTCTTGGAAGCAAAACGTGTAAGGTTACTTAAGTAGAGATAGCTACTGAGTATACCAATGCTACAAATTAAAATTTTGTCATACTATATTTATTTTATACACAAAGACAAAGAGCAATGTGCAAGCTGCTATATCTCACAGTAACCATTCAAAATCCATATCTCAATGGTTTGTTTTAAGTTCATTCAAATATATAGATGCTATGAGTTTTTCCACTGTAACATCTCTGTTCTTTGCTAGATTCACCAAGTGGTGTTTTACGCAAACTGAAGCTCCACATTGTATAGCTGTATGAGAATGCAAGACTCTAAAGAAAACTTACTGCAGATTTACAGTTGTCTTCTCCTTTGTGGTATAAAGCAGCTTAAGCAACATATCCAATAGTCTGTTTCTTAAAAGAATGAGACTAGCTGAAACAAGTCCTCCAAAGTCATCTTCGGATCCTAAAAAAAAAATATAAATGTTAAATATGAACTTGTGAGCCAATTAAACAGGCCCGTAGTGGTTTACATGAGCATGGAGTGTTAGGGGATAAAAAAAAAAAAAAAAAAAAAGAGGGCAAGCAAGAAAAGCCCAACACACAGAAAAATAAAATGGTATTTTCGAAGACAATAATACAGAAAAAAAACAAAAAAAAAAATCAGAACAGTTTTAATCTGACCAACAAGTTATAAAAAAAAAAAGAATATTGGAGAAAACATAACCATGCAATTTTACAGTATATTGTACAGTTCCTTTGCACTGCAGAAATACCAGTGGATTTTTACAGGAACAGAATTTTAATAACTAGTGAAACAAAAAGTAACAATTGTACTATCTGCTTGTTTTAGTGATTGGTTCAATTATAGGGCATGTTACATTCAGTCTATGGGTGGGCACATTGCATTAGTGTGAAAATGGTCTTTTTTTGTGCATGTGATTGATGGATACTTTCATCTAAAAGGAAAATCAACCAAATCACATACCTGGCTCAAGCTTCTCCTCATTATTTATTTCCATAACAACAAACTTCTCACAAACAGCAAATGTAGGTAGTGTTGATGAAATGAACTGGCCAAACCTTGACAGCATAAGTTAAAACATACAAAACATTATTGTTATACATTAATGACTTCATTTGCATTATTCAACTAAATTTAGAACACTATTTTTTTACTTCTAGATATCATGAATATAGTACCTGAGCAGGTCATTGCTGTTGGGGAACCCTTGAAGTAAGTAACTCAGTACATTACTGATGGCAGATATACTGGGCTGGGACAGAGTCATGTCCCGTAGAGTCAGCAATAATTTGGGTATCAGCTGGAATTCTCTCATGAGCTTTGCGTTCCTTGCAGCCTCACTGAAATGAGATACACATATCACATATGTCACATATATAAATACTGAATAACACAGGCCAATTTTTGCAATACATGAACATTTCTCGATGTCTCATCCCTTTAAAGGCTTTGTGAGTACAAAATAATATTTTGTAATCTGTCAGAAATGAACTCTCCTCTTTTAGGATGATTGCACTTCTGTTGATTGGGGTTAGCCATGTTGATCTTTTTGTAAATTAGTCCCTCCCACTCTCCCATCTTTACAACAAAAGGTAATATGATTCTGTAGTCCAAGAACTAGGGTGGCTCATTACTCACCTTGAGAAAACATAGAAGTTTTCACAGGACAGCTTACTATTACTTACTTACTACTTAAGATTAACCTTCAAGGCATAATGGGGCATGGTTCTGTAGGTCATTGTTCCACAGAATATAAGCAATGTAGCAGAAGTATGTATAACAGTGCCCAGCACTCTCCCCAAAACCCAAGACATCTTTGTGCTTTATTTGAACCAATAAAGTAACAATAAAAACCCACCATGTAAAATTAAAACATTTTAGCTAAATCATTTATTGAAAATTGGCTAGTTTGACTGATGGAGAGCGCAGCAGCAATATGCGACTTGGGTTACAAAGGAGCACATTTAATTTTTTATTTATAAATGTAACAAAGTATTTCTCATTGAATAACTAAAGCTGCATACACACATGCAATTATTGTCTGCATGACTAAGGACTGCACGATGCATGAACGAGTACATACAGCACTGTTCTGCTCTATAGAGAGGGCAGCGAGAGAGCAACGGAGCGGCACCCTACTGCGCGCTTTCCCTTTTCCTTGCATTACGATCGTTCATTGTCCGTGGATGCGCCAGGATGGTCGTTCGGACGATGGACAGCAGGCGCTGTACACACGCCAGATTCTCATACGATATCGGCCCTGAACTGATTATCGGGTGAGAACCATTGGACGTGTGTACCTAGCTTTAGAAACAATGTATACGATATGAAGGTAAAAAATTTTGTGTATTTTGTTGTTGCAGTCCTACCTAGATTCTGTAAGAAGCTCAATGAAATGCTCAAACAGGGAGAGATGGAGCTCATATGGTGCATGGAGCCATACCTAGAATACACAAAAAAACATGTCACAAACACAGAAAACCTCACAGTGTTGGCTATACATAAAGGTTGAAATTCTGATTTACAAAAATGTTCTGTGCTTAAAACACATAATTGAATTGCAAAAATCACGTCACCAAGAAAATGGTTTGAAAAAAAAATCATAATGAATATTTATTAGTGCTTTAATATCACAGAGAATACCTGTAATTATAAATGGCTTTTATTTATTTTTAACAGAACAGGGAAAGGTTTACTTATGGATGTTTGTGTCAATACTGAGATAATTTATTTTACACCAGTTTCTGTACTGGTGATATTACAAAAAGTAATATTTAAAACAAAAAAAAAAATCTCCCCAGAGGTTACAAAAGCAAAAAAGTAACATATCCAAATATCTAACAAAGATGATTGGTTTCCCTTTTATAGAGATTAAATTCTTTTACAATAACCCAGCAGAAAGGAAGGACAAAAAACAGCAAAAAAAATACCTGATAAAAGTACTACCCCTTACCTATTCTTCTAAAAAATTCCTTTCCTTCCCTTTAGGCATTGTGCAAGTAAAGAAAAAAAATTCAACTGTTGTGCCAGGCATAAAGAGTTCCCCTACTTTCCACTTTACATGACAAGATGATGTATTTCTGGTTGTGAACTGCAAAGTACATGCATAGCATACCTCAGGACATAGACTTCTCCCCCCTCTCCATCTTTATAACCCCCTCATGTACACAGGCAATAATGACAGAAAATCTCATTTTATAAAATATATGTGCTTATCAAACAGATATAACAAAACACTTTAATTGGTATACATAACAGACCAAAAGAGTACAAATACAAGAAGAGTACAAATAGGAGAAGCTCACTGGTAAGGTTTAGACACACTTCATATTAACCTACTAATTGAACAGTTAATTTGCAATTTACCTACTTCTGTGCTGCTGCAAACACAGGGCACGTCTGTCATGTATTTTTTCCTCTAATTTAAAGTTGTATAAGGCTAAATAAAATCAAATCCTGAAATAGCCACGTCCACTTGCTCTATCCTAAACATTTATTTTAGTTTCCTATCAGCTATCTTGTTGTAATGTTAGAGTGGGTTGTACCGACCATTAAGGAGTACCTCCACTCTTAGGCAATGTAGGCTTTCATTTTATTCTATAATACAATACACTCCCATTTTTTCCCATTTGCTAGCCCCTTTCAGAAAACATGGAGCTTAACCCAGAACGTCATCAAAAACAGATCACACTACAGAAAAAATTAGTTATTAGAAGTATTTTTTAGCCACCTACCTCAAAGTCACATAACAGGTCTTGGAAGGCAGTTGAGTTGGGGATAATGGAAGTCTCATGACCGCTGTCAACTGTTCCCACCAAGGAAAAGGTAAGATGCAAAATGTGACTGTTTAGAAGACCTCTTTTCTTCTTCAGCAACATTGCTAGGAGCTACAATGAGCAAAACACGAAAAGAAATATAGGCATTTATGTTTTATTTATAAACATATCCATTTATCCAAGTCAATTTATACAACTTCAGTTACATTTCTATTGAGAGAATGAATGTGCTTATACATGTACCACAAATATCACCTTCCTCACATAATGCATAATGTAACTACACTGTCAGAAGTTTTGTGAAAAGAACTGTACTCAATAAGAGAATAAAGCAATATCTGAGTAACTGAATGAATAAGGCTGAGATGAGGGAAATATGACCAAAAACAGCCCAGTTTATCAAAAACTAAAGCCAAAAGGACATTAGAAAATAAACATCGTGTGTCACATGGTCACAAAAAGCACATTTAGATATTTATAGAGTGCCACTGTAATAAATGTGGGGAACATTGCAAGAATGCATGGAAAATTAGGGGAAAAATACCTACATGACTTAAATTTTGCACAGGAACTTGATATTTGGTGAATTATAATTTACAGACGCATATAAACTTCAGTGTAAAAACCAATGTCAAGAAGGAATAGTACTTGGGTGCCCATGTGCCTAATGTTGTTAAAAGGTTTAATTCAAGAATATGTTTGTTGTGAATAAGGTGGTTTGCAGAAAAGCAGTACGATGTACATGTATCATTTCCTAATTGGAAGAATTTATAAAGCAGAAATATGTTTGGAGTTTAAGTGAATATCAATATAAATAAATCAATCCTATTTCTGCGAACACTTAAATGAAGTCTATATTTTACCTTATTTTCTTACATGAGAGCATAGTTTATTTTTATTCATAATGAGAACATATAGATTTTATAAAAGCTCCAATTTTGTTTATGTTCCCTAATGTCACCAAGCAAATATCTATGTGACATATTGACTGAACCCAATTAACCTGAATAGGAATAACCTTGAAACACCCATATCTAACTAGCAGGACTTTCATCTGCAGTTTGTTATATGGAAATTTCCATCCTATGAGAACAGACAGCAATCGCAAGGCCTGTCAAAACATATGATGAATGTGCATTGCCGTGAGCATAAAACTACCTGATGTAAGATGCAAATCTTGCATTTCTTAATGAATATTTATTCACTCTACCAAGCAATTTATCTAGCTGAATCATATCTAGTCATCTACCACCTGCCTGGTACAGGGAAGAATGTTTGCTACATATTGCACTAGAGGAAAATGTGGCAATATACCATAGCCAGAACTGTTTTATTGTTTCTGTGGGACAAGTATTTCTGTGTCACTATTTCTGTAACATGTTTGACATGGGTGTACATTACACCTTGTAGGCTAGAAGTTCATATCATAGATAGCAGATCATAGATTACTATTAATATTACTGCTATTTGGTTTTTAAGCTCCAACTAGATAATAGGTTATATGTAGATAAGAATAAAATGGAGATGAGAGGGGGTGGTGGTTCTGGTTTATCAGGAGAGAATAGCTGACCAAGCAAGTTTTCTAGCTGTTCCATTACTGTGCCCACATAGTGAGTAGTGAACCACAGACATAACATCAGTTTGTCTGAGGGCAGCCAGGTTAGATGTAATTCAGTTGAAATTCACGGGTATTCAGACACTTATTTGGCAGCATAACATCCAAACATTATTACCACACATGCAAAAAAAAAAAAACAAAATAAGGTAAAGGGGTTTCAAAGTTTGATGTTTTCTGGCTTGATGCTGCCCTGACACTGATCTAAAACTGCCATTATGGCAAACACAGGCACTCTTGTAATGTACTTGGCCCAAATGCATACGTCTCCCCTATGAAAATTGTCCCATACCCCTGGGAGTACGTGTAAGAATCTGCAAATTTACCCTTGATGACCCAATAAAGGGAGGAATCATTATGGGGCAACCTTTATTAAAACCATTGTAGGTAAAGGTAAAGCCAATAATTTACAAAAATGCCAGAGAAAGTCAAATTAGGACAGAACACTAGATTCCACTTTTCAATACAACTATAGCAACCATTTAAACTGTTCTCAAACTGCTATTGCAGGAATTCAATAGAACTGGCTTCTATGAAGAAGCGCAGTAAAGTTCATTCACACAAAGTGCGGTACAATTCATCTAACATATTGAAATTTAGACAATGTTTAGAAAAGTCTGTTGTTCTCACTATATGCAATGTAATTGTATGCTCTGTTACAATGCATTGCTGCATGCATTTCTGCCCATTCCTGAGTACAACAACAGACAGCAATGTAGGCTCCCATGTGTTCCAGTGTAGCAAATTCCCAGCTGTGAACAAGGCCTTATTTAAGAATGCTTTGATTTGAATATTTTTTTGGTATGGCATACATTTGTGATGGGTTTGCCTAAAGTTCACCTATTGTTTAATTATTTGTGATTGTCTAAAAAGGGTTTTGATGCACTTATTCAAAAATATCTTACTTTAGCATTTGTATTACCTGGTAACCTTTAATTCTTTCCATCTCTTTGCTGGCAAGTGGATTGCTCTTTACCACACACACAAGAGCCTTGACTGCAGCATAAAGGCCTTCAACATCAGATGCCATTGCTACAAGTCCAAGAATAGCAGCTGCCCCCCCTATGTATTGTAGGGTTGTTGCTACAGGTTTTGGGACAAAGGTTCTTACACCTGAAATACATAAAAACATTTATATATTTTCATTATTTTAGATAACAATTACATTACTATAGCAAATTATTCACATGGTCTTAAAACAGGTCTATTACAGCTTAAAAGATTGCTGACTATCAGTATCAGCCCCCCCTAGTCTGCTTATCACTTTCACAAAGAGGCCCCAAGAAATGGATGAGACACACTGCAGGCTCCAACATCACATGCATTGTGAACCAATGTACTTCTTCCCTCATTGTGATGTGTGCCTGGAATGCCTGACAAAGGGAAAATTCCTAAAACATCTTGTTTACAGACCAGCAATGCAAAGACCTGTAAAGCCCTGTTCATTTAGAAAAGTAATATGAAGGTTTTGAAGTAAATAAGCAATTTGTTTTCTGAAAACCTTTAACTAAGCTTCTGACTACAGAAAGTGATATATACTTTAATTTGACCATAAAGTGCTATTACCTGATGTCAATAAAATATAAGCCAATTAAATGTGTGTATGTAGTCATACAATTTGAAGAAACGCTTTACTAGAAGGACTGGTAAAGGATACTTTGGAAAAGCAGATTTTTGACCTATGGCAACAGTTCAAACCAGAACCAAGGATATTTTAATTCAATACCTTCTATTTTTTTATCTACTTTTAATATGCAATATCCATTAACACCAATAACAGAAACATTACATTTACCTAGGTAACCAATGAGTGCGGCTCCTACAGTCCGAGCTGGTCCATTCAAGTGTCCAGCTGAATTGTGTAGCAGTTTCACTGGGGTGGCATTCTCATGCGATGATATTGCCAGCTACATGTAACAAAAAACAAACAAGCTTATTCCGTACAAATTTCTGAATCAAATAGGGTAAGAAAGAATAGGAAAAAGAGACCTGTACCTAGAAGCTATTTGGGAGCAGTGTTTCTTTTACAGCAAAAATAGCTAATTTTTACTCAAATTAGGAATACAACATGGTAATTTAGGTTCTATCATTTATGTGAGATGGTTAGTGATGCACAGCAAGATAGAACAAGTTTGCAGCAATAAAATCCTCATGAATCACAAACTTTTTTTATAAAAATTGTTTTATTGGTTAATCACGCTAAAATAGACTTGTTCCATCATCTTCACCTTCTTTTCTATTCAAGAATGTGGGGAGCATAACCCAGCCATGAAAGTAATGCATGTAAATCACTGACCTTATTCTAATCAATATGGGATGTGTCAAGGCAGATGTTGATTGTTCATGAACAGGATAGGAAATGGAAAAATTATGGAGTATGTTCCAGATGCTCATTGGAACTGAGAAAGTGTCTTGGGTAAGTTATGAAACATCTTCGATGGTTTAGAACATTTAGGTGTGACTAACCTGGCTAAATAGCATCATAACAGACATTCTACTTACAGCACTACTGATGCAAAGGGTAAACCTAAAATTCTAGCCAACAATTAAAAACACACATATCAATATATCCTCCTAAAAAATGTCAAACATAATCCCAAATGATGCCTTATAATGGGGTTAAGAAAGAGGAAGAAACATAAAAACATACTAGTACATGTTAGTATATAAACAAACTTACCTGCTTTGCAATTGCTTTGCTATCCAATTTATTATAAACTTTCCTTATTCTGGCCACTGTTAAAGATGACACAGAAAGTGCATAGAGTCCAAAGGACACTTTTTCTTCTGGTACCAGTGACACCAGAGATGGGGTACCGGATTCAGATTTGGAATCTTTACCTGCAAGAAAAAGTCACTTTTTTATCTCAAATAAATATTTAACCTTTCCTTTCTCTAGTTTTGACAAATATTGAATTTGCAATTAGTAAGAATTGTTTTTAACTTAGATTTCAAAAACTACATTTAATTCAGTGTCTTTTATTAAGTGAATATTTGTATAGAGTACATCCAACATTCCAGCTAGCAAAAAAGATGTCATATTAGTCATGGCCATGCTTTTGTGGTCCCTAAACCCCCACCTGATCCCCAAATTTAAAGTTTGGTTTTTATTTTTTATACAGGTAACGTCTGCTGCAAAATATTCTACAATCAAAAACAGACACAGCAGCTTTATGTGGCAATTCTTCAAATGAAACTTTTACTGCTTTTATTATTGCTTTCTAACATTCTCTAAATGATGACAGTCAGGATCTGGGAGATCTGACACCTTATCTTCTTTTTTTTCCAAACAGCAAACTTGCCCCGATTTGTTTCAGTATGGTCAACAGTGCGCTAAATATACCCTATTGGTATCAGTACACTGAACAGAACTCAGAAACTGAATATGCCTAGCTGGCACTACCCATCATATTAGAAATGTAATTTACACTGCTGAAAATACTATACCAGCAGTGCTTGAAGTACCCAAGTAATTTTACTTAAGGATTTCCGGTAGCTGAGCCTAAAAAAAAACAACAAAAATCATATCTACAATGTATGTACAATGTTGGCACAGAATTCTATCATAAACAACTAGAACAGGATATATTTGTTTCCCATGTACAAAATGTAAAAGCATAAAGAAGGCAAATTTATCACCACTACATAATTTGTAACAGGTTAATATTTGTTAATAGGGGCACAAACATAATTTACAAAAAAATGAATACCGGATCACAATAATAAAAATATTTTTATCCACTTACATGGAGAACAAACTGCCTGAAAGCTTCCAACATAATTTGGTCCCAGTTCATATATAACACCAACACTTGCTGCTGTCAAGACTTCCTCCAAAAAGTGAGTTGGTCCCAGGCGCCACACCAGTGAGGAAAGCTGCCGTTGAGCTGGAGGAGTGCCAATGTAAGTATAGACTGTGCTAACCACTGGTGGGTTAACAGAGCCAGACCCCCCTGGGGTACTATGTACATAGTGCAGCTGTAACAATACAAATGAGAAAGACATTGATATTGTATGATTGAGATTCAGTAAAAGTCATTAAAATTCAGTATTCATCAAGAAAACATGGAAGCAAAACAGGACAGCCCACATTCAATGACGCTTTTGTTACAAATACAGACAAAAAGAAAAATAATTCTAGGTACGAATAAAGTATGGTACTAGAAAGTATTCACCAGTTCATTTTGCAAATTACACTACTAACAAATATGAAATATAAATGCAGAATAATTGGTCTTAAATATCTAATTTGTCAATATGTCTAGTGAAGAATTGGCTAAGACTGTGAAGACTGAGAATTGGCTGTGTTGTTCTATAGAAACCAATCAACAGTTTTATTTATTGTTTCTATACTGTATGTAGTGAGGATATGCATTACCATAAACAAAACTTTCCGTTTCAAAAAATTAGGCCAATTTGTTTTTTGTACTACATTGGTTATATACATTACAAGTACAATATATATTTCAAGGAAATTTAAATCATTTAGCTACATAGTGTAACTAGAAACCATGTCCATCAGATCCTTTACTTTAAGACATTCCTCATTAAAACATTCAATATGTAAAACTGTTTAGCAAAAAAAAAAAAAAAAAACACACACACACTTACTTTTACTGTATTGACTAACTGTCCATCAAGATAGAGAGTTGCAGTGCTATTTTTTAGCATGCCTTTACTCATCACCAAAACTAGATGATGCCACTGGCCTTCCATTATCAGCTCGCTACAACGGAATCTGGCACAGCATGGCAGAATTTCATAGAAAGAAGATTCTTCACTGAAGTCATCCACTGGAGTGTAAGAATAGAAAAACATCAGTAAAAGCATTTATTTTGGTTTTAGTCACAAATCGTCTTAAAGTTAATAAATAAAGTTACATCAAATATTAAGTAATGCTAGACATGTAGTCTTTTGTAAGGGATACATGGACAAGACACTAAAGAAACATTGATTGAAAATATAACAATTAACACTACATATACCATACACACTATTTAAAAGTTTCCGTATAGCAAACAAACATTCAACGGGGAAATTCTTTTTAGGAACCACAAATCTAATTGGCACTTTTGTGGTAACACTACCAGGGCTTATTTTAATCTATGATTTCATAACTAACCAATTAGTCTATGGAAATCCTTCAACAAGTCATAATATAATGATCCTTATTATACTAACAATGACATTTTCCTTCCTTTCCCCATAATGTTAACCATTCTAGTATTCTTTGGTTACAATTTAGGAATAGCAGTAGCCAGTGAATATTTGTATGATTAGAACAATGAATACTAAAGCTATCTACAATGTGGCCAACAAGCACAAAAGCACTACAAGCAGGCGTGTCATATGCACTTTTTAGTATTCATACTTATTTTTACTTGCATGCTGTACAGTACATTACAACTATGTTTAGCAACTAGGCTACTTTAAAAAGAACTGTGTATTTACCATAGTTTTGAAGGAGTTCCTCCTTGGTAGACACAATGAGGGACTTATCTTTTGCAGAGAGGACAATGGCTAAACATACATAGTGATGCTCGGAGGAGTTTGCTCGTCTGACAACAGTAAGAAGTCTAACAGGGTGATTATTCGGTGGCGTGCTGAAATGCTCAATACAAAACCAGGTGGAATAAGTTAAACCAGAAGGTGGAGGGAAAAGTCTTTCACCTACAAAAAAAAAGCATAGGTTTTATACAATTTTTAAACACAGTGTATAGAATTGAGTAATATTTGATAAATTGTATTAAAGTAATTTAATGAGTCACTGAATATTCAATACATCAGCAAATAAATAAAAACATTCCTATGCATGCTGTGACAGCTAACAAAGAAATAGACTTGACAGTAGTCTATTAAAAATCCAATATTTATTTGCCTGCATACTTGTGGATACTTTAATTGCAGTTATGAATGTTTTTTTTAACTTAAGGTTACTTTACTATTTAAACATTTTATATCTTTCAAAAAAAAAAAGATTCTTTTCATAGTGCATATTAATACAGTAATTATGCAAAAACAATCTTGGTTTAAATCATGAATATAGAAGAGGTCCAGGGCTTTTTTGAGTAAAACTGAACATATTTGTATCCTGCAGGGAATAAACTATTGCCATGTGTTATAGAATGTGTGAATTTGATATGCTGACAGTATATCTGTATCTATTGTAAAGAACCTTCTGCAGGACTGATCATTTTTATAGCAGCCTATGTGTATTTACACTTTTACTGCATCAGGACAAGAAATATGGATACATGACAAAGGGACAAAATGAAGGCAACGGGTGCCACCAGGACCAACATTCTCAGCCTTTCCCACTCCTTTTCTCTGACCCCATTACAGAAACTTTCCCTATGATACCTTGTTACCTGGTCAGGATTTAAGATCTCTGCAGGAGCATAAACAAAAAATAACAAGCTGATGGAGGTTCTATGCTTTCCTCACTCAATCCAAAATAATAAAAAAATGATTTGAAATTATGGAAATTGCTTAATTTTTTTTACCTGTTCCAATGCCACTGAGAACAGCTCCATCAATAAGACCGGTGGTAACTGCATTACTGGTTGGTGCATTGTGAGGAGCTAAACTTGGCAAGAAAAGGCACCTAATAATCAAGAAAATGTGTAAAAATTTCAAGCAGAGCTCAAAACATAATCAAGACAATTTAGTATAATCAAGACAACCTATGCAATATATAAGGGGTATTCGGAACATGGGATGAATGTCATATAAATAATGGACCAGCAAATCTGAGCTAGTTGGTTGAAGAAAAAAAAAACATAATAAAAAGCAAAAAAACACAACTTTGTTTAAAAGTTATGGCCTGAAATAGCTTAATGTGCAAACTTTCAAGAAGTGTCAAGTGTATGCTATTTCCATTGTGTTCTGTGGTTTCTTTCAATGACCCCTACACCAGTAATGTATTACTACTGTAATGGCACAGTGGCCAGTGGAATGCACCACATCATGCAGAAGGGGACCTGGAATCTAACACACCTGAAAATATTTAGAATGTGAAGGGACCATTTACTCTGGAAGAGAGTATGACTATCCAAGAAAACACGCAGCAAGCAAAGTATAAAGCTAATTTGCTTGTAGTGTGGTTGTTTACTTTCAATAGGAAAATCTTTTCTATCTATTCTTTTTTCCTCTTGTCCTATATTTAGTTCAAAAAGGTAAAATTTGGACTTTTTGTATGTCAACGCCTTACTTGATTGACATTTTTAGTAACTTTTCATGAATGCATGAGACATTGTTACCTTAGTCTTCTATATATTTTTACTGTTTCAACAAATATATATATATTTTTTAAGCTGTTTTTGCAGATGTTGTCCTGCTACATTTTTTAAGTGCCAATATTAACAGTGTTGCTAAACAAATAAAATGCAACAAAACAACTGAAATCTTTAACTTTCCTGGGGAAAATGTTTCTCAATGCATGTCTCATATGTCTAAATACTTCTAAAGTACATCCTGTCATGTCTGATGAAGGAGGGGGGCAGCATTCAGATGGGGTAATATTCTTTAAAAGGAATCAGGTGATTTAACAAAAAAGCTTTCAGATGCATAGCCAACTCAGAAGGAGACCAAAAGCAGCCAGTTATCCAGTGCAATACAGATTGCCCCATGGAAGTAATTTTTTTCTAAATTTAAACTTTATAGGAAGGATGCCATCATTGAAAGATGAAATACCATGGCCAGCTCCAAGCCTAATCTCATGTGACTGTCAACTCAATTAACAGATCATGGAAGGTTTGATGTAAGAAATATATTCATTAAAAAAAGGAAGGCTGTTACTAGTGTATTTATGCCATGAAACTCAGAAAACTATAATTTCCACTTGGTGCAAAACTCAGTATCAACTAATAATGTGTCCTGGTTAGACAGGACCCCTACGAGACAAAGACTTCTAAACTTTGGATGACAGACTAATATATCTTGTTATTTTTCAGATGCTTAAAATAGGAGAAATCACCTTACATTGGCCATTTCGAAGAATGGCTACATAATAGTCATAAACAGAATGTCACCCTCACCAGAATATTGGCGTCATGCTGCTGGCTCTTCAAAAGGATCCAGAACCAAGCAGGAATCATCATATTGGAGGTAATTCAACCATAGCTCTAAAAACCTCTGGAAGAACCATAGAGTTTAACCCTGGTTGTGAATGGCTAGTCTATCCAGTCTGTAGCAATAAAATAATTATATTGCAACACCTTTGAGTAGCACTGACAAACAGGGACGTTTAAAGTTTCTTGAGTGTTTGCTCAGCTCCAAATGTCTCTGCTAGCACAGCCATTAAACCAGGTGCAGGAGCATGACTGGGCCCTAAGAGAAAGCATGTTTTCTAAGAAATCATATTTCCAAAAATTGTATACAGCTGTATCTAAAAATTACCTATGACTAAAGGTTAACAGGTTACGATGTTAAAATTGGACATCATTATGTATGACAAAAAAAATTACCCAAAGCCTTCTAAAGAAGTGTCAAATTCCACAAAGGCAGGAGTGACTGATGATCCATGAAGTCTAATGTCATGCGGTGTTGTCATAGAAACCAGGCACTTTACTCTTGTCAGGGGCACTGTGCTTCCTTCTGCCGATTTTACCAAGCTCCGGCTTATCCGGTAGTGTTTATCTTCTCCCACGCAAAACACGCTGTCAGAGCCAAGACCCTCTGTTGACATGATCATGCTACCTGTGCGACATCCAAAAATAAAAAAAATAAGTCAAAGCTGCAAGCAGGGCATTTAAAGCAATGATTGCTAGTATAAACAATGTATTTTTAGCTTTCCCTGTTCTCTGATAAAATGATAATGTAATTGAGAAAACGTTCTTGAGAAGCAATTAAAGAGATCTGTCTAGGAAATGTACTGTTATGCTATGACTTTTTTTTATGAACTACCATCAGTTATCATAAAAAACTCACTTCTGACATTTCCCTCAATTTTATTAGTCAAAGTACTCAGGATGGTTTACTACAATCTAGTCTCAAGTCACAGTATAAGTTTAAAAAAAGATGAATTACCTGCAATAATCTTCTTCATAAAGCTTGTAAACCAAAGGAACTTTCTATATTAAAACTCATATAAATGACTGCACTTCCAACTGTAACACAGAATGCCTTTTTCTTTGTATCAGCGAAGCACATTATCTATATCTATTCCTACAGATTGCAATTGGTGGGACCAAAATGATAAATACAAACCTTTTGTCACAATAAGACCTAAACTAATGTGGCAACCCTGCTACCTTAAAGCAAATCTGTGCTTAGCAGTTCACATATTTACCATTTTTCCAGGAGAAAAGGTAAATACCTGGGAATACCTTTTATAAATGGGCAGTATGCGCCTTACTTCTCTTCCTGCAATGTTACAGAGCTGATGTGCATGGGAGTATCAGTACACATGGGGACACATAGGGGCTGACAGTAAACACCATATGGTGGGTTGCAGGAAGGGGAGCCATCTTCTCCTCTTCTTCCGGCTTCCTCTTCCTACGTCACACGACCTAGGGCGCAGGATCAGGTGACGTAGGATGCATGCACAGTAAGATTGGCAATTTTTTTCTTTTTTCACTAAAAGGCTCCTTTTTGGCATGCCCGATATGCTCGGACATGCACAGAAGGAGCACCCAAGAGCCTCCCAGGATGCGTGACATAGGTATCCTGGGAGGCTTTGTGCTCCCAAACACTAGAATTATCGGGTTGTTCTGCACTTTTTTTTTTTTTTTTTTTTTTAAAGGTTGTTGCACTCAAAAAAACAAACAAACAACAGAATGTTTACTTAACATAAAAGGGTTGTCTACTCTTTTATGTAAAGTGATGGGCAGTTAGGGTGGATGACAAAGTTTTTCTGTTTTGTTCTGCACCGGCAAAGCACAGACTTACAGGTAGTCCCCGAGTTACATACGAGATAGGGGCTGTAGGTTTGTTCCTAAGTTGAATTTGTATGCAAGTCGGAACAGGTACATTATTTTAATAAATGCAATTAGGACAGATGTTTGTCTCAACATATTAGGCAGTGTGGTGTCTACTATGGAGCCTAGACATTCATTAACTTCTGGAGCAAGCTGTGCTTTGATATGAAAAAAGAAACAACTGCAGAGTTTGTCTTGGTCATTAACAAGTTATAAAATGCTACAGATTAGCTCAGCTCTTAAGATCACCCACAACCTCAGCTGTGTTTAGCAAAAGATTTCTTCTACAAGTCATGCAAACTGCTCCCCTCCCCTCTTCAAGCCTCTATCATGCACATGGGGGAGCAGGGAAGCCCAGTTCCTTTTAGGAGTCATCCGTATGTTGGACGTCCTTAACCCAGGGACTACCTGTTCTTTATTAAAGGGTAACAGAAATCCTGTAAGACTTGCCTCTACTTGATCACTACTGAAAGGCAAGGGTTATAATTCACATACAGCAGAAGGTCACACAAAACATTTTGCTATTTGGTCATGTGACTTGCCTTCAGGAACAGTCTGTATTTCCTCCAAATTAGGACTAAGATCATTCATAGCAAACAGATGTTTTCTAAAAAGAACATGGCAGAACATACAGACTCCTAAGTCTTAAGATGGAGGGGGAAAAGGCACTACACTAATTCTTTAAAAAAAAAAAAGAAAAAAAAAAAGGCTGCCAAAAGAAAAGAAAAAACAGCCTGAAAAACATAAAAGGGAGTCAAGGACTTTTGGCTAAATAATAAATCAAAATTTTCTATGCAATATTTTATATTTTCATAACAAAAAAATAGTATTAAAGGACCATGTTTGTTTAAATTACTGGCAAGCAAGGACAGCTTTATGGTAGGGCCCACTGCACAAATGCCCATGGCTCCCACCCTCAATTAACAGAATGGTGGTGGGGGGGGGGGGGTAAAGGGCACTAGAATGCTGTGAGGCTACAACTTCCAGTGTAAACAGCATTGATTTTGGCAAATACTGTATGACAAAATCAACAAATTAAAGGCAAGCCTTACAGAATATTATTCAAGTCATTAAAATGTAGTGTTAGTGTAACTATGGGCATGTCGATTTTTAGTTTATCCATTTATTATATCAATAACTTAATTTTACCAAAATGATTCTAACTAATCAATAGAATAATCACTTCCTGTGTATTACAAATAAAGATGTTCATAATTTACTGTAAGCTCACCTACATGAACAAATATAAACCAGAAAAAAAGAAAAAACATTTTGGAAAATGATTTGGAGCACTATATTTTGTTTGACAGTGGAAAATGTCTGATATCATGAACGTTTCAATTATCCTTTGAATTAGAAACTAGTCAGGTTTAAAAGATGTGAAGGAATTAGTCAGCAGCAGTACCACGTCATCTGAGCTATACTGAATGGAAAGACACAGCATATATTCTCTAATACAAACGTCACCAATACGTCAGAGCAGTATGTAGGGAAAAGTGGGTTGTGTGTGTGGGAAGATGTCAGGAGAGCAAATACTTGAACAGATTGTATTTCCATCTTATCTGTGGCTAAACTGTAATTTTGGAACAGACGGGCTGACCTGACAGTTGTTCAAACTTTGGAAGCTGAAAAGAAAATACGCAATTTAAAGCGGGGGAGAAGGAAAAACACAGGGATCTACAAGATATAGCAGAAATATTTGAAAAAGGTACAGAAACCAGGTGCAGAAAAACACTACCATGGGAATGACACATTATGTTCATTGGTCATTCATTGAATTATATTTAGGAAAAAAAAGCATGTTCCATATTCAATGTCATATACTAAAAACAACTGAACTTCTAAAAAGGTCTAACATCAGAA
Organism: Pyxicephalus adspersus; assembly: GCF_032062135.1. Classification (NCBI taxonomy): domain Eukaryota; kingdom Metazoa; phylum Chordata; class Amphibia; order Anura; family Pyxicephalidae; genus Pyxicephalus; species Pyxicephalus adspersus. The sequence goes on from NC_092860.1 coordinate 82,035,748, forward strand.
ATAATCAGTGCTAGATTTATGCAGCCAAATCCAACCAGTAAGGAAAATCTTATCCACAAGACATCAGGGTTCATTAAATACAGTAGTTAAATAATACCCTTCAAAGACATAGGAGCATGTACAGTTACAATAATGGTGCATTCTGCCAAAGTCTTTTGGTTTACTCCTATACCCCACAAACCTGAGCCATTCAAAGTAACAACCACACCTTGCTTTTTTGCTTTGTCATCTGACAAACTCGGACACAAAAAAAAAAAAAAAAACACCCAGTATTATACTTAGTGGTCAACAAGAGGGTGAAGGGGGTATGATGTTTAGGGATTTGCGGAGGGAAAAGAGTTGCATACTAGGTTTTCTGATTTAAAACTTTAGCCCATTCAAAATTAATATTTTAGTATTTTAGCGACGTTGGACACAATAGGCCTGATTTATTAAAGCTTTCTAAGACTGGGGAAGATAGACTATCATGGGAGAACTTGGATGATCCAGCAAACCTGGAACAGATCTGATCCGTGATTGAAAACATTTTCCAAATAGTAGCAAAATATTTTTATGAATCCATTCCAAGTTTGCTGGTCACCAAGGTTCTCTCATGACAGTCTATCTTCTCCATTCTTGGAAAGCTTTAATAAATCAAGGCCCACCTGTCAGTTTTTTTTGTTTTTGTTTTATTAACTCGGATGCCTGTGCCTGATTTTTCAGTTCTGCACATCTGCTGTGGCCCTTATGAAGGTTTCTCATTGTCCCCAATGGATTTTTTTATTTGTCAATTTAGTGCTGGGAAGAATGCACTAGACTAAGCTGGAACGTGCAAGTTGCAGTGCAGCACCCAAAAGTGCAGCACTTGGTAGAAATAAAAACCATTGCAGCTAGGTCTCGAGAATAGAGATTTCACAAAAAGCCAGGGGCTGGCTTCCTACAATTTTCCTATATTTAAAGTATTATTTTAGAGTGGACTAGCCTTTTTTTTTTTTTTTTTTTTTTAAGACAAACATTTTTGTTAAAATTTCCTTACTTCTCATTTCTGGTTCGTAGCTGAGAGAACTAGGCTTGTGTACTCTGTACTGTTTCAATAGCCGTTTGTCCCAAGCTGCACAGTTCAAGGGGTTTCCGAGCCGAAGAAATTCTCTAAAAGAAAAATATAAACCATGAGTCAAGACATAAACATGTTTTTGAGCAAGGAAAACCTGCAGCAAATACTAAAGTTCTGAAGGTGAATCACTCAAGTCACAATTAAACTTGTGGGTACAAGTGATTGCAGAAAGAATGGGCAATTTAGCTGCATGTAAACTGTATCAATATATATATCCAGGTGTTCTCTCCAGTGTTGCTCTGTGCTATAGGAATACACATACATAAATACTGCAATAACTTTGTCTCAAAAGTGATCAGCCAGGGACATTTCTCCTACCTAAAGCAGCAAGGACATACGCATTGCTTCCTTACCCAGATGGCAACCATTCGTCTTTCCAGATATCTTAGGACTCTATAACGATATCTACTGTACAGATTGGCACCCATTAAAAATAATGTCGAGAACTTACATAAATGTAGCTAAGACACTGCAAGAAAATTAGGAAAAGTTCGACAGGGCCTTTACCCACCAAGGCAATGCCATCAACAACATACTGAAGAAGTGAAAGAGAAACATTGTAAATTTGAACTTCTTACCTTAGTACCATTGGCTCTAATGCTTGAGATGCCAGTCTCTCAAACATACGCTGTAGTGGAGGATGTAATGAATGGTCCTCATCAGCCAGGGCAGCACTGCACCTATGCAACAAGCGGGCATGAAGTCCTGCCTCACACATAACCTGCTGATTCCGCTCGGTGTGTACTAATGATTGTAAGATGTTTGCAACAGCCAACTGAAGATCCAAGGCATGCTGTACAGAGAGAAATCATTAAGGCACTGGATGCAAACTGTGCAACTTTTGTAAGCAGCAGTAAAAGGTTTTTTTATATCACTCTTTACAAAATATGTACTGGTTTGATTTTTATTCTATGTAACACTTACAAATTATCAACATACACTAATAAACCTGTGAAATTTATAAATTTATAAATATAAACCATTTATAAATTTAATTAGCACTGCCCAAAATGACCAGCCTTTATCACAACAGTTATACTGACATCTCATTCCTATTTGAAACATCTAATCCTGGATCCAACAACTCCATTATTCCATGAATAATATGATTATAATTTAGGTGAGTTTACCCTCTCTCTACATTATAAAACAGAAAAAAAAATTTTATTAGATACTTAGAATATAGAATTTAAAATTGTATTCATGTTTTATATGAATTCTAGTTACATACCCAGTCAATATACAAAGATTAAAGTGTATGTCAAGGCAAAAGAATTATAAAATAAATATATATATTAAAATGCTTTCAAATAGGTACAAATAGGGAGCCCAATATTAGAAAGTGGACAATATCAGATGAGAACAAAGAGTTTTCTTCTTTATTTCTGCTTTGCTTAAAATGTTTGCAACAGTAATTACCTTTGAAAATACACAAAAGGAAAATTATTTTTATGGGGTTTGGGGATAATTAATATAATCATAGGTAGGTCAATAAAATCTTCTGTTAAATTATGCTTTTTTATAACCATAACATAAATTATACTTATCAAAAATGCTCTAAAAAGCAATCGTTGTGTGGCACAGCAATAAAAAAAGCACAATTTACAAAGCTGTTGTAATAAATGGACAAATATATCTTTTTAACCGAGTCATTCAGTAAACATATTATTCTGTCTTCCCACTGAGCTGCAAACTAAATTTCTAAAGAAGATAACCTACAGGAAAGACAACTGTAAGAGATGGCCATGTACAACAACATGTGAGGTTACAATACAATGCTGTAAGTTTGCAAACTTTACATTACAGACCTCTGGTTGGGAATCAGAGTCAACAGAAGCCAGGAGGTCCAACATGGAAAGCATGGCACCAGGATGAATAATTACTGCATCTGAACCTTGAGTAGTATGAATTTTTAAGTCACCAATGTTTTTAGGAGGTATCAGGGAAGTGGTGGATACTGTATGGTAGACATGTCTGAAAGAGAAAAAATAGAGCAAATCAAAAAATTTTCTCTCAAGTTTTTTTTCCAAGTAAAATGGTTTATTGAACAGACTTTAATATGTTTTTTTATTTGAAAAGCAACAAATGTGACATTCAGTCAACATTCGCTAGTGTAGAATTTTCAGGTGCGTGACTTTCAAATCGAAATTGATTTCACACCAAAGAAAATATGTTTCCTTAATGTCAGACATTGAATCAAGGTGTATGCAGAATACCAGCTAATCACTCGATCTTAGTAATAGGTAATGTAAATGATCTTTCCTTCTACCAGATTTATTCTATTATTTAAAATGGGGTTAGCTTTGGAGTCCTGAAGCAAGAAAGGTCACATTTGCAAAACATGTGATGTCATGTTTAGAAAGGCATTAAAGGGTTAGTTTGGGCCATATTGCTGCTTTGTAAAATCAGCCCCTAAAAGGAATGACTAGCAAAACACCAGACTAACCAATATGATGTTACACCTCCATCGCCAAAAACAGTTCATTTTACCTAATTTTGTGATCAGAAATACAAAAGGTAAATCAAGAAAAATCAATCAGCAAGAATGAAGACCGCAAAAAAAAAAAAAAAAGACAAAGGTTTTTAACCTTAACTTATACCATCCAAAAAAAATAAATAAATATATGGTTGCTCTCAGGCTAGTCCCCTGCTGTTCATACTTACTGCATACAAAGACTAAGACTTTGCAGAGCTAAATATGCACCCAGAGCAATGCTTGTAGGAGCTAGGTGTACCTAATCACTGTGCATACCTGTCCAAACAGGTACATCTAAAAGAAGAAATAATAATGAGGCCAATGTTGTTCTCCTGAGAGAATTGCATTGTTCAATAATCAGTCACTGACCAGAAAAAGATTTTTTAATACATTGCTGGCACTGACAATGATTTAGGGAATTGCATGCTTTTGTGTTCATGCAATGTTTATTTTTGTTTTATAGTATTGGAACATTAACAGACTGTTATTGAGTTAATCAACAAGAAGAACCATTGCACAACACCCCTACTGACCATGTGAGTGAGTGGAAGGTGACTCCACTACTATAACACTGGCTACTACCAAAAGGAATGCTTCCCCAAATTGTTACTAAGAGGTCCCCAGTAGGACCAGACAACAAGGAGGTATTTACTGAAAAAGTCTATCATTGCGATACCACTACTATTAGGGACAACTTTTTCTACTTCCTAATTTCCTTTGAAAGCAGAACTAAATTTCTTCTTTTCAAATCTGGTATCAAGCAGGACTTAATTGCAGAGAGTGGTTGGTGATATTCATTCTGCAATAAGCATTGTTACCTGCCTGATCACCATCCTCTTCTGTCATATATTGCGGAGCTGCACATGCACAGCTCAGTGTAGGGAATTATACGATGCATCCAGGCCTCCCCTGAGGCTGCATGGACTGAATGAACACACATGCACAAGTGATACGCCATCCCAGACCAGCCAATCAAGACGGGTGAAGAGAGAAACCACAAAGAGAAGGAGGAAGAAGATGGCCGTGCCCATGATGGATGGTGGGTAACGTTATATTATTTCAGAAGGAAAATTGCCGGTTCCTTCTGCAATACAGAACCTACCTGGCCAAAGTTTTTTCATTTTTGGGTTTCGTTCTGCTTTAAAGAGGTCAGGCTGTTGACCCTCCCACCTTAGAATTTTGATGACTCGATCACCAGCTATATTAAGTTGATGCCTCACAAATTTAGCTAGAGTGTTTGTGAATTCTCTTAAAGAGAATTACCATAAATTGGTGGCTTTTTTATAAATCAAGTTTGTATATGTCCCACCATTTTTAATGTTTTGAACCCAAAGCTTTTTATTGCCCTAAAAAAAATTATTTTTATTTAGGCCTTCACCTCATTTCACTTGATCTCAGATATCCATGCTTCAACTTAATGCAGTTCACGAAGAATTTAAATAAACATTCGCCCAAAATTTTTTAAAAAAGGAGGCAGAGCATAAATCACAAAATAACAGCATTTGTATATTATTAATCATGTATTACTAAAGCATGTTGAAATGCATCAACCACATTAATAATATAGCTCTTTGTATCTGAGAGTCTTCTCTTCCAGGCAAAATAAGGTCTCTCTAAAAATATAACCAGCCTAAATATTTTATTGAGATGAAAATCTGCTGCATTATTTAGGCCTGGCTTTGCATCCACATTTTCTATTTTGTCTAAGCAACTAGGATATTTAATGAGACATTGTAAAACAACAATAAAGAGACATGAAGCAATGGCTCCATTTTTGCTTTATTATTTTAGAGGCGCTGTAAAAAAAAAAAAAAAAAATCATCAAATATAGTAATATGTAGGCAAATTACCGTACTTCACATTAAGCGTATGAGGTCTATGCTGTGTATACTGCTATTAAGTATAGGGAATTATAGTCATTATTTGCTGTGCTAATAACTCTTAATCTTCTAAAGGCTACGTTTAATAAAAATTGGGTTGTGTAAAAATATATAAATATTTGCATTAATATTTACTTGAAATATTCTCTAATGTCCACATGTAAACTAAAAACATAATTAAGATGTTTCAACAAAAATGCTATCAGATGCCAAATATCTGTCACTAAAATAATAAATTTATCTCAATACCAATTTTAATTTTTAAGCCATCTCACAAATTATAGACTTTTTCGGTAGTTTTACTACACTGCCTAACAGCAACACAGAAAAGCTACACATTTTTACAGTTTAAGGAAAAGAATTATATATATTTAAGAAATAAAAAAAAAAAACGGTATGCCAAAACATACATAGGCAGTCTATCTTAAAATCTATAAATATTTTGACTGTGCCTTTCTCTCACTTTAAAGCGGACCTCAACTAAAATTTTTACCTTACATAAAAAATTACCTTTTTTTTGGTTGGGGGGGAATAAAAACACTTTTAAAAAAACAAAAAAGCCCCTCCCCTTCTGTCTTTATTGATGCGCATATCCTCCTGGGATACTCATGTCATGCACCCCAGGAGGCTTCTGGCTGTTACTTCTGTCTATTCAGATTGACACTACAAACAGATACAAAGAGAGATTTAAATAAAACCAGATTCACCTGCATAATTCTTAAGGATGTTCCAATAAACTGCCAACCAATCTAGTTTTTCAAGGGTAAAAATCTGCATTTTCATTATTAGGATTATGAGAGTGAATTCACCATGGTATTTTCATTGATTTCTATTGATTATATGATTTTTTTTCCACACAAAATAAGGCAGTGACATCTTTATTTTGTGTCCTTGGTTCATACTCAAGCTAATGCAGTTTTTCTGTTTTTCCTGTTACAATTTTGGTTTATATTTGAGTATATACAGTACAATTTTTTACTTTTGCAGTGGAAACTTGCTTTAAACTAGGTCAACTGCAGTTCAAGAGATCACACGCACCTGCCAATTATTTCTATATAATCTCAGAAGAATCTCAAACATATTTTACCAACACAGTTTACAGGTCTTTGGCATAGGCCCCAATTCTCTTCCCATAACAATTATATATTGAATTGACTGTCACTTTAACTCCTTTTACATGGTATATATTTCAAGTATGACAACTGTACAATCAACTCTTCTATTAAAAAACAACACCCATTTATCTTTACTTGAAGAAACCTCCAACGTTGGACCTGATTTATTTGGGCTCTCCAAGGCTAGAGAGGATACATTTTCATCAGTAAAGCTGGGTGATCCAGCCAATCAGGAATTGATTTCATTAAAGTAATTTGCTAAATGAGGTATGGAGAGAATCGCAGTTTATGTTGTTACATAGAGCCTACAAAGTGTTCAGGCCTGCAACGTTAGATGTGCAGCCTGAACAATGGCATTTTCAATGTCCCAAATGTTCTGTTTGGTTCTGTCAACATATTGAGCATTTCTGGCGTCAGATTATTGTGTTTGTGTCCAAAGTTACTGGACATCTTATCCCTAACACCCCTTCCCTCCTTCTGTTCGGTTCATGGGAACAGGCCAACCAGGATGGTATGCCCCGTTCCTTACAATGTTGGACTAATGTCTGTCTGTTAGCTGCCAGAAGAATGATTATGCGCAATTGGACTCAACCTTTACCTCCCACATTGGAGCAAGTCATCACCTCCTTGAAAGCTTTATTTCATACTGAGATGTTGGACGCCCGGATTCAGGGTGATGATCGTATAACTTGTTTCTGGCAACAATGGTACAAATTTATGTTATGTACCTTTACGAACACGGAGAGCTCATCGATTTTGAATGAGTTTCAATATTCTACATGGTATATTACAAATGTTACATTTTCTGCAAATACAAATGGTTGATAACTTTTATATTTTTTCAGCTTCAAGTGTCCCCCCCCCCATTTTTCCTTTTTGTTCTATCCCCTTGTTAATTGGTGTTTTTATGTTGTCTTTGTAAAATGATAAAACTAAAAAAAAAATTGGTTTGAAAAAAAAAAAAGTAATTTGCTATTTGTTAGCAAATGTTTTCAATCTTGGACCAGATCCATTCCAGGTTTGCCGGATCATCCAGCATTACTAATGAAAATGAATCCTCTCCAGCCTTTGAGCGCTTTATTAAATCAGGCTCATTAGATCTAGATTTCAAGCATTACATTCATTCATTATATTATTGAACATTTCTATTAATTTTCACGGTCAGACCTAGTAATTTATTGTAGTGATTAATAATCCCTATGCATGAATAAGAAAGCCTTAGCAGTACCTCTTCCTGGAAAGAGCTGGAGTCCCCCAAGGTGAAGGGAGAGTGGTCTCATTTGTCAAGCAAGGCGGGATCTGTTCTGCACGACTGCAGATGTAGACAGACACGAACAAGACAGAAGAGTTAGAAAATCAAGTGGGAAAAGTGTTGTTAGTTGCAGAGAATGAAAGAACAGAACTGTAGCAATATAAAGAAGAGAAATGCAGATCACAACATAGGGAGGCATCATATAGACCTTTACTGTGCCAGAAGATAAGCAAGAAAAACATGAACTGACTATACATTTATTTTAAAGGGGTTTAAAACAAAACAAAAAAAAAAAAAAACCCTGATCCTTCAGAATGTGCATAGGAAGTCATTATATGACAAAGTTGTAATGACACCAAGTTATTAAGGCACTATCCCTGAAGACTGACATTCGTCACCATTGCTCATAAACAATGGTGAGAAAACTTATAAAGAGAGCTTCCTTGGCTATGAATAGTCCAAAATAAAAGGTGCCAATCTTTAACCAGCTATAAACAATATTTATTGATCAAGCCTATTAATAAATGGGGTAGCAAGTGGCTTTTAATAAAGCGGCACAGGTAAAATCACATACATTGAAATGAAATATTGCTCTTTGTAGGTTACTGTTCTCTGAAGATGATATTCATTCACCAGAAAATTCAGCTAGCATACTTACCAAGCATTAGTGCTACCCCAATTACTACTGTCACTTTTTGATGGGCAGAAAAGATGTCACAATAGATCACTTCTCAAAATTTAGTACTGCACAACTTTCATTTTATTTTAAAAGAAACTATGCCCTAATTAAATCATTCTTACACAAAAGTCTATGAGGCTGCTATCTTGGAACACTGATATATACATGGAGAAAATACTTTTTTTTACCAACTTTTCGTTGTAATGTGCTTTTTGCAATGCTAGCAAAACCCCACTGATCAAAATAACCAGATATTTCATACAGTAACAGCACTTTCCCCATTCATGCTTTCAAGGGTCAATGCTTATCTATAGTCCCTACAAAATAGTTATTTTTTGATGCCCAATTATGTTGTGAAATGTTTTTATGACTTGTGAATTCTACTGCTTTATGTGAAATCACTTGTAGTTTCTCTTGCTGGCTTCTAATGCAGGGCAGCAGGGGAATGTATTGAGGCCATTGTGAGCAACTTCTGTGATACGGAGCCATCAGAGTGCCTTTATTTGTCATCCAGATTCCACCAACAAACTATGAAGTATGCAGTACTTAGTGTGCGGATCACAGTTATTGCCTTTTCCTGACCCCTTCTATTGTAAAAAGATTGCCTTATTACTCTGTGGAGCTGGACAAGCTTGGCAGAAGTCAATTTTTGAATCGGAACAAAAAAGTAAAGAATTAACCTACATAGGGTTTATCCAGGAAAGGGTCTCTTACATCACAAAAAGAGGGTTCTCAGATCACTGGATTATTGACAAAAGGGACTGGGGATGGACTGGTATTCCGTAGCTAATTCAGGTTAAAAAGTGCAACTACTGAGCAGGTAGACAGGGCTCTTACTATGATCCTCTGAAAGGTATAACCATACGCAAGAAGCCTACAGTGAGAGAAAAGGGGTTTGCAATTGTCCCCTTTCCAAAAGTACTAGTTGTATGACTGTCCAAGATTTCCTGACTCAAAACATAAAGGTTAGATTGTGATAAGTGAATCAGAGCTCCAAAGCTAAATTTTGAAATGGCACCAAAGACTGACAACTAGAATTTTCAAATGTAGGTGTCACCTATAGGCAGCTTTTATCTACTCCCACATGTTTTCTTTAACTTCTTGATGGTAATCACCCTATTTGTAATGGAGCAATTTCATTGTTTTACATCAAAAGCATTTGTTTACAAAGCTGATGCTAATAAGCTATTAAATACGGATCAAGAAGCTTAACTATGGAAACGGATGCCGATATTGATTTTCGTCATATTATCTTCATTTTACAGCCGTTCTACAAAAACAATGGAGAAATGATTCTTGCATTACATCCTGCCTGTCTTGTAAAAAATACCAAACCTTACTTTACTTACCTTACTTTACTAAAGGACAGTTCTAACACAATTACATTTGATTCAAGTCTCAGTTCTTCTGCACCACACAGAGAAAAGGAGAAGAGCCATATCCCTATGCACACATCCCATGCAATACAGCTCAAGGGAAAAGGAACCAGACTAAAGCTACGTACACACGTCAGATTTTTATCGCCCGATAATCGGCATCGGCCAATTATCGGGCGAAAATCTGCCGTGTGTACAGTCGGTGTCGTCCATCGTCCGGATGCCGGATCCACGGACCACTTTCCTAATGAAAGGGAAGGGGGAGAGCGCGCAGCAGGGTGCCGCTCCGTCGCTCTCCCCCTCCCCTCTCCATAGAGCATGAATGGTGCTGTATGTACAGCACCGTTCATGCATCGTGCACTCCCTTGTCGTTGGAAAGGATCGTGAAAGATCCTTTCCAACGACAAAAATTGGAAGTGTGTACGCAGCTTAAATCATTTCACAAGTCCCCTTGCTGTATTATGATCAGTGGTGGATGAAGGTTCCATGACAATGTTTTAAGAGCCAAGTGAATAAACTGGCTGCTTCCTGGCAACAAAAGATAAGCATGCCATGTGTCCCCAGATAAGCCACACCATGATTAAGCTAAACTCCAGGCTAATAGACAAAAAGCTGAAATACATACACTTTATCTGTTGTAATTATCCAGGAATTTGAAACTTAAGCTACGTAAACACTTCCAATTATTATCGTTGGTAAACGAACGACGAACGATCCTGCACGATATCTGCAAACGATCGTATAGCACCGTTCCTGTACATACAGATAACGACACGATCGTTCGTAGATATTGTACACACAATAGATGCGATCGTTTGAACGATACAGGAAGTTACGTGCACCGCAGGAACGTTCGTTCATCACGCATGCTCAGACCATGGACGATCAATGAACCATCGTACACACGAACGATGGTCAACGATCGTCGTCCAATCCGATCCGCCGGTCCGGTCGTTCATTTCCAACGACTTTCCTCGTTCGCCGGCGTCGTTGGTTACTTTTTTTACGAACGATTTTTGCCAATCGATCGTTCGTCGTTCATTTTGAACGATAAAAATTGGAAGTGTGTACGCAGCTTTAGGCTACGTACACAGTGCAATGGTTCTCATACGATAATCAGCTCAGGGCTAATATCAGACGAGAAACTTGTGTGTGTACAGTGCTCTTCGTCTATCGTCCTAACGACCATCCTGGCAGGACCAAGGATGATGGACATTAAATGATCATAATGCAATAGTGCTGTATTTACAACGCTCGTTTGTGCATCATGCAGTTGTTTGTTGATGAAAAGGATTGTGAAACATCCTTTCCAACAACAATTATTGCAGATATGTACTTAGCTTTACTTCAGCAGACTATATTGTAGTTATACATCATAGCCTAGGCCTCAGCCAACCCCAACCTATGACCTCCGAACCTTTAAAGCAATAGAGTCCTTGCTGTCTGAGGGCTAAGCTTTTTCTAGTCTAGGTTTACCCTTGCAGTTGGCTGATAAATAGATTCAGCTAGCTGCTATGAAAGCCTTCAATGTATTTTTCTAAACAAATGCATAACCATAATTAAATGGTGTTTATATTCTTTTTTGAGTCAAGGTTTATTCAGATGTCAAGCAGATTACATAGTACTGTAATACTGTGTATATCTAAATCAGCCATTCTCAACAAGGATTCAGAGGAACCCCAGAGTTCCAGAGGTTGCTAGGGGTTCTTTGAACTGTGGCTGATTAAACTTCTATTGGAAGATACCTGCATAGATCAACAACATTTTGTAGAGCCTGCTGTAATGACTCTAATAATGCTTTTAGGTTCTAAAAAGATATAGGGAGATATTCTTTCCACTAGCAATCAATTTTTTTTTCCATTGACTGCCAATAAGGTTTTAGTGGTGGTTTCCTGAACAGATCAAAATCAAGTTTATATTTCCCTGTCCTATTGTGAGCACCCCCTTCCTTCTCTTCCTTTCTCTGATGTTCTCCCATTTAGATAGGCCAGTATACCTATATCTACCTATACATATACCTATTCTGACCAAAACACAGGATTTACTAAACTCCTCCTAAAATACTAGTTGACAGGTTGCTGTGTTATAAGACACAGGTTAGCAAAATCATAAATTCCTTATCTACCATCTGTCCAGCTATTTGTCTTTCCAGCAACTATTTAACAACAGCACTAAGGCAATAAATACAACACCCACCACACCTTGTGCAAAGCACTGATCAACTAATCACAGAAATCAACTAATAGAAATACAGATCTGTTTGTCCACATTATATATGTGTTTTAGAAAATCAGTTCACCGATAAGCTGGAATAGAGAATGCCAGGTACTGAATAAAATGTCAGAAAAACTGCAGCAAAAGTGTTTGTAAACAGGAACAACCTAATAGTTATCAGCTAGAGTAACCCAACACCCTGGGAATCATTCATTCCTCTGCCTTGTCTCATCGCCACTTTGCACAGTATCAATTCATGCAAATCTTTCACTCTGCCTGGTTTTATGATCACTTGATCCATCAGTGGGTACTCGTGTCACCACGCTTTATTCTTCCTGATCACACATGCAGAAATACAGTAGAATAGATGCAACACTTAAACCCACAGTGACTGCTGACAGATCATGTTATCAAATATCAACATCAAAAGACTGACTGATGTGAGTCAATTCCTGTGACTGTGTATATGTATAGATGTAAATATGTGAGTGAGTGAAAAAGAGAGATTTCTAATTGAAATAAACTTTACATACGGTAACTTAAATTACATTTACTTTTTCCCTCTGTTTTTCCAAGAAAGCACAGTACAGCAAAAATATTCTCACAGGAGCCCACCTTGGTACTCAAAATGAAAAAGCTCAAATGCTGCCTACCATTACACAAAGCTATTCATTCTGCTGCAAAGGCTGTTTCTGTTGAAAATTTGTTAGGTGAGCATTTCCAAGACACAGCTACAGTTTTTCCCTGGCAGCTAGTTAAACTTAAAAGTTTCCCATTGGGTACAACTACATTTTAACTGTTCCATTGTCCAAAGTAGCATCTTTCAGAATTTCTATACTTTTATCATGAAAGCACAATAGTCATAAGTTAAACATTGTGATTTATGGTATTTCCATAACTATAGTTTTAAGAAATCTGGCTAAAAACCAGAGCACCTTTATTTAAAGTTTTCCTTCATGTACTGATCCATTGACACTAACAAGATGTGCAACTGATTATATAACTTCTAGACCTTTTCCCCCTTTTGGCTTCCCTGTAATAAAGAGTATTTCCAGCACTTCAATAAGTTGTGACAAATAAAAGAGAACATGCCCAGAAGTGTTACTTTGCAGACATCATCTGACAAGCCGTTTTCCACTTCAGACTATGAGTGTATTAGACAATCTCCAGCTTCAAATAATGTTTCAAGAAGCAGTTTAATATATAATAGGAAAAGCCCTGAGCATTGTTTTATTTTCCTAAATGGTACACCCAAAACTAACCACCTTTCAATTTTGGGTACTTGACAGCAAATTGCGCCAACTTTGTTTGTTTCAAATATCTTTATGACCCGGTTGATCCTTCCCTTTCACACATAGAAGGAAGGAAGGAATTATGCATTACAAATGTTCAATTTTTCCGGACCACACAAGAATCGGTGCCAGGTTTTAGGGGCTACAAAAGAATAGACATGAAATAGAATCGATAAAGCAGATTTCCTTTTTTTTTGGAGTAATCCTGTAATTTTTTTACTGGTTGACCCTGCCCCAAAATCTGTTTCTTTTACTGCACCTTTTAACCAACCCTTAAAACAAACTGACCAGCAAAGGTACAGCAGGTACAGTTGGCACAATCCTTTCACACTGACACATATCTTTACAGTAGTCAGTTAACATGCACATGAGTTAAACTCTTTAGTTGTTAGCTAGAGCCAGAGTTTGTTTTTTTGTGTCTAAGTAAAGCTTCCCTGCCTAACCCATGTTACAATGCTGCTGTACAATTTCCCTGCAGAATAATCAAGGATTGAATAATGATCAGTTTGGTAATTACATTACTTCCATGACATTTAACATACTTTCCTCTTCTGCAAGAGGAAGTTTTCATTTCCTTATCACAAGCAAAATCTCCCAGCCTCCCATCTTTATCAACCTATATGCAAGTTACACAGAGTAATTGTACAGAGATTAGTATCGAATATTCGTCCACAACAAGTGAAATCAATTAGATAGCTAAATGCGGTTAAAGTCAGTTTAGCTCTTCCTTTCAATTTTCAGTATACACAAATACAAAGAGATGCTTGATGGATATGTTTTAAGAAAAAAAAAGTTAAATAAAAATTAGCACAATCCTAAGAAATGTAAAATTTATATTTAGAAAAAAAAACAGAAAACAAAAAAAATTTATAAAGCATTTCCATAGTTTAGGTTTAGAAGCGCTGGTTGTATTTCTTGAATAATTCATAAAATCCACCAGTTGCAACTGTGAAAAATATGTAATCAGTTTGTGAAGTAATTTCAATTGGAGTAAAGGTTTTTTTAAAGAACCAGTTTGTGCTCCTTACACTGGAGTCAAGTTTCTTATTGTTTGAAAAGTATTTTTTTTTTTTGTTAGTCTTTTTTTTCAACTAATCATCCAGCTAGTAACAAACCTAGCTAAATGTATTTAAAGGTAAATATAAATAAGTAAGAGATGCTCACTGGCATGCTTTTTCTAGGACAGTAGAATACAAAGAACTAAGACCAGTGGTGGCCCTTTTTAGGAGGTCCCCAGGGGAAGCCTCCATTGCATATGGTTAACTAGTGATCTTGTCCTGCATCTCTTTATAGTACTTTTGTCTGGATTAGTAATAATAACACACAAAACGCAGAGACAAAAATGTAAAAAGTGAACATACCTGTCAAAGGAGTCTGTGGCTACTTTATAGAGATATACAAAGAGTTTGCTGCAATGCCTCAAAATGGGACACACAGAGTCCAAGTGTACCAGGTCCTCCTCTAGCAGTCTCTGAAATGGCTGATTATTAGAAGGGAAGACGTTTGACGGTTTGATTTTGCGGGATTCCGCAAAGCAGCCTAGCAGCCGAATGGCATCAGCCAGTTTTTCATACTGGATCTCAGTTTTAAAGAAATGAGAGTTTGCAGGCTCATAACGCATGGCTGCTGTCAACGTGCAGAAAACAGTGTGCAAAAGTTCAAAGACCTGATTCTGGTTCACTTTTTCCCATCCGTTCCTTGGTGGACAGCTCAAACATTTCTCCATTGCAACCAGCAGGGAAGTGACGTATACAAAACCTCCAACTTTCCTGAAAACGGTCCTTGTCCGGTGACTTTCTCGAAGAACTATTAAAAGGGCCTACAAAGCACAAGAGACTAAAAATCAGTAAAATAAACCAGTTACAGAAATTTTTATACGGCAACAATAAACTACAGAGAACTCAGTGTACTTTTAATCTGCAGTTTTGGTCTTAGATTTTCTAAGTGGACAACCCACTCACTTAACTTCATAAACTAGGCACCTGCCTATATATTCAGTATGAAGAGCTGGTAGTCATAAAAATTGTTTCGATTATTTTGAAACCTGGAATGTTATTTCCTAAATCTATACTAAAAGCACTTGCTATTAGCTGGCAAATGTTTTCAAACTCGGACCAGATTAGTTGCATGTTTGCTGGATCACCCAGGTTCCTTCATGAAAATGTATCTTCTCTAGTTTTGGAGATCTTTATAAATTAGGCCCATATTTTCAATAAGACAAGGAATATCTTCCCTTCCTGACCTCCTCTTATTTAGAACACTCCAATACGTTGTAAATATAGTGATTTGTAGAGTAGTAGGCAGAGATTCCTTAGGACTATACTATTTGATTGGCTTTTTTGAAGAGTAATAATGAGGAACTGAATTAGGAAATGACCAGTGGGAAAAATAATCCCCTGAACTACCCCCTGGGCCCTTCCACAGTAATCTTGCTGACAATACTACATTCAGGAACTTTCCTATTAGCTTAAAGCAAAGGCATTTGCATTGGCAGGTGGTTTAAAAAAAAAAAAGGTGGATCTATGAACGACGAACGATCGTAATACAAGGAAAAGGGAGAAAGCGCAGATGGTTGCCGCTTGCTCAACCCCTCCCCTTTCATTAGAGCTGAATGGCGCTGTACATACAGTGCTCATTAATGCATCTTTCAGGCTTTTGTCATTGGATGATCGTGAAAGACACTTTCCAACTAAAAAACCTAACGTGTGTACATAGACTAAGGGCTCTATTTATAAAACAGGGACATTCCCTGGTGGCAATCAATTACTACCATTTAAACACGTGGACCAGGAAGATTTACATGAGGGAATGTCAGATTCCTTGTGTTATAAATAGAACCCTAGGTGTTTATTTTATCAAGAGAAATTGTATAAACTGTCACAGGGATCTGGATTATGTACAGTAATTACAAATGTGATTTTTAGGCTACTCCACATGAGCTATGTACAGCACTAATGACTTTAAATCAATACAAAATAAGAGTAAAAGTATGTGGAACAGTCTGTCATTTTAACTACACAATTTGATTCTGTACCAAATTGTAAAAACACCATTCATGTGATATCCAACATAGTTGCTTATAGACAATGTAACACAAAAATTTAGAGGGAACCAAGCTAACGCATTTCAAATAAAACGTGATGGCAGGTTATCAACCTTAAAGGATGGAAACAAAATAAGAGAATTAGTCATATATTCTGTAGATATTACCATCTAGTATGTGTTAAACTGCAAGTGTTTTTTCCTACTGCTCAACAAATTACAATAATCAAAATTTCAAATTACAGCTAAGTAGTAACTCACCCGCAGAATGTCGGTCTTGAGCTGAAGTTCTGTTGGTGGAGCTGAGTGCATTAGTCCTAAAAGTGTCCCCATGTCATCATCTCCACTTGGGGATAACATCAACTGCTGGATCACCATGAGGGCATGTTCCCTGCATTGGGGGTATTTGACTATGTTGTGGACACATCTTGCACCTCCAAATTCTCTGAAGACACCTTTTTAAAGGCAAACACCATATAAATAAATATGTAACATATGAATTATTCTAAAAATATATGACATTTTCTTTTCAAAAACAGGTAATGTCTCAATACACCATACAAAACATAATATGAAAACAATACCGTGTTTCCCCGAAAATAAGACCTACCCCGAAAGTAAGACCTAGCACTATTTTGTAAACCTGCCCTAATATAAGACCTACCCCGAAAATAAGACCTAGGAGAAAAAAAAAATAAAAGCATACATACCGGTAAATTAAAAAGTACTCACCGAGACAGCTCCAGATATCTGATCCTGCGTGTGTGTCCTTTATGCTGGCTGCAGCGTGTGTGTCTTTGATGCTGGCTGCAGGGTGTGTCTATTCCTGAGCCAAACTGAAAGTAAAAAGCCTGCACTGAACAAGGAAGCAAGCTGCTGATCCCTGCCCTAACGGAGATCCCTGCACTTAATTACGGGTAAGTGATCAGAAGGGGACAATCATTTCATAGTGATCAGAAGGGGACAATCATTTCATAGTGATCAGAAGGGGACAATCATTGCATAGAGTGATCTGAAGGGGACAGTCAATGGCATAGAGTGATCAGAAGGGGATAATCAATGGCATAGAGTGATCAGAAGGGGACAATCAATGGCATAGAGTGATCAGAAGGGGACAATCAATGGAACATGAGTGATCATTAGTGACTTTCAACAATAAATGTGTACTGTAGTCTTCTTCATGGAAAAATAAGACATCCCCTGAAAATAAGACCTAGTGTGTTTTTGGGAGCCAAAAAAATATAAGACAGTGTCTTATTTTCGGGGAAACACGGTATAATCCCCTACATTTAAAGCAGATCGGACAGTTGGCTTCCCCTCTATTGTACAATATATATGCAGGAACTGAACTGCAGTAACTACAGAAGTTTATCCTAGTAGACTAGTGTTGGGAGTTCAACTTTAAGCAAATCAAAAGAATTTTCCCATGAGCACAAAAAGGTCCTTTTTTAATGCACACAAATCATTTCCCAAAGACTTAAAGTGAATTTCTAATCGTTAATGGGAATAGGGTCACTGTGTGGGAGGAATAATCTGTTGTCCAGAATGCATCAGATTTGGAATATATATATATATATATATATATATATATATATATATATATATATATACACACACACACACACACACACACAAGCAATCATTCACTAAATCTCATCATCTCATTCACTGTGGTGTAGCGGCTCTAGCTGCTTTTGGTGATTGATTCCTCAAGGCTTGGCAACACTTTTAAATTAAAAGAAAGCTGTTCCATAGTGGCATGATGAAGTATAGTATAACTAGTCCCAAATTGCTGTGAAGCATTTTACTACAGAGACAATCATCTCATCAACTCAGGCTCAGAATAATTCACTGCTGCTGGCTACTTCTTGTCAATACTTCTGTTTGAACAAAAATACTGACCATCAAGCTAAGTTCTCAATTAATCCCCCGGTCTGGTTCTAAAAATATGCACTAAAACAGATGACAATTGTCCAAGCATAAAAAATCAAATGTCTAGAGATACAAATGGTGAAAAAATACAGATCCATTCTAAAAAAAACATAATTCCATTTTCAAAAATTGGAATATTTAAAAGCACCCTTAAAATAGGAATTAAAGATCAACAGGCAGACAATCATTTACAAATCGTCTGCTAAATAATATCTAGCTGAACAAAAGAGAGCAGCAGTGTGGGGCCTAGTTAAAAATTTTTGCACCCTAGTTTCACACCACTTTCACTTTATAGTCATGTGTAAAGCATCTGTAATTTGAATAAAAAAAGAAGCAACAGGTGGACTTTGCAATGATGTCTGCCAAAATTTTTGAAGTGTATTTTCTCTTCTTAACAAAAGTAGAAAACCAGTATTTTACAGCTCATTATGACATGTTGTGATGAAGCATATTGTACAGCATTTAATTACAGCATGTTTTACGTTCACACAGCACACACCAACGGAACCTGCTGGTGTAATATAGGCCTATAGGAAACAACCTGTCGTTGTGTTAGGCCTGCATTTAGCTACACAACCAACATAAGTCAGTCCAAAAGAAACATTAGGAAAAGGATTGGCTTAGATACAAGATGCCTGACTTTTTTATTTTGACAAGATGTAAAAAAATAACCTACTTCTGCTAACTGTTAATTTAATGAATATACAGGTTGACTATCAAAAATCCGGCAACCTCCGGACCTAAGGAGTGTCGGATTTTAGAAAATTCCAGATTTTTTTTATATATATATATATATATATATATATATATATATATATATATATATATATATATATATATATATATATATATATATACTTTCTTTCACACACAGGCCAGCCTTCCTCCCGCCGCACCGCGGATATCTGGCACAGTTCCAGGGAGCAGGGACGTCTCAACGTGTATTTAGTTTAGCAAGCGTTTCTGCAGAACAGCGCCAAAACAAAAATGGCCAAACAGTGTACTGCAGTCTCTGTATTCAATATGCAATTGGAAAATTATGCCGGGAAACTTAAGGATTATCGAAGGACGGATTTTCGATTGTCAACCTGTATTTGATTTTCTTTAGTGTTTTACATCCATCAGAAGCTAAAACATACTATTGCAGTGATCAACCCAGAATATTTTTTTAAGCTGGGTAGGAAGAAATTATAGGAGAATGGAAGCCCCTGAATTGTGACCCAACTCATCAGTAACCACCAAAAACAGCCAGGTGGTTGCTGAAAAGTGCCGGGTGGTGCCCCCAGCTAAAAGGGGCTGGGGAGAACACTGCTATTGGCTAGAGTTGCTCTTGAAATACAGTTTAATTGGTATATAGATGTTGTAAGAGTGGCTACTTACCAGCATTGGTATTTGATCCTTGCAGCAAAACTGTTAGAGTTTCCATCACCACCAGTGCCAACTGCCTTTGGTCCTCTGATGACTGTAATACAGTTGTACACCCTTGGGAAAAACAGGCACATTTTAGGTTGTGGCATATAATATAAAATGCGTAAAATATGATACAAAGTAAACCATCTTGACACTACTTCATACTTTCTGCCTAAATATTTGTTTTTACTTAAAAAGTAGACTCCAATCTAAACCAAAAACAAAGTCCTAAATTAAAACTTCAACCAGTAGCAACAAGATAAACAAATATTATAGCATGTAAGGATTAAATAAAACGCATTTTTTGCTGAAAATTAACATTCAATCCATAGCCCTAGGCCCAAAGTACTTCTTTAAAACAAGATGTCTTCATTCTGAGACTGTGCAATATTGAACCCACTTCCAGTGAGCCCAGGATGTCCTGGACCCATTCTAGCCTATAAACCTAGGGAACTAGCTTATAGTAAGTTAGCTACAGTGGTTTACATAGGACTCCAATTTAAGTATACTTATTAGAAGATAGAGACTGCCACTTGTGAGCTACCAAAATGTTAGTTGCTTTGTTATCATTCTTACCATTTATCTTTTTGAATTGATATAGTTTTTATTATTTTTACTAATGTCATGTAATCATGGTGCATGTTTTCAGGATTTGGGGGGAACTGAAGTAACCAAAGGAAACCCATGCAAACATAAGAGAACAGGCAAACTCCTTATTTATAGTGTCCTGGCTGGGATTCGAACCTGGGACCCAGCAATGTGTAGGAGTGCTACCCACTTAGCCAACTGTGTCCCCTGACCTACTTGCTTTAATACTTGAATCACTGGCCCAAAACAATGTTGAACATATAGACTTTTGACTTATGTCTTTGATTGTAATTGAATTTTAAAATGATTGGAGATATATAATTGGAAGCTAAATGCAAATCTACTAAAATGTTAGAAATCCTATTGTTAGGATTGGCCAGTACAGTGAACTTGAGACACTGAATGTAAACCAACAGCAGAACTGTGGCCACACCTTTTAAGGAGGTAAAGGGAAGATAAAGGTCTGTTAAAGGTCTGAATTTTATTTTAAAGGTCTGAAAACTATTATAGTTTTTGTTGTGATCTCTGAGGAGCTATGAAAATGAATAACTTCACATTAACAACAGCCAATGAGGTCAGTGATAGCATGTTTTAAAACTCTTTACTGTGTGTTAATATGTAAATAATTTACAATCCATTACTGGTGGTAAAAGGTGTAACAAAACAGACTAAATGAAAAAAACAACTGCATTTTAAGTAAAAGAAAAGAATCTATATGTTCCTACCTTGATCGATATAGGCTTGGGCTGGGTCTTTGAGTACAGCAGCATATTTGTGCAGAAGGTTGACCATTACCTCCAGAAGTCCCACCTCTTTGAAAACATCTTTAAAGATGTGATGGTGACGTATAAATTTAAGAAGAGTCTTAGTAGCTATGATACTGCAGGAGAATGAAGTGTTTGACTTCAAAAGAATGCTGACGCTGATCAGTTCTTTGCAAGGAATATAGTTCAAGCTGAAAACCAAAAATTCGAGCATTTCAAAGTATTTCACTTGCACATCAGGCAACTTGGTAATCTTCTCTGCAAACTGTGAAAGTGTATGCTGAGGCTCCAGGATAAAGTAATTGGCATTGTCCGACATATAAATATTGGTGATGGCATCCAGGATAATTTGTGCAAGGTAACAGGTTTTTGCTTTAAGAAATGCATTTTGTAGAACTGAGAAGGCTGGGACGTTCCTCACACTTAAACCTGAAACCAGACAAGTATTAGTATTTTTAAAAACATGAAAGTCTGCACTACCTCATACAAAGATATTCATCGGGGACACACAGGTCACACATGTTTAAGTCAATTGTATCTTTCCTTCTTGTTTTTGTCTTCCTTGTGGTCCTGATTTATTAAAGCTCTCCAAGGCTGGAAAGGATACAGTTACAACAGTTATCCTGGGTGATCCAGCAAACCTGGAACAAACAGACCTGGTCCAAGATTAAAAACATTTGCTAGCAAATAGAAATCCATCAACCCAGCTTCACTGATTAAAGTGTATCCTCCCCAGCCTTGGAGAGCTTTATTAAACATGCCCTGTAATTAGTTTTGTACTTATGACAATCTAATCCTCTACTGCTTCCCAAATTGGTAATGAGGTCTACCAACTTTTTAAGTGAACTCTACATCTTACTTTTTTTCAGATTTTTAAATATGCTACTTTAGCATACAAAGAAATACTGGTAATTATTAAATACAAAGTCTAAATGCAGAAACCAGCAGAAACTGGATGACTGCCAATGCAGAACAAAACCACCAAAGATGTAAGGAAATTTATATGAACATTATCCTATGCAGTACAGCTTTGCCTCCTCACAAACACCTCTCTAATAGAACTTTTATCCATTATTGAATTGGCACAGGGTTGCCATGTAGCTCAAAGCTATTTTCGTAGTACAGAATGTAAGGCTGTTACAATTGGGAGAAAATGTAAATGTAACACGAATGGCAAGTGACTTACCTTTTCCAGCAGGCTGCGGGACAGAAAAGCCTGGCAATAAAAAAGGTGCCCCTGTAGTTAAACCAGCTGGTTTCAGTTCACTGACACCATATGTTGTTAAAGAAGTAATTAGGTTAACCAAGTCCTTCAGTGCGTCTTTGGATTCATTCTCCTTAGCTTGTTCTAGCCTACAGGAATGACAACATTACATTTTTCTTTGGTGCTGCATGCAATTCTATCTAAATATAGATCATAATATTACTGATCAGCAAGGAAAGGCATATGGCAGCTATGGAAAATATACATACACATTTATATTCATACTTTTTCAGTCTATACAAACATGTTCAAATGTCTGTGCAAATGATATTTTAAAATCACATTTGGGTTAAAAAGGTATGTGGTTTAAAAAGCAACTATGTAAGTAACACAATCACAATTTTTAGGAGAGAGATGACAATGTGTTTACTTTGGTTTGCTCCTTCTTGTCACAGTGATAGCTAAATCCCTAATCCCTAAAATAGTTAAAATCTTGCCTATTCTAGCAAAAAATGGCAATAGATCAATGCGGTAAGCAGCAATTAGGTCTTAACCAGGGAGGCATGTAGATTATTTTCATAGAACACAGCGATTTCTCCCCACCAAACCCTACATCACTACTGAGTGCAGAACGAGGCCGGGGATTAGCATTCCCGGCATGGTTTCCAAAGGTACTACAATAAACAGTTACTTTTCACATGATAGGTCTTTGGCTGCAAGGGCAGTGGGTAAGTATTTGTTTGCTTCTTTGCAAGGAAAACTATTATGGCATTTGTACTTTAGTAACAATTTGTTGCAGATTGAATTCGATTCACGTAGGTTGTTAGACTGATAAATGTCTTTTTACAGCCAGGTAATCATACTGGTAAAACGCTGATATTTCTCAGCCATGGCTTCCCATTGTCCAGGGTACATACATAACTGTTCACCGTTCCCCTTGACTTGTTTGCTTTAGTGTCTAAGGCATCAGACACCTGTGTGATAAGCACCTTTTGTCAAAATATAATTGCTATTGCAGCCTGGTTACCGCAGTGTTCTGATAAAACTCAACATTGGGAACAACTAAAAGCATTCATTTTCCAAACTACACCGACATTCATCAGTGCTTTAAAACCAGCGGATGTCTGGATCTACATGGGGGATAGAAAACAATCAACATTTGCACTCAGTAGCTGCTTATAATTAATGGAATAATATTAGCTGCAGTTTCATTGTCCAATCACTTTGAGGTCTAAACAAACATTATAAACGGCTTAAAAAAAAAATATTTTATTACATTTGAAAACAAAAACGGAGTATTGCACATTTTAAGGTGTCTATTAATAAAGCAGTGAATCTGACTTTCAAACATTCTCTGGTAGTGAATCAATTACTGTCATTTAAAACATGAACCTTGAAGATTTACCTGAACTTTGCTGAATGTCTGATTTAATGCTTGATAAATAGATACTCACAAATGTCTTTAGTTTACTATTAGTTCTTTAGTAGACTGACTTTAAAAAATAAAAGCTGGAAAACAAACTTTAGAAATATACTTATACTTTCACCTTTTTGTTCTATAGGGTCACTTTTAGGATAAATAAGGCCTGTCAGAGGTTTTTTGTCCACAAAATTGGTTACCTATATGCAGCAAAAATGCATGTTGCTATAAATACATACATACAGATTCAAACTTGTTCATTTAGATTACAAGAACTCTAAAAGTAAAAACAAAATTATAATACATAGCATCTATTGAGCTCATAATTGCGTTGGTACCATTTGTATTGCTTTTTTCATGCTTTTTCTCCTGTATTCTCACTTGGGTGAGAACACAGGTAAATGAGATTAAACGGACTGGCAAGTCCTTTGAAAAGTTTATTAATTGAGGAAGAATTACCATGTTGGAGAGAGCAGGTCTATCCCTAACTTAGGCCAGAAAACCACAGAAATTCCTAACAGGAATGTTATGTATTTCTAGCTCTTTTATCCTGTCATCAAGAAATTTCAGTTATTCCCAAATCCTAGGCCAATGTTCCTTAAGCCCCGATGGGGGAGGCCTGGTTCCTCTCGAGAAAAAAAAAAAGTTGGCTTTCTCCAATCAGAAACACTTTAAAGAGTTACCAAGCAGTTAAACCTATTTTACTGGGTTCTTCTAACCCTAACCCTAGCCCAATATTATATCATCTGTTGAATGCCTTCCCTATGCTAATTAAAGAGGGGCAAGGCTAGGACCTTAACTAGGTATCTGCCCATCACATTTTCAACACAGATCCAACAAAGTAAAATGACCTATGCACACACAAATCTTACCCAAACCTTTACTGGTCCAGCACTACCACTTACCGACCAACCATTTATTTTCATAAAAAATAACACACTTCTGTCCTAGGGAGACTATGAAAACTGTGGAGGGAACAATGGTTGTCACTCTGGAACTTTAATCGCTGGAATTTTACACATGACTGCTTTTGTTCATCTCCATTGCATGGGGTGGGGTAATTAGTATCATAAAGGAAGATATTACTACCACTACAGGGACTGATGAAGCCACTGCATTTGAGGCAGACTTTGAAAGTATTTTGTACTTGCTTAAAAAATGTTCTTGGAATGAAAAATGAATGAATGTAGCTACCACATCTAAGGACAGGTAAACTGCAAAACAATACATTGTTATTCCAGGACCTAGTTATATTTTTAAGATCCTGAAATGTTTACATTTACATCCATAAACAATTTTTGTAGCTTTTTTATATTTACAATCCAATTTATAATTTAGGTTTATTGGCCCATTACCATGTTTTATAACCTAGTAAGTGTACAAGTGTACGGCCGATAGATAAATAATCAGTTATTTAGAGTTCACCTCAGCAGCAGGTCAGAGAGGAAGACATATCCTTGGCATGTCCTGAAGTCATCCAGCAATGTTTGAGATACATCGCTGGAGTCTTTGAGAAAACAGGAAAGACCAGCAAACATCTCCACGATTTCCAGTGGTGACAGATCATTTGACTGCTGCATGTTCTGCACACATGTGGCCAGGCATTCTTTCTCTGCAAGACAAAAAGCAAGAAACATGGAAAAAACACTTAACATTTGACACCATGATGACACACCGTAGAAGTACATTTTTTTTTCAGTAACTCAATGTACTGAGTAGCCAGAATGTGTTTTCCTTTGAGGAATGACTCAGTCACTCCAGTATGGAAAAATCAGTGTCAAGGAAAAGGAATTGATGAGGCTATTATTTCTCAGACATCAAAACCTTAGTGATGTGCAGGTATTATTTTCCTGCAAATAAAAAAGCATAAAGCAAAATGTTTATACTATTCAATAAGCATATATGTAAAGCTTAAAGCAAATAAAAAATTAAAAATAAGGTCTGCCTTTAAATCTTTATTTCTGACCTTTGATATACTTAGGATGACTGACATAGCAAGCCTTGGGTTTCATTTTTGACTCTGGAGAACAAAAAACAGCTCTCTTCCTGCTATGAGCTACACATTTTTTTTCTGTAGCATACCTATATTTATACACACATTCCTTCACTATAGCGGATTTGTGCAGTTTTTGTGCCTTTTGTACGATGATTGTAATTTTGCATTAATTTCATGTAATATTACACAAGTAGTATGAAATACCTTATGAAAGGCAGAAAACCTGAATCAATGATCTTCTCAAATCAAGAACTTATAATCATTTTAAAAATCAGCAGCATAGTAGCTCTACAAATGCATCTAAATTATTTTACTAGTCCCTATCTCTAGAGAAATTGTCAGGTTATCCAAAATATCTAATATCCCCCAACCCTTGATGAGGATTTACTTTTACTTCCTGTCTTGAAAATACAACATAAAGTAAGCAAAATCTTCAAAACACAACACAAACAGCACACTAGGACACAAAAAAAACGAAACACATACAACCGACAGGGGTTCCCTACTTGAGCTTCCAATTTCACTGCTCTGTACAAAATAGTTTTGGCTCCAAGAAGCTAAATATTGCAGAGATCAAAAATCTTTGATTTCATTGTTCTCGGGGAAAAAAAATACTGTATTTACAGAACAATGTTCCTAAGGCTACAAATTGATGTACATTTGATCCACTGGCTGCTAACAAGTAAACTGTTAAGACAACTCTGTGAAGACTTCCAGAGCACACACCGACAATACTTGGTCATTCTAGAGGAACAACTGTACCTTAGGGTTTATGTCACTTGTGGACAAGAATAACGTGAAGAGGGAATTGGCACCATACCTAGGCGTTGCCGTTAGACTTCCTGGAGTTCTTATTAGCCCAATTTAATAAACAGGATTTAACATTATTATGATTGGCTGCCTCACTGAATAATAGGAATGCAAAGAAGACAGGATGGAAGAGGCAAGCTTCAGCACCGTCAGGAATTGTCAAAACGTGCATGTCAATATGTCCCAGGGTTATAGTGAAAAAGGTGATACAGAATGCTGCAGGTATGCACAGACTCTAAATGTCTCTCAGCAACTTCTGGTGTTCTTTAAATGTTGCTACTTACCATGTATATATTTCACCACATTTAGGCTAAGCCCATGTCGTGAAATGGTCATTAAAACTTCTCCAGCACTTTTTCTCCAGGGAAGGTTGTATGGAGGGCACCAGGATGTTATTGCACTAAAGAGGAGTTGAAGGTCATCTTTCTGAGCCAGCTCCTCTGCTGG
Source organism: Pyxicephalus adspersus (assembly GCF_032062135.1). Lineage (NCBI taxonomy): Eukaryota > Metazoa > Chordata > Amphibia > Anura > Pyxicephalidae > Pyxicephalus > Pyxicephalus adspersus. Next base: position 82,062,738 of record NC_092860.1, read on the forward strand.
AGATATAAAGTTGCACAGCTTCACCAAAATCTGAAAAAAAGGATGGGAGCAATTAAAGAACATAGATGACTTGCATGAATATTCAATAGAAATAACTCAATATTTACAAGTATCCACAATGGCTCACAGTGCCATTGACACACAGTAAAAGTGACAATGTCACCTACCAACAGGGATCCTAGAAAGCCTTCCATCAAACTATCACATTATGTCAAACATTTCGGTACATAAATCCAATAAACCTCCTAAATACCATTTTTCCCTCTCTCACTCTCATTGTTCTATTAGTGTTCTTTTATTGGATTAAAGCAAGGTAGCTTTCATGAGCTTTTTATCCGGGAGATGTTGTAATTCTGTGAGCCAAAAACAGATTTTTTTTATCTAAAAGAAAGGGTTGTGAAAAACTAAACTGCAAGATGATTACGAAAGACCCATGAGTAATAAAAAATAGACACAGGATAACATTGTGTTATTGCACACTCACATATCAGATAAAATTAAAAATAAAATTGCCTAATTAAAATATAATGTTGTGTTATTTTCCTAATGTGTTATAAACCTTTGGGCTAGACAGGATTGTTGTTTTAAGTGAAATTTCCCTGTTATTACAAGTAAGAGACGAGCATGTTGGAGAAACAGTGACACCAATTTTAATGAAGATGAAGTTTTTAAAATAAGGCTGAAAAGTCTCATTTAGACGAAGAATAGTCATTGAGGCAGATGGCTTATCAAATATTCTATTAGGAAATTGCAGTGGGGATATTAAACAGATCGATAAGTGCAGACGCCAGATGGAAATAACTATTGCAAAGGCAGCAGTATGCGTAATGATTTCTGATGTAGACTCAGTTTAAGTGTTTACTCCAACTCAACCAAAACCATTGGATTCCTGGTATTCCAAATGCAAGTGCTGTTAAGACAAATCATTTTATTGCTACACACCAGCATGTTCACAATAATAGTTTAACCTCTACAGGCCTGCAGCAAGTTCCACATGTAATTCAGCCAACTGTTATCTTAGGAACAATTGAAGATCTGGTGTTCCTGTGACCCTTGCAACCAGTATTGGGTATACAACTGAACTCCACCCTTAATAGGGTGAAGAAGTCAAACAGTGGATTTTAGTTACCAACATCTCTGAATATTTAGTCTACATCTCTGAATATTTGCCTCTTCAGATCCTATTTTCTATTTACATAGGTTTATGTGGTTTTTAAAAAGATACAGGTATACAGGATTCTAGACGAAGCAGATAGGGCCTGATTTATTAAAGCTCTCCTAGACTGGAGAAGATAGGCTATATTGGAAGAACCTGGGTGGATCCAGCAAACCTGCAATAGATTTCATAACATCATTTGCCATATGACGAAAATGTTTTCAATCCTGGACTAGATCCATTTCAGGTATGCTGGAGCGCCCAGGATTGGAGCTTTGATAATTCAGGCCCATAGTATATAGAAAAATATACATTAAATAAAGATAGATGCATTTAGGCTCTGTGTGGCTAATTTATCTTCTCTGTACAATTTCTGAAGTAATATACACACAGAAAACTCACGGATGGCACAATTACACTATAACAATATTGATATATGTCAAGATATTGTTTGTAGAGATGGGCAAAATTTAGAGATTTGTTATGAGTGCAACAATTGTGTTGTGAGAGTGTGAGAGTTGTGAGAGTGCAAAATGTGGTTTCAACCTAGGGAGGCAATATTGGAGTAGATTTCTATCTTAAACATGCTCTTGTGCTAGAAAATTCTTATAGCTTCTTGTCAGCTCAGAAACTCATTGGCTACCTCTAATGCTTCTTTCTCTTATACTTTAGCTGTAGTTGACAAACTACAGGAGGGAAGTTCAGGTGAAATTTAGAAACAAACAGCTTACATTACATATATTTAACAATGCATCAATGGTTACAGAGCTGAATTCATCTGTGCCTTTCAATTCTGCTTAGGGTTTAGTATAAAGATAATTCAAGTGATTAAAAAGCTTATTTAGCAATGATTTGCTAAATAGATTGAGATGTATGAAATAGTATTATTAGACAAATTTCCAAAGCAGTGGCTTGCTCCATGGGCATTTTTCCTAATCTTTGTGCAATAATTGCTACTAATTTTGCCACTTTATAAACTAAGTAAATTGGTATTATGCCTGACTTCCTGCCAGCCCAGTATCCAACCTATGCAACCTTTTATGAATTAGAAACTCTGCAACACTTTGTGCTACAATATACCACCATACATATAATGAACTGATCATACAAATGTCTCTGCCCTGCTGACAAATGCCATAGTCATAGAGTCATAGATCTAGGTATCTTGGCTCTGTAGAAAAAGCCCATAGCATTATATACTTGCCTTTCACTTGCCCCCCTAGAGTCACAGCACACTATGCCAGTGCCAGCATAAAACACTGTAATTTCAGTATTCTTTTGCCATTCCACAGTCAAAAAAATCACATTAGTTAAAGACCTTCCTTCCTTATATTTAATTTAACATCTAATAGAAATATGACAAGTTATATTTTTATTTCTAGCAAAATCTGAAAGCGGTCCACAAATTCAGACTGACAAGTCAAATTTATGGATGTAATGCAATAGTGTTATAATTTGATGAGTGGTTTAGAGACTATTCTTTGGGTTATTTATGGATTTGCTTCCTGGAGTTTGCAGACATATCTAGAAATCTCAAAGAAATGGATGGAATAAATCAAGTGTTGATGATGAATGGTTATGGTATGGCTCCAAAAAGGAGGCATAATTCACTAACATTATAGGACATAGGAGAGTACATACTGCTATACAGCCATTTCCATTGAACTATGACTATGCCAGCACAATACAGAAATCTCCTCCACACATGATAATGCAGGAACTGGCGTCCATGTACATCCATTATAAGAAAACTGTAATAGCTTTGGGTCAATTTCAGGTAAATAACCTAAGACTTCAAAATTTCACCATTTTGCTGACTTAAAAGTACTTAAAACCATAAGCTTTGTCTGTTTTTAACAAGAGCTCAATTCAAAGTACAGTTTTTTTTGTTTTTTTTTTTACCCCCCTGCCTTACCCCATGGAGCTGTTAACCCAGGCAGAAACCTGGTGAGATGAAGAATATATGAGGGGACTCAGCAGAGTTTTGGGGGAGAAAACCTCATAATATTAGGCAATTACTAGGTCTCCCAGGAGATTTGACATCGACGCCTCTCAAGTCTTGCTCCCCCTCTGCCAGGGGCTACTTAGCCTTATTTTCAAACCTTTCTTAGTAGTGGGTTACTATCCTTCTGTCATATGAAGAATCTCCATTTATTCATGCTAGAAACTAGCAGATATACTTTGGTATAAGAGCCCAGCAGTGAAACTTTTGCAGTGGCAACTGGCATCTGCCTTGTGGAGCACACAGTAAAGATCATGGAGGAGGAAAACTGATCATTTTAGGACTGGTTGTCCTTTAGCACATGGAAAGCAGTAATACACACTTGGATAGTGCACTCAGAATGGCTTACCTGCACAAAGACTTTCTGGAGCAAAGCTCTGCGTTCAGTCAAGGGCAGCTCATTGTCTGCTCCTCCGGGTACCTCAGGCACATGTGGGAGGTCAAAAAACAGGTACAGGCATTTAATCAGGGTGGAAGGCACCGACATTGTTGTCATGCAGTCCACAGTTTTCTGGAAAAAAGAAATATAGAAAAAACAACAGAGAAATAAAATTATTTTATGCATTTCCTTCTAACGGTAGATGTGAGTGGAAAAATAATTATACATCGATTTCCTTTAGAGTAAATGGTCTGGGAATTTAGTGTCCACTTACTGTGTAGCCTATATAAGCTACTAAAAAATTCAATCACAACTAAATCAATACACACAGTATATGTGAAATCAGTAATTCTACGAGACTGTAGGACATATTGGTACATTTATTATTGAGGACATACTGCAAAGGTACTTTTATTTACAGTACATCAAAGCACAAATGAATTGGTAAGATATACCCTACTTACTGCATCACACACCTACTGTGTGAGCTATAAGACACTCACACACACACACACAGAGCTTTGGATCCCTCATCATGTGGAATAAGTCAGCCTTCTCCAAATGCAGAAATACATTTGTTCTATTCTGCCAGCTAAACAAAGCAGTAAAGGAATGTCGAGAATGTACTGCTGAAGTGGAAATAAAAAAGGCAAACCCTGTGTGGGCACAGTGCAAGTTTGCTTCAATCTGCAGTAAAGCTGTGCACATACATAGTAATGCAGTAATTTATAAGGGACTTTATCCTACAATGAATTGCACAAAACATTTGTTAGATGTGGTAATGAGGTCATTAAAAAATTTGATGATGAAATCAATCATTTTGAACATACCTGTCCAGATGATGCCAACAGGTTAATGACCGTCAAAAGCATCCAGCCTCTGCTGGTCTCTTCACTCTGGTTGATCTCTAGAAACTGGACAATGGCTCGACTAGCAGCCTCTGCAGTAAAGGATAAAAAGTGGATAAAGGGTCTGTCTCCTTATGGGGATAATTTCTCCTCACTTGTGTGTGAAGGTTCTGAATTATCCAGTTTCATTATAAATTTTGTAGTAGCTCGTCACATTCAACTGGACTTTTTCCTGTAATTTTGAAATTGTTTTATTACAGCTCTCCAAGCTTCTTTATCTGAACTGATGAAGCAGTTGGGAGAGCTGCAACATTACAATCACTCCAGCTGAATAAGGACTAGATATTTCTCCTCACTTCGTTTCCTAGTGACATTATAGGAAGTCTTCTAATCCTTGAATTCCAGTATGTATTTTTTTATACTTCACACATACATACACAGTTTAGTAATCAAAAGGATCCAACCTAATCCTGAGGCTTCTGGGACTGAATAAACTCCTGTGCACATAGCAGATGAAGATAGTGGTGCCCACAACAGAACAGGGACAGGTGAGTATTTATGAAACAGTAAAGTTATTTTATTGCAGTAGGGTTATTTCCTATCAATGCAAAGGACCTGCCTGATTGCAATTCATATCTTATGGCAGGATTTTATTTTTTATTTTATTTTTTAAATAATTGGTCTGGTTTTAGGGGCCTTCTTAAAAGAGAAAGCATCTATCACTAATCTTGAAAATCATTACATTATTCCTGTTGGCCAACGGTTCATTTTGTCCCACCTCAATAACTGGCTATCATTTCTTTGCTCTCCAATCCCTACTGCATACAGTCAATGGTTACCTCGCTCTTCAATGACAATGGGCAGCAAGACCAAGACAAGGTAATAAGGTTTGTAATAAAACTCCATATATACACGCTATACCTGTGCTACAAGCAAGCAGTAACTTTTTAAATTACATGGGATAAACCATAGACATGTTTATCTTACCTTCCTCCTAATGTCCCAGCTCTGAAAAATATTCTGCACTTCAGTGGACAGGGAAACATTCATCCACCCCACCGCACCCCCTAGGCAGCGTTGGTTAACCCAGTTTCCTTAACAACCAAGTCTGAAAGTTTTTTATGGGGCAAAGAAGGAGCAGAAAAAGCGCAACGGCCATAATAATAATAATAATAGTAATATTAATGCTAAAAAATAAACAAACCTGTGGACTTATTAGAAGCTCTTCTTCGAATCTCAGTCACCATCAAGCGTGACACTTGTGTCGTAAACTGAAGAAGGTCTGAGAACTTCTCGGTCATTGTGCTAGGAGGTGCATTTCCAAACACCTACAGAAAAAAAAATTGTTATACAAAAAGTAAATACATGGAACTAAAATAGTATAAATGGACCACAAATGTGTGTTTTTTCCCAAAAAAGATTGACATATGATAAAATAAAAACATAAAACAAGACTACTTATTTTCTGCTTGTCACACTGTTAAAATAGGTAAATAAAATCTACACCTAAAGGTCCAGTTGTCACCAGAGCAAGTGTCCCCTTTAAAAGATTTTTACCTCAATTCCCGTTTTGGTGACAGCACAAAATTTTGGACATTACATTACTGCCACTGGGTCTAAAAGATGTCACCGGTACAAAGAAAGTGTGCCTTTTGCTAGAAGGGACATGGACAGCAAAAACAACTAGAGAGCACACGTTAATTCTGAATCTTATATAATAAAAAGCCAAACGTAATTTAGCAGTTCAAAAGCTTTACCTTCCTCAGCAACTGTTACACTGAGTACAGGACTAATTCATTTGGGGAAATCATTGAGGGCTAATCTGCATGATTATTCCAGAAGCTAATTAAATCAGTCCTAAACTGCATAGAAGCTGCTGAAAACATAACTCCTAAGCACGTGCAGGAGTTACATCATCAAATGGCTGTTCAATGGTTGAAAAGGCTGTGCACCCTGAAATCCACTGTGGAGTCAGTGGTGAAGATGGCAGCTTTTGTGGAATGAATTAGTGATGGGTTTGTGGTCCTGTCATCCCTGCAGAGGTAAGTCTGTGCTTTAATATAGTTACAGAATGCTGAAGGCTGGGTTTTCTTTACAGCTTAAGCATACAATGCCAAAAACATCTCTAGTGTGCACTGACACTGAAATTTTAAATTGGGGCATTTAAGGCAGGGGGAAAGGACAGGTCCATGAAGTCCATTTACAGGCCTATAATCTAGTCAAAGTGGGGGTTTGCTTTGGCTAATAGATAACTGAATCATGGCTGTACATTTATTCTTTAGGAGAATGGAACAAAGCATACCAATGGTTGCAAAAACATGCATTTACCCTGTTAAAGACAGGCAGCATCATGTAAAGTTTCTCTTCCTGTTCCTTTTGAGTCATGTGTCGGGCAGGATGACAAAGCTCAGTGAAGAGTCGCCTCAGATGCATTAAACCCAATGCATTGTCCTGTGGGCTGCACTCCTCTTGCCGAGGTCGGCCCATGATTCTCTTCACCATATTCATGGTTGCACTTTTTCAATGCACCGCTCTTACCTTTAAAAAAAAAAAAAAGCGCATTACTTTAAATGTCAAATCACCACACATTTAAATACATTTTAAGACTCAAGACAAGTTACTGTTTCCATCATTTTTCACATCAAAATTACCATAATCCATATATGAGAACTTACAAGAATGAACCAATATTTTTAAAATAAAAAACATATATCAAAATCACTGATCACCTGCAAAAACAATTATTAGCATTCCTTTTGGCTAGGTCTACATGGATATTTTTTAAAAACGCATGTAAACGTTCCTATTGCGTTTATATGCGTTTTTATGCACTTTTATTAGCGTTTTAAAGCTTTCCTTTAAAATCCTGGAAAAAGCATATGCCACGGGTTTCCCGCGTTTTACTGTGTATAATAAGTGCTCAAAAACTCGGAAACCGCGGGAAAACGTCCCATTGAAATCAATGAAAGCGCTTTCCCATGTTTTGGGGCGTTTTCCAGCATTTTAATTTTGTAAACGTTGCAAGTAACGTTTAGGATAAATGTCATAAACGTGCCTCAAGGAAACGTCCTGGTGTAGAATAACCCATTGGAATGAGTGGGAATTTTAAACAAGGGCTTTGAAAGTCTCAGGTTAAACGCTGAGGAAACAGTCTGTGTAGACTGAGCCTTTAACAGACAGACCTTTGTCTGGCTCATCAGTGTATCAATACAGCAGGAGTTTATATAAAACACAGCAAGATCCCTCCACAACCCACTTGTAAACAGCAGCAGGACTCCTATGCCACCATTGTTTGCACTGCTTAGACAACAAAAGCCATCTCTGACCAATATAGTTGATAAAAATTACATAATCATAACACATTTTAGCAGAAGATGATGCTGCAAGGAAAATCTGGTTTGGCATCGTAGAGATTTGGAAAATCAACAAAATGTGCACACTGGTATAAAAATATGGTAAATGGTTTCAGAAATTTGCATTGATATGCCCACACTGGATTTAATATTTAAATTACAGAGAAAGACACAAACAGTGTATTATTACATTATCAGTATCATTATCACAAGCTCATTCAGCAATTCACAGAAATCAAAAGCTTGTAAAAGACAACAATGTATGGTATACAAACATTTTAGCAGCCCAGCTCCCCACTCTGGAACACTGGAGGGTGCGCCTAATACCTGTTATGGCCATTCAGAGGATGTTTCCTCCTGCTGGCTTCTTCACCACTACACAAGAGACAGCAGGAAGAACAAACCTATACAGGGGGGACCATGAATTTAACTTCTCTCACCTAGAAGTTGTGATACCAGAGGTCTGCAATACAACCGTGTTTGGGCAACCAGAAAGGAGAGTGCACATCAATACCAAGCTGGTTTTATTTCACTTCCATTGGGTTATGGTGAAAATAGGAGTAAAAAAAAAAAAAAAAACCCCATGGCCTTTACTGCTCTCGGGTACCTGCCAGGTACCTGGGAGCAGTAAAAGGAATGATATCTGGCCATTACCCAAATTTACCCCAAATCACCTTGACTACCTCTAGATTGTGTCCTTGCAATTTTTTTTTTTATTTTTTTTTTTTATTTCTGTAGTAAGAAGCAGCTTTTTATTACTCCCTGTGACGCCATACTCAAAGGCAGCAGCTTCATGGTCCATTTCTATTTTTCTACATTTGTAAATTGTATTGAGGCTTTTTAGGTTGAACAAGCCATTTAAGTTTCTGAAAAATAATTAAAATTGTTGAATTTATGTGAGTAAAAAAAAAAAAATTTATCGTTGGCTTATTCTTTAAACAATAACAGTACAAAAAGGCAAAGTGCAGTACTCCATAGCAACTGACTTCATCACACTTTAATAAAGTCAGACCGTAATCTGTTGGGTTGCTGTGAAAGCTGAACTTTCTCTATAGCTGTGTTTTATTGAAGCCTGTAAAGGTGTAAAGATTTACATTCCCAATTTTAAGGCTTTGGAATAAACATATTACCCATCTCGCAAAAACAGGCAATAATAAAAGCATTTGTCTTCAGAGTGGAAATGACCTGTCACTATCTTAATGAAATACATTTTAATGATATCTGCCTCTGGCATTTTCAGTGACTAAAGCAATGCCTCTTTATTATATCACAGCCAAGCACATCGGCAGAGAGTAATAAAGTCTAGTAGCGTGTTAGACAAATGGTAAAAGACTAGAACACAGGAAGGTACTGCCCTCAGCCACCATTCTTCTTGTACTTTACAAAAAAAGAACATCCAATTACCAATCCTGACATATCTGGACATCACACTCATTACTTAAAGCACAACTCTACCTATTTTTATATTACTATCTTTGACTGCGAGGTAAAATTCTGTGTCCCCAGTTCCTCACTATAGACATGATATATAAAGCTCTGAAAATGATGGACTATCATGGGAGAACTTGGCTGATCTAGGAAACCTGGGATGGATCTGGTCCAGAATTAAAAGTATTTGCCAAACCAATAGCAAATTATTTTGAAGAAATCCATTCCAAGCTTGACGGATGGAGAGCTTTATTAAATCAGGCCCTATGTGTCCCACAGACCTCGGCTCAAAAAAGAGAGAGAGATTGTGGGTTGCTAAAAAAACCTTACAGAGATTCGTGCTTTTTCCACTGTACAGTGGGAAAACTCCATTAAACTCATTATTGTTTGACTGAACAATCTATTAGTAGAACAGAAGGTGGGGATCCCCATGCAATAAAAACTACAGAGATGGTTCTAAACCAATGCAAAGAAGGGTAGCCATGGCCCACATAATGCCAAGTATCCAAAAAAAAAAATTAAAATAATTAAATTCCAGAGGTGGACCAGGGACAGTAAGGCTTGGGGGAAAATATGATTTTAGATGCCCCAAGGTGGGCTTACAATGTTTAGTTCGTCAAGGGGAAAGTACAAAGGCCACCATAGCTGATTGATAAAGAAATCACAATAAATCAACATTGCAGCCAAGCACCTAAACTTTTCAGAAGGCAGTTCCCTAGAAGGATATACTAGGTATAGCTAGTAATAGTTGGTCATATCCAACTGAAATTGTTGAGAGAATTTTAAACATGCTGCGCCACTTATCCAGTTAACTTCCTCAGGACTAAGGCTGTACACACGTCAGATGATTCTTGCCCGATACAAACAGTCCGGTTCCTCTCAGACATGTGTACAGAGGTCACCAACTTCGTTCATGGATCCATTCTGACCGACTGCAAAAAAAGTGAAGATAGGAGAGAGGTGCCTCATTCTTCCCCCTCCATAGAACAAATTGGTGCTGAGCATACAGCACTTGTTCATTCATCTGTCACTGGAAACAATCATGAAAGGTCATTTCCAGCACAATAATTGAACGTGTGTATGCAGCCTAAGGAAGCTAGGAAGGTGTTCTAACAATGGTAGCAATTGTATTCCAACATAAACTGGTCCAGAACAGTAAAGTTAGGGTGAAAACCAGAATTGTACAGCAAGGCTATGTTCCCTGCATGTCAACTCAAGATTATATCTTCTTTATACCTAGAGCTTACCTTTAAAGTATACATTTGTTCTCAGCAATACTGAACAAGAGAGCAGATGCAGCTATAATAATGTCACTTTTCACAAAGCCTTCTGTTGCACCAAAAAGAAACAGATAATATCAGAGCATGCTGTGTGCCCCCTCAGCATGCCTACACAAACTAAGTTATGTTGTCACATCCAATAAATCTCAAGAATGAACTCCAGGCCACTGTTCAAAGTGAAAAAACTCTTTTAGATTTCTTTCTCGTTAAACTTAAAAGCTGAATGTAATTGTGCCAGTGTGTGAAGCAAGTAGCATTTTATTTTGAAGTAATATTACGCTTTCATTTTGTGATCAGAGGAAGGCCAATTAAAAAAAACGGACAAAACCAGCTCATCCGACAATATAAGAAGCATCTGTATATCACACAACGTGGAGATAAGTAAGTATCCAGTAAAATAAAACATTTCAGAATACCCAGCTGGTTCTCCACTAATTTCCTTTGGGCAACCACATGGTTCTACTGGATACAATTTTTGGATTCTCTGGAATACAAATGCCAGCAAGGCCCGGGCCCCGTGTAAACCCCACTGACTACAGTTAACAATCGAAAACCCGGCCATTGATAATCTGGATCCTTCAGTTTTCCAACATGATTTTCAGATCGCATTTTCAATACAGGGACTGTAGTACACTGTTTGGCCACTTATGTTTTGATTGCGCTGTTGTGCAGAAACAGCCGTTAGGTCTTGCTTGCTGAACTAAATACACCTTGAGACGTCCCTGTTGCCTGCTCCCTGGAACTGTGCCTGGTGTCTGCAGGTGCTACGAGAGGAAGGCTGGCCTGAGTGTGGAAGTAAGTATACCTTTCAAAAATCCAGAATTTTCGAAAATCCCGCACTTCTCGGGTCCGGAGGTTGCCGGATTTTTGAATGTCAACTGTATATGGATTTTTGAAGCGTTGGGTTTATTGGGTTAGGCTTTTTTGTCCATTCTTTATATATTTTTAAAGCACTTTGCGTTGGTACTGACATACCCCTTTTATAGACTGCTTTAAACCTGCCTTCAGAGCCTTTGCAGATACAGGCACCCTGAAGAACGTTTGGCCAGAAATTCACTTTAGCTACATCCCAAAGACTTGCAAAAATTATCTATTTATAAGCTGGTTACACGGAAGTACAATTATGGGGTCCTTTGACATTGATTTGTTTAAAATCACAGCTGGATGCAATAATGCCGCTTCTAGTATCCTAGAAGAAAAGGGGGAAAACATTTTTTTGACAAAATGTACACTTCTGTAAAACTTCAGAACAACAAGTCTAGGTACAAGATATGACAGGTCACATACTGACACATTTGATGACAAACGGAGGGAAAAAAAAACATGTAGTTCCCACTGCAAGTACACAATCAAAGCAAGGCTCATCACTGAACCAAAAAAGAAACTATAACATTTTACAGACTATATGAAAAAAATACACATACACATTGTAGATCAGAAACAAAACACATGATATCTTGATGTTTTTTAAAACACATGAAAAAAAGAAGTAGGGGACATGTAAAAAGTACATCTGTGAGCCCAGAAAGAAGAAATTTAGTTTTGGATTCTGTTCAGCTTATAACAAATATTTTTCTGGTAATCAGAAATTATGTGTATGTGATTGGAACTCTATACTTTTTTATCCAAAATAATTTCTTTGGAACTTTTTTCCTGAACAAATATCATAGAGGCCCATTAGGGCAACAAGAACTGAAACCACAGCCCATGCACATCATCTAGATTTCAGTCTGGGGAAAAATAGATGATACCAACAATCTGACCCATTACAAAATAGAAATAGAGCAAAATAAATAGAAACAAAATACTAGTGACAAGTAATACCTATAGGCTCCCAATGGGTGATTATTTGTTCATTACTAATTTAACATACCTGTTCCATATTGTCGCTGTGTAGAGGTTGCCATCTTGGCAGGGCAGCAGAACTTTGTTTTGCTGTCCTTGATGATGGCTGGTGGAGTAATGATCAAAATAGTGCAGAAACCAAAGTTCTAGAGAGCCAATCAAGAAGAGAGATCCTTGCGTTGCAGCATGTCCTCAGGTACAACTTCCTCTCCAGCAAAGTAGACCAGTAGAGCAAAGACAGTAGTGAGCTCATCAAATCTCACTATGCCTTAGATGATCACACATTGCACATATACTGCACAGCTATTACTGAAGAGGGCCCAGGCACAGTCACTTATCATAAATATTTCCAGGAGGAATTCAAGGCAAAATTGTATGTTTTTGTTTCATGGTACTAATTAGGCACAATTCATTGTTCTATCTTCCATATACAATAAATAACCTTCAATTTTTTTCAATATAAATCCACTATTGACCTCCAAACCAGATTACACAGGCAATGAGAAAAAAAAACTCTTACGGTTTCACTACTGATATCTCTGTGCATACCAAGAAAACAAAATGCTCAGGCAAACTAAACTATTCAAAATATGTTGAACAACCACCCATAGGCTAAGAAATGTAGAATTGTTCAGTCTTCGCTCATTTAAATAAATACAAGCCTAATTTGGGAAACTCACAGGAAAATTACCCATACATGTGGGGTAAATACCTGTAATACACAGTTTCACCTTAAAGAGTCATTGCCATTAAACTAGAACAAATTATCCCGAATGACATTCTGAAAGTACCAAATCTTGTTACTTTTTTTCCCAAGCACCAACTGAACACAGTTTCCCTTTAGCTACCTAACATTTATGGTTCACAAGCAATTATGGCTTGTTCCATATGACACGGATACTCAAATGCTACATCTTTAATTGCAGTGAAATACTCTTTACCGCCAGGTATAGATAGTACATTTCTCCTGTTCCTTCCACAATGGTGCAGAGAATGCCTAAGTGGACAATAGCCAAGCCCCAGTCAGAGGAGAGATTCCTAAACTCTGTAAACATTCTGGCCAGAATAAAAGGAAGAGATGAACCAAAGTAGCAGTGATAAAACAAAAAACAACAAAAGCAGGACTAGTAACAAGCCTTGTTATCTATGCAGCTGATCTCTACCCCCATGACTTGCTCTGTACTGTCCCTGAGTGTAGGCAGTCATCTTGGTAGAAGCAGGGTTTATTTTCTTATTCCATGGTAATGACATCACTAAATCTCACTGCAAACTAGCACTGCCATATATTAAAAACTGCAAAAACACAGTTATAGTGCTATAGGTACAAGAGTGCCTAGGTAACCTCATATACCAGGAATTCACAGATATTTTTTAGGAGAACCACTAGACAAAAACATAAATGTTTCAGGGTACCACTATAACATAATTACCATGCCTCAAATCTCATCTTGCCAAATTGCACTCCTGTTCCATTCAAGTTTAAACTGACACTTACACCTCCAGCTGTCGGACAGAATAGTGAAACAAAAAAAGTAGAAACAGAGGGGTGATCAAAAAAATAAACTGTTTGCTGTTCCTTGGATGGACAAAACAAAGGTGCAACATAATTGTTGTACCAAAATGTTCTTTACAAAGCAAAGATTTAAATTGAAGTATTTGCTAAGTGATGGTTCACCAACACAATATCAAAAATCCTACTTTACAGAATGAACAAATTAGATAAAATGTACTGCACAGACTTCTTTAGACCATTTGTCACAAATGATGTCTGACATACAGGGTTTATTAGACTATAAAAACTTAAGTTTGGTTTGGTACAAATAAAGAATGAGAGCTAGAAGATGCTAAGGAACAAACACAGACACAAGCACATGCAACGAGAGACTGAATAATAGAGAAGAACTAATTACAATCTTTAAACATGACATTCGAAGACAGGAGTAGGCGTCAGCAACTGGTCTACACTTTATTTTTAGTCTCAAGTAGTCTAGAGAAGCTCCATGCCCTGTGTCTGCTGTGTGCAGGGCTGTTATTTTATTAAGGTCTAGTATAATTATACTTAATCTGATGAAAGCCTATACTAATTGCTTTACTACACTCAATCTCCTACACAGGGGGGAAAAGACCAAACTGTTTTTATCGTACTAATCTTCAGCTCTTCAATTTATAAACTTATTTATTTGTATTTATAGCTAGAGAGATTTGTAAATTTACAGAAATAAACAGAATTTATAATGAGTACATTTTTTATACTAAATATGCTTCTACAAGTAAAGTGACTGTCATACAGTACAGCCAGTTCGAGTATAGAAAGGTGTCTACCTGTACAGGTAACATGTACCTGCTGTCCCCTTCCACCAGCAATGAGTTGCCTGTATCACATTGAAGCACAGAGACCAAGTGATGGCATCAATGATTCTAAAGCAAGAAAAATGTTTTTATGTGCATTAGCATTGGGGTAGGAGGGATATGGGTAGGCGATATGTAAAAGGATTACAAGCTTTATATACAATATGGAAAGCATCCTGAGCGCTTTACCTGATATGCGGCAAAAAGTCTATTTGTTTCTTCTAGTTCTTATCTTAGGCCTACAAGTCAATTAATGCCTATGCTTTGAGATGAACAAAAACTATGGAGGGAACCAAGTCAGCCCATTACAGGCTACCAGTGGTCCAGTCAAAAACAGCAGTATCTATTTTGGGTACAAAACACTTGAACCACCCGTTTGGTTCTTGGGCAGATTTGGCTACCTATACATCTATTCTTGCAGACCTGAAAGACCAGATGTTGTAAGAGTTCAGTGTCCTCCCCAGCTCTATTTAGCTGGGCGCACCACCCGGCGCTTTTCATTAACCACCCGGCTGTTTTTGGGTAGTTACTGATAAGTTGGGTCACAATACAAGGACTGCCACCCACCTAAAATTTCTTCCCACCTGGTTAAAAAAAAATCCTGGGTTGAGCACTGGAGTTATTCCACCTAAAATCCATATTTTCATGTAAAGAAATTGTAAAGAGAA
This sequence comes from Pyxicephalus adspersus, assembly GCF_032062135.1. Lineage (NCBI taxonomy): Eukaryota > Metazoa > Chordata > Amphibia > Anura > Pyxicephalidae > Pyxicephalus > Pyxicephalus adspersus. The sequence goes on from NC_092860.1 coordinate 82,078,046, forward strand.
CTACAGGTGGTGGGCAGACACAATACCAGTAACCTTACACAAGTAAAGAGAAGCAGTGTCTGGTCCTAATACAGGAAGTTCCTGCACAGAAAAAAAATCTTTGTGCTGGATTACTGCAGAGGTAACGAGCACAATAGCAACAATTTCCAAGTATGAATTGACTTACCTTTTGTATTTGAACCACTGTTGCTTATGCCAAAGTGTATTTTTTTTCTTTTGCAAAAGGGAAAAAAGGGGCATAAAAAACAAAAGTATAGAAAGTGGTACAGCACTGAACAGGGAACAATTGCATACTGTATAATGAACTTTAATTGTTTTATGGCTGTAGAATTTCTGTTACAATGTGCCAAGAAGGGGGAATGCCATATTAGAAGCAACTGTCCACATTCATGAATATTTGCCTGGCAGATATGGTGGAAACCATAAACTGTCACATTTTATTACAGAAACTTTTTCTCACATTCTGGTCCTGTTATATTGACTGATACAGACAGTAGGTAAATGATTACTGCATTTATAGGAGTCCTTTCACTGGTGCCCCATTTGTGAATGTAAAGTTGAAGGTAAAACTAAAAACTGTTTAGGTTTCTAACAAAGTTTTACCTGGGTGGCCTTTTTGGTGGCAAACCTGGTCAGGTTCTACTTTCTCAAATATGCTTGGATTCCACTTGGAAAGTACGACAGCACATTAACTAAGTGTGAATGAACTTTGATGCACAAACTTTATGTCCATGCATTGTTACCAGAATGCCAAACGGTACAGAGCACATCTGGCCGTATAGCTTTAGTATAGGCTGTAATACCTAAAAGCAGAAGGAAGCAGTGAATAGGGCATTTACTGTATACTTTTTCTTTAATTCTTCCTCATAATTCTATAATCTCTTGATATATTCCTTATCCTGCTTAATAACTTCCTGAGACTTATTGGATTTGTGCAACATACAAATAACCCACCGATTTAAACGCAGACACAGCTACATTCTGCCTAGAGCTTGCCATAAGCTCATTTATTCCTAGACACTTGTTGAGGTCACGAAGGAAGCAAAATTTCTGTATGGCAGTATTCATGTGCCTGCTGCATTCACAAAATATGCTTGCTGGATGAAATTCAATCTTCTCTCGATATGTTGGGTATTAGCAGCAGCTGACCGTTACTTCCTCTGTGAAGCACAACACAGAAAATGTGTGAGGCGGCTCCATTCCTTCCACCCAAACACATACTTAGGTCAGATCAGAGCCCACACTGGGCATCATTCTGCTCCAGAACTGCTGCAGGACAGATGAACAGATCTGCCAATGCCTTAAACCTCTCCCAAACAGCACAGGAAGTCATTTATTCATTCTCAACTGATTGACACAGTACTAAAATTATAATGCTCAGATTAGTAACACAAACCTGTAAAACTTTATAAAAATGTACCTGTTAGGGGAAATGTAATGGGTTAGTAGGAAATCTTGCTTTAAAATTGATACATTTTATCCAAGTGCTCCCATCTCCATTTATGGTCTTTAAGCTGTATTTTATGTGTTTTTAAATATTTCATGTTGTTCACATTTATAGCTCAATCACATGATGCAAAAGGTTTCCTCTTTAGATGGATGGCTCCTTGTAAATCAGACAGTGACATGGTGAGGTCACAGTCTCTCAATGCACCGTTTCTAATAGATGCAAGGTGCCATTATTATTTTTATTATTTAACAGTATTTATATAGCACCAACATATTAAGCAGCGCTGTAGATTACATGGAGGTTGCAAATAACAGACAGATACAGACAGTGACACAGGAGGAGAGGACCCTGCCCAGAAGAGCTTACAATCTAAGAGGTGGAGAAGTAGCACACAATGGGCCTGATTTATTAAAGTTCTCCAAGCCTGGAGGAGCGACACTTTCATCAGTGTAGCTGGGTGACCCAGCAAACCTGCAATGGATCTGGTCCAGGATTGAAAACATTTGCTAACAAATAACATGATGTTTAGGAAATCCATTTCAGGTTTGCAGGGTCACCCAGCTTCACTGATGCAAGGGTATTCTTTTCAGCCTTGGAGAACCTAAAAAAAAAAAATTAAGGCCAATAGGAGGGGGGGTTGCAATTTCATCTCAGGGAGAGGTTCCATGGAACAAAGCACACATAGTATGTGAGCCTTTGGCTAACCCAGAATACAGAAGATATTTTGTTGTTGAAAGTGCAGTATTTATGACCCAGAAATGAGGAGAAAAAGGAATGGTCTGTAGCTGCTATACTGAGTCATCTTGGTAAAGGGTTGTTACCTGCTGGGTACTTAAGACAGAGCTCTGTGGAATTCTGAGCCTATTTCTGGGAAGAAAAATGTAGGGACAAAGACTCCACTGGTTAGCGAAAGTGGCCTTAAGGCCTTTTAGCGTCCAAGCCTCAAGTTTGTTGTGGGATCTACAGATAGAAAGGGGAGCTCCAGCAAGTAGGCTTCCAGAACACAGAAAAGTAACCTTATCCTGAGATAAAACTTTCCCTAGTATAGTTCCATAGTCTGTTTTTGTAATATCAAAGGTATTTAACTAAACTTGGCAACTATTGGACTATACCAAGCAGGTAATTATATAAAGAATCCTGTTGCAGCATCTTATCCTCTCTGTGAGATTCCTTCTGGCCACCAACATCACTACACTTCAGGTGGCCTTACAGACAGGTCCATTTTACCCAGACTCAAAGTCCACATTTTAGGTGGAGATGGGTTAAACCCTTGCTGGACTCTTAAGGACAGAATGTCATCTCTGTAATTCCTGTCTAGGTTCCTTACTATAACCACGATTAGGGAGTTGCATTCTCACTGTGGTCTTTTTCACTTATATAAGAGGGCTACTACCCTGCTCAACTTTGAGAAGGTAATGATGTCATTGCGGAGTGCAAAAGTCTGGTGGGAAGATCTTGCCACAGCAATAACCGAGATGAATTAATCTTCAAATGAATTCCCCAAAGCATAGTTAAAATACTTGGTCATTTTACAGAAAAGCCTTACAATCATAAATAAGCTGGCATTGTTAAGCCAACAAATAACACCCCCCCCCCCCCCCCCCCCAAAAAAAAATAAAAAAAAATTCTCTGTTTTTGAAGTGAGAATTGGCAATTCCTATAAACTGCAATAAACTACTAGGTGTATGTGTGCAAGAATTAACATTCCATTTTATTAAAAGCATAGGAATAATTCGCAGCTCTAAAACTAACAGAATAACTGATGTCTCACCTCGTGTTGAGCCTTTAATTGTGGGAGGATGAACAAAATGAGTATTAGGATTTTTTTGTTGTTGTATGTGTTAATTATATAAACTATGTAATCAGTAACGCTGTACCACGAAAAAGGAAAGGTCAGAGATCATTGTTATTTAATTGATGTTGGGGATCTTGCAGCCCCTGTAGAGCAGGGCTGGAGTGTGGAAGAAGCAGAACAATTAGCACAGTGCACATATAGAATGGCACCCCAATGTGCCTTCAGAACACATCTGCATTGTAGCACAGTGCATAACTGTGTGTATAGATGCTTTGTGACTTAGAAAATAGCACATGCACATTTTTTTTAATATAAATTATGTACAGAACAATAATGATATCACCAATATTGTTACAAGGAAATAACTTGGTTTTCATTTAGATCTGGTGAACACAAAGTGGATTTATATCTTAGTGGATAATAAATACCAGCAACAGCAAACAATGAAGCATAAACCCACACATGTGCAGCTGGTAGTCAGTTGACAGATCCATATATGTACACAGTCTCATCTGTAGTTAGTAGAATGGTCTGCAGAGCTCTGCAAACTAGTGCATCATTGGCACTTGTCCATAAGTACTTTTATTTGCATCTGGACATACCACTTAGATCTGGGTAAAGATCCCCTTTAATCCCAAACAGGCTGAAGGATTCATCATAATGAATAACAACTGTGGAATGAATGAAGACAATACCCAACTGGCCTCTGAACAACGATAAAGCAGAGTTTTGGACTATAAGCTTGTATGTATTTGTTCCAAGTAGAAGTGAACTGGTGGATTTAAAGACCACTAAATAAGCTTTAAAATGCCTCATTCTGTTTTACATTACTCTGATATGCAAATATCATACTGAAAAACAGAACTTTAGTTAGGTACAATTTACATGAGATATAATTCTGTAACCATAGGACACACCTGCGTATTACAGCAGCACTTACACAAACATGTGTCATTATGTAGAGCTTGATCCACTATTACCAGGTGAAGGATGGCAATTTGTACTGTTGTCGAAGGTTCTCAACCAGTGGTACCTAGTAGTATTTTGCTAAAACTGCTACTCTTCTATCTTTATAACAACCACAGCAAATTGATGAACAACATCGGGGCACCACTGTACACTTCAGATTTATCCCCAAGACGTCCACGTCCTTTCATCTGGGGTGATAATTTTCTGATGTGCGTTTGAAACTTTAGAACTAGGAGGACTAATTAGACTCTGCAAGATTCTAGGAACAGTGCAAAAAGACAGCACTGCTTTAGATTTCTTAAATTATCAACGGGTCTTTTTTTCTTTAACAAACCAGTTTTCAACAGGTGTACTGAAAGGCTTTCAATGGTATATGTAATGAAGCCAAAGTGGAAAAAAGAGGCTGTAGTTATTGTGCAATAGATGCTACATAGTATAATTTCCAGCAGTTACACAGCCTTAGACTGAAGATTTCATAAAGGGTAGAAGATGAAATGAAAGCTGACCATTTGCACATAGGCTGCACAGGGATTTTTACCTAGAAGTTTGTATAGAATTATGTTACCACTGCATTGAAGCATTTTCTGCAGTATGAACCCTAAGAAGGCAATTTCTGATTTACATAACTGATATCTCTGATGTTTAAATGTTAACGTAAAGCTTGTTATTAGTGTTGCTAGTGTGATTTTTTTGCTTTTAATTAGAAAAAGGCAGTGATGCATATGGAAACAGTGAATATGTGTGAATAGGACCTTAATCTAAATACATCCTGGCTGCAAAATTCATCAAGACTGCAAAGTCTTGCCACTACGCTCTCATACTCAAAATTATATATAAAAATATGTGCCTTACTCATTTAGGGACATTGGGAACTGTAATGATTAAGTTAGTTGCCAAACTAATAGATACTGGGATGAAAACTAGTTATTGTTATAAGTAGGAGTTAGCTTCCTGAAAAATGGAAATGCAAAATTGTCATTATGGAATACAAATAAACAACTTTAGCTGCCTACTATACAGGGCGTAGGACTTGGATAACCAAATAAAGAAAAAAAAATTCAGTGCAGCAGAAATCAGCATAGGTTTTTAGGGAAATGGTCGTGTTCTGTCACGTATTAAAAGTGGCTCATACAGTACAGACTACAAATTAAACAGAAAAAAAGTAATGACAGAGAGCCCCATATGTGTGTAATCAGTAATGAGTATATTTACATTCAGTAGTTTTAGAGAGTGCGGTGCACCAGCTGAGAACTACCTATTAACATTATGTCTATCAGTGACTATGAATGCCTCTTGAGCAGCAAAATGTTTTCCACTATGTTTCCAACATTTACACCAACACAGACTGACTTTTTTTTTACCAGGATTTGTGTATGAATAGAGACAAGTGCAAGGATCTGTGCCGAACGTATTGAAAACAGCAGTTTATGAATAATGCTGCCTTTACATCAGCTCCTAAGACAAGTACAAAGTGGTGACTGTGCTTTAAACCATCTGCCTATCACACAGGGCAGAGGCAGCACAAAACTCTCTATTGTGTTCACAAGCAGCTTAAAATTCATATTGTGGCTAAATGGGCATTTAAGAAGCTTGGTTGTATTATTCTTATGTGGTACAATAAATACCAGCCTTCTGTATAAAAACTAAAGGAAAGAGGTTTGTCAAACCAAACCTCTTACCCCTTATCTCGTTGATATACTGCACCTCCACATTCCTGGGCGCTACTTTAAAAACAACTGGAAAATTCTTTTAATCTGACGTAGTGCAAAAATATTGCAGTCTTTTCATTAACCAAAACTTTGAATTTAATCATGCCACTGAGGTGCATTGCATATTACTTGCTTTCTTGTGTGCGATGACTATACTTTTGAAAGGCACCCCAGCACACTAAATGGTACGTATGGTGGCGCACATGCAATAACACAACGCACCAAGATGCTCCCAGCAAGTCCAGCCTGCTGTCAAGTAATGTGACTGCTAAAGACACCCAGCAAGCCCCATTACCCAAACTGCTTCAGTAAGAACCAGACATAAGCACAGTAGAATTTCACTCCTGAAAAAACAGTCAATGCCTTCATACAGATGTAAAATTTCTGAGATGAGTTTCAGACACCAATTACATTGGCAGTAATTAAATCAGAGTTGGAGTGTGCAGAGGCCACAGGAACACTCTAAATTTTATTGATATTAAGAGAGTATTTTTTGATGAATGCAATAAAATACTAACAATGGTACAATAAACATTGCAATAGGGGGCAAATAGGAGCTCAATGTTAGGATGTGAAAAAAAAGGGAGAGACACTGCACCTTTTGGTTAACTTAGTCACGTTAATTTAGCTTAAGCTCTTTAACCATAGTTCTAAACTATTTCATTGTAACTAATGTTTATTGTGGTGATAAAGATGCATTTTTTAATCATAAAGGTATAATTAACTTTTTGTGCCACTAACATGTTGTGTCTTGGTAGTCACAGTATGAAGGAGGTTATATACTATAGGGCAAATAGCGTACAAATAAATAATGTATAGGCTAAATAAACACTGGCTGAACAATGTCAGGCCGAGACAAAAACAAGCCAATTAGGAAAAGTCTGCATGTCTATGGATGAACCTTTGTGTAGACACTCCCCTGATAAATGACCTTGAGGAGCCTTGGATAGCCTCTTATATAAATGTCATAGGAAGCATCCGAATCCCTCATCTCTATACCTATCCTAGATCACCAACTCATTGAGTATTAAAGCCAAAGCATCAACCACGCCTTAGCTAAGCTGTAGATTCTATTCCAACAGCAAATGCAAAAGGACTTCATATGTATCTTCTTACTACTGCATATGTCACTGCAGTATACTCGGAGATTACTATAGGGATGTTTTCATCAAGCTCCAGCACACACAATCCTATCCTAGAGACAGTGTATAGTAGCTAGCATGGTTTCTTCACACCGCCCTCCCTAGAGAGATCAATCAGATTATAACTGCAAAGATAAATGCACAAGGGAATAAGCACTGAAATATCCAATTCTTTCTCTAGAACGCACAAAAACATAACACTCTTGACCACAATATCATCTCATACACAATTTGACAGGGAGGCACAAGCACTAGATGATGCTTCCCTCCATATCTGTGGGTGGGTGGGCGATTTGGCAAGGAGTAGTTTAGTTGTGTTCCATTCGACAGAGCCTTCAAACCCACATTGACATAATAATTTCTTTCACTTAACAGTATTGCTTGAAGGAAACTTCCAGTACGATGTGTTGCAAGGTGAAGTCAAGGACAAAGGCATTTCAGAAAAAGATTTATGATTATTGCATCTTGTAAATATAGAAAATCAGTGCACTGTTTCAAATGCAAAAACACTTTTTTTTTTCTTATGTCCTTGTGTTTATTGACCGTGTCATTAGTGAGAAGGCAAAAGAAAGGTCAAAACTAATCCTAGTGAAGTATATCCATGCAGGCCAATAGATGCACATGCATCTAAAATCATTACAGCCATTAAGATGTTTTAAATGGAGAAAACAAAATGCACAATAAGGCAAAAACACAAAATAACCAGATAAATCATTAGACAGAAACTGGATCCATATTACAAATATGCAATTCATTGATGGTATACACTAGTACACCAGCTTATGTCACAAAAAAAGCCCAAACAAATTTAAAGCTACAAATAAATATAAAAAGTGTATCAATATTCTATTTACAAAAAACTGTATATATGTAATACACTAGGGATATTTAAAATGTCCTTATTACAATTTTTTGAAGAAGACATTCGCAGCAAACTTTTATAAAAAAGTGGTACTGACATTGGAACATAAAATGATTTCTATAGCCAGAACTGGCTTGTAGAAACTACATCCTCCACTTTGGAAGCTGCCATGTTTTATCTCTGCACCATGGCAAGAAATACTTAGATCAAGCACATGTACTGTACATCAGTCCAAATGCCCAGAGCTTTTTTCGATTTTCACACTGATACCAGAAGGTTGACAGCTTGTAATCATAGCAGTGGCAGCAAAAAAGTAAAAGAAGGCAAAACAGGCAAAAAATCGTAAATCAACATTATTTCTTCTATATAATTCTCATACAATTCACATGCTCTATTATTCAACCACACAGGCAGGAAGGGATACAATAAATTGTCTGGCAATAGTGCTCAACATACATGGCAAGTGCCAACTTTGCAGGAAACGCTGATATTTAAATGTTAAAAATAGAAACAATTTCAGCACAGACATGTTGTTTTTAAACCATAGCCAGCTATATTCTCTCAACAATAATATTACACATTGATTCTTGAATAAATGGAATGATAAGGTATGTCAACCCACCGAAGAACTTTTGTGACCCAAGAACTAGGAGAAATGTTAATATATGGCTTTCACGTTTTGAGAAAACAATTTTTTTGTAAATAAAAGTATATTGCTTGCATGCATACAGAATGGTTACATTGTAAAACCACATTTTATGCAAAGCAATTACAATTGTCCTAGTAACTTGAGACTATTAAAATTTATGAATTCCTTACTAAAATCTATGGTTGTTTTTGATTTTTTGGTATAAGCCAATATATTCTAAAAGCACAATCACCAAAATATGTATGAAGATGCACCGACACATTTGCGGGAAGTAATAAACATACATTTTCCAAAGAATAATATTCTGCACTCATAACAAATCACATGCATTATTAAATAGGCAGTTCATATATTCCCAGTATCAAATATCAGAGCTTTCTACAAGTTACCGTAAGTACAAGGATAGCAGGATGGAAGGAGTATAAACAAGGACATACAAACCTTTTGTAATATGGATCAGAGCTGTTCAGGTTTTTATCCAGAGCATGGAGGCCAATACTGCAGCATCGTTTTCTACTTTGACAGCACTATGGTCACTTTTCTTTATGCCTCCTAAAGAAACAAAAATAATTGTGATGCATTTATAGTAACCAATTAGAATTAAAAAAAAAAAAAAAAAAAATCACTATTAAGATTTTGGCAGAAATCTACCGTATACAAAAAGTAAGAATACACATAACACCAATACAGAACTTATAGGAGGAAAAAATATGTGGTGACATTACACAACAATATATATTAAAAAAAAAGTATATAATAAAATACAACGGGGAAACATAAAATCAGCCCTGCATAACCAAAAGCTAATACAAGTGAAACCGTGCTCCAAATCTTTGATGATCAGGCAGATACAGTGCTCAACGCAGACATTTTTTTTAAGCTGGGTGGGCAGAAGCTATAGGTGGGTGGCAGACCCTGTATTGTGACCCAACTCTTCAGTAACCTCTCAAAAACAGCCGGGTGGTTGCTCTTACCTGTTCTTACCTGCCTGATTGCTGCCCAGCTGTCAAATTTTGCTCAAAGATTGTAATGAAGAAGAAAAGAAGATAGAGGTGCCCTGCGATGGAACTGGGATAGACGAGTAGCACAAGTTTAGTTCCACAATAACGCTCCACAAATCTTGCGCTGACCTGCATTTGACCACCTTCTAAGGTGTCTTATCTGGATTTTGTGTGAAGCAAAAATAGAAATGAAAACCTAAATAAATAAAAGCCCATCAAACATAAAAAGTTGCCCAAGGATACATACACACATCAGATGATTCTCATCCGATAAACTGAGAATCTGGCATGTGTACAGCGCTTGTCGTCCGTCCTGGCAGATCCATGGACAAAAACGATCGTAAAGTAAGTAAAGGGGAGAGCGCGCAGTGGGGTGCCATTCTGTCGTTCTCCCCCCTTCCCTTGCTGTATGTACAGCACTCGTTCATGCATCATTCAGAAAGATCCGTTCCAATGACAATTTTTGCACGTGTGTACCCAGCCATAGTTACTGATGTAACAATGTTCTTCACACCTTCCTACTGTATACAAACTAAAAGTAAAATAAAAAAATATATACAATAAAATGTAAAAAAACACCATACTGGTTAGTTAACATCTATGCATAGTCCCAAAACATAGCTATTTTATGCTATAATTAATAATAACCTCCTCTAATACAATATTTTCCCACTCACCAACTTATTAGCTTCATGAAGCCATCCAGTACAGGAACAAGATTACCACCACAGTTACTGGACCGTTTATACACTGTAGTCCACGTCAATGAGATTCATACAGTTACCTTTGTATAACATTGACAATAAACCTTACTAAATAAATGTTGTTGATATTGTTACAGCAATTAAGAATTTGTACACACATTCAAACTGCTCTGTAGTCACTCCTACACCTTGCTGCTGACTTTTTCAAAGATCATCAATCAAGGAATATAAAAGGTATTCTTACATGTCTACAAGCAAGAAGGTGCCAAACAGAGCATGAAAAAGTACATGTTTCATTTGCAAGCGCGCCAGGAGCTGTCAAACTGCTTGATTTCATTTTTTTATAGCTTAAATGCATCTAGCATAAGAGGCATCCAGATTCCAGAAAAAAACTGCCCATGGGACCCTAACCATAGGCCAGTATTTTACAATACAATAAGAGGCAATCATTCATTAATTACATTTTTCTTGATGGTGTTGAGGGATGCTATTTTTTTTTTTTTTTGAGACATTCATCATTTGTACCCCAGAACTGATGGAACCAGTATACCAAGTTTACCAGCTAACTCAAATACTGAGAAAGGAATGCTCTTTTTTTTCATTTACATAGACAGACATAAATAGAGGTCACAACAAGGCATTGATCTACATCTTGGAAGTCATAGAAAGGTAAGGTTTCAAATGAGGAGTGTGTGGATTTGACACTTTTAAAAAATTCTTATAGTTTCAAAAGACGTGAAAAATCTGGTTACATAATAGTACCTGGGTTTAATTGGCAGGCTTTATTTCCATAAAGAAGCAGCACAACCAAACCAATATTTAAAAAGTAGTAGTACAGTACTTCATGATTCAGTCTAAATTCTGGATTAAGCTCAGCTAGGCCAGCGCTTTACAGCATCTGCATTAGGTCATTCATTGATCTTCCAGGACAGATTGATAAAGTATATACGAAAGATCGTAATTATCTCAGGTGAAAATCTAGCATGTGCATGCAGCTCAATTAATCTGCTAAGGTAGAAGGGTACAAGAGGGGTACAAGAACTTATTCACACAGCTCACTATCAGCATAGATAGTAATCAGCTTGCTACACTGAAACTTTTTTTTGTGTACCAAGAACAGGGGAAAAAATATTCTGGAAAAAGTATCTAAAAATAGAAAATCAACCATGTATCAAACTGTGTTAAAAGTATACTTAAAAGTTTTTTTTTTCAGCTTAAATAATGCATACAATAGATGAAGGCTTAGAAAAACCTTTGAAGAGAACATCCAGTTATAATATGGCAATTTACACTGATGGCTATTCATACAATGTAACACAGCACATTATTACAGTTGTGAAATCCCTAGAATGTCCTGCTGGGGCCAGTTGAATTATTGAGCACCTCATAAAGTGAAATGCAACACAAAACTAGAAAACAAAGGATGGAAAACAAAACCCAGCAATATAAAGCTTGCCACAAAACTAAAAGTAGTTCTAATCAGAATTGTATTAGCACACAGAATTTGTTATTCCAATTAAATCCAATAAGGAAAATATACTAATTATATATCTATATGAAAGACAAATATAATCTATATGAGGGACAAGTAGAAGTAGCCACAGTAAGAATCAAAAATGAGAAAGGGCGCAATAGGTAACAGAATAATATATTACCATTTTAACAGTGACCACATATGTGTGGCTTGGTGTATTAATATGCAAAAAATTCAAACACAAATAATATATATATATATATATATATACACACAAAGTGCAACCACAAAAGGTCTAAAGAAAAAAAAAAACCCTTACCTGACAAAAGGTATATAATCTGGTGACTAGCAAAATGCTCTTGGTATAATCAAAAATGAAGCATTACTTAATATCAGGAAATCTCCAGCATGGCTTTTCCTGCATAGGAGGGGTTATTCAAGGATGCGAGTGACTACCATGCTGAGCAGGGCAGCCAGCCAACATATACTCACAAAACTATTCTCTTGCGCTAGTCTCACATTGGAGGCAAAGAGAACATAGAATAAGGTGCTGGGCTGCAGATGGAAATGCTCGCATGTCATCAGGATTTCAACAGCCCATCAAAGCCAAGGATGTTTTTTGACAATGCTTGCCTATTTATATGTTAATTGGTTTTGAGCATGCAAAATTAATAATACTATGTTACTTTATAAAGAGATGACTGGATCCCACGGGTAATACCATTTGCTTCAGGACACCCATATGTGACTTGATTTTTTAGAAGAATACAATTTGAATATTTTAGGAAGGTGTAGAGGTTAATTAACACGCAACAAAACCACCCACCCATGCATAGAACAAAAAAAATAAACCTGGAGTGGATAGTCAGTATCCAAAAACTAACTTAAAAAGTAATATATTGCAGCTTGCCAGTTCAGCTTTATTTTTCATTTTAAAGTCAAGCACATTTCTGCAAGTACAGTAATGGTAGCATACAACATAGTAAAAATTATCCAAATTTCTTTTTAAAGTTTTGCACAAATTGCCCAATTTGTCTTGATCGTTGTTTTTATTTTAATCATTTTTATATGAACTTTCATTTTTAAATTATTCTAATATTAAGGTCTGGCAGTTTATTGTTACTTGTATCCTCTGCAGAAGTTTTGGAGTGTCAGGCTGTCCTATCTCCTGCCAAACCTAAGTGTTGATAACAGACACTAAAAAACTTAAACTATGTAAACTCTAATGATGAGCTTCCCTTTCTGTCTGCTAAATAAGCTCCATCAAAAGTGTTTTGTTTAATCAGTTAAGTGAAGGTAATACCTGTTGATTTAGGAATTTAGATAAACTTCATGTGGAAAAGGAAAGATTGTAAATATAAAAACAAAATGTTGAGAAGAGCTCTCTCTTTGGAATGCATGAAAAATGAAGTAGGCAAGGAACGAGGGTCTTCAGAGCCAAAAATACACGTTATTATGTCGAAAAGGTTTACTAGGTTTCTGACACATCTAAAGTTTTTTTTCTATACTTTAACTTGGGGAAATGTGCTTAAATTGCAATGATGTACTTTTTTTTTTCTTTGCATTGATATACCAATAACACATAATACCAATGTCAGAATTACATGGAAGATGTTGGTAAAATATTGTTGGGGTGGTTGTAGCCTGGACATGGTAGTGCATTCACACATTCCATCTGAACTTCTACTGTGTCTACTACCACTGCCAGGCCATTTTTTCTCTCATGCCTTGGCCTTCTTGGACTGGTTCATAATGAAGTGTCCTCAACACTGAGCTCTCATACACTCAATCACCAAATGAAAGACTGTATAAATGGGGCAGCAAAAAGGGGCAAGAGAAAATCCAAGGTATATTTTCGTCAAAGACTTGTTACTGTCAGATGTAGATTGGGACAATATGGCAACAGCCTTTCCACCTGTTCACCATGCTTGTTGGGACAAGACTTGACAGGGCAGTTCTGTGGGATCGCTCCTCCACACATTTTGCAGAATCAAGCCACATGAAGCTGAACAAGGCTGCACAGAACCACAGGGTGTAGCTGAAAGCCACACCATCTCTTTAAGGCATTGGCTTATTTTGACCAGTCCATAATGGATATAAATATTTAATACAATTTCATCTATATCAAAGACTCCCTGGGTTTCAGGGCAGAATCACATATCAGAGGTAACTGAACTACAGACTTTAAAACAGTCTCTAACAACAGAAACAGGCATATCGGCATTAATTGAATGTAGACTAATCATCAAACAGAAAGAAAAACGTGGTGTAACCCAAGGCATCCCTGAGAAGACTAAAGGGTTTGAGATGCTTGCCTCAGGACTAGAATACAGTCTCTCAACTAGAAGGAGAGGATTGTCACTCAACAACTAAAATCTCTCCACCCATTGATAGAAAATACAAAAAACAGATTTTTCTGGAATAACATATGGCTGTAGGGTATCCCTGAGGGCTATAAATCAGACCCCTTATACAATAAAGTAATAAGTATTTTCTTGGCTCTTGGAGACACAACTGCCTTCAGGTTGGAATTAAATTGTGTACACTGAAAGATAGGTGTAAGACCTCGGGACATTTTAGATAGGAGAGATTTTGTCCTATGTGTTCCCTATTTGTCCTGGGGAAGCCTGTATTCTGGGGTTATTTGTTAGATATGGAAATTTTATGAGTCTGCAGTCCTTTTAGAAAAGGTTTTCTCTATTATTTGTCAATTTTGTAATAATCTGTAAATTATAACAATAGTGTAATTGGTTCATGTTTTGTGCTTTGCTCTTTGTTCATGTTGACAGCATTAATTACAGTCTTAGTCACTCCCTTTTCATAATTGATGTAATAATGTAAATGTATAATAAAATAGTTAACATCTGCCAGCAGCCAAGAAAGAATTGCTAGTTTTCAGCCCTGAACTCAGGTAAGATCTTTGATAATGTAGTTTAGCTTTTACATCTACTTCTTATACCAAAATGCTAGTCCAAGAACGCCACAATGTCGATCCCAATCCTTATGCAGTAATGTTTCAGTACAGAACACTGAAAACCTATCATTCTAACCTTGCAAGCATAAACATCCATCCCATACAGATCATCCCGCCTTTCCTTCTATGATTTTGTGACATACCAAAACATTGTTCTAAAAAGATTGTTTCGCTGGGGAGAGAGGACTGAAAAATTAGGCTATGTACACACGTGCAATAATTGTCGTTGGAAAGGATCGTGAAAGACTGCACGGTGCATGAACGAGCCCTGTACATACAGCACCGTTCTGCACTATAGAGAGGGGAGGGGGAGAATGAGGGAGCACCACCCAGCTGCGCTCTCTCTCCTTCACTTCCATTAAGATCGTTCTTCGTCCCTCAACTGTGGATCCATCAGGGCAGTCGTTCGGTCGATGAACAATGAGTGCTGTACACATGCCAGGTTCTCGTCCGATATCGGCCCTAAGCTGATTATCGGACAAGAACCATTGCACATGTGTACGTAGCCTTAGAGTTCTTACAAAATGTTCCTGTCAGGTCCAAGTAAAGTCAAATGAATGGAGTTAAAAAGACAATATTCAACAAAAACGCAAAGTTTATTTCCAGTTATACAGTTACTGTATGTGACATATTAATAATTTCTATGTATAGCCCATATAAACCACTAAGGAGAGATTGTGACTGTTTTTGAGCCCATGGCAGACCACTGCAAGTCTAAAATGAGCCCAATTCAATACAGAGGTTCACCATGAACCTTTTAAAGCTTAACATGCATGGTTAACTGAGGCTATATATGCCTGAGGATGGTGGAAGATTGCCTGCTTACCAATTACTATTAGTACCCCTATTTTAACGTATAAGTTTGTTCATCCACATTAATTGAAGCTACAACATGTTGTACTTCTGGAACAAAAAAGGTGAAACCATCATGTTTTCTTCCCAATCAACCATGACAGATGCAACTTTCTCCCATTTGAGCTTAGAGAGATAATAAAATAACTTGGCGTATAAAAAAGCCTCGTCAGCACAGGACTGTGAACGGATATAAAATTTTAACTAGTTCTGTTGGTAAAGATATACCTAATCAGTTAAATATTGCTGTACTGAAAGTCAACATGGTCTCCGTGAAGTTTGTAATACATTTCTTAGGCTAAATACTCATTATCATAAGCTTTGGGAAGAGATATAGCTGGACTCCGGCCTTGCCTTTAATTTTACACATGCTTTTCTCATTTAATAAAACTGCCCATTCTGGATACACTGAAAAGTATGATAAGTGTGCATTAGAAGTTTGCACAAGCCAGCACATCCTGGATGGAGGACATCTATCATTATCCCACCCTTTCCTCCCTAGCCTTACTTAATTTCTGGACTTTAGTTCTTTCAACCATAGGTTCTTATCTAGGTCACTGTTTATTGTACAGCGTTGTTTAATAAGTTGGCTGTATATAAAAACAGTATAATATTACTTCTACATGCAAACGTAGCCTGCCTTATAATACACACACCTGTAAACGTACATCCACCAATCAAGACATTTTGATATTTGCCTAACTCCTTTAGTTGGCCCACTGCTTGCACATGGCTCTTGAGAGCAGTACTGAAGAAGGGTTACCCAATTAAAACAGAAAGATTTAAACATTAGAATTAGCAGGTGGATAGGAGGGAACAACATATTAGCAGGCCTTCTAAAAACATTATGCTACTTTTTTGTTTTATTGTTTGCTTGTATAAAACCTTTTTTTTGTTTTATACAATTGTATCAAACCTCTTTTCCTAATTCCTACCCCTATCCTCAGCAAAGGTGATGTTTTTACCTCCTATGATAGGCCTATCCCAGTGAAAAGGAGGAAGATGGCAGCCAGATGCCAGGGCATGGAGATTTGCAGATTAGAAGAGCAGGACACACAATTCACGAGGCTGGCATGTATGCATCACACAGCAGAAAAAGGTCCTTCTGCAAAAATCTAAAATTGGGTGGTAGGAGGTTCTCTTCAAACTTCAGCTTTAACTTAAGGTTGACCTTACATCAAAGATCAGGATCTGCTTTTCTACATTCACATTTTTAAGCAAAAAAAGAATACTGGTAAATACTTATTCTCACCTCTGGCCTCCTGCCACTTTCCCTACACAAAGGTCAAATTACTTATCCTCACTGTGGATTCCTGCTGAGGATCCCAAATTATGCAAGAATGTGATCCTGCACTTTGCTGAAGTGCAGTTTAGTAAAATCTGGGATTTTCAGCTTTCCCAGGAACCCACAAGACACTTTTACACTTTATAATGTGTATGACTGTATAAAGTGTTGACTGTAGGTGAGCAGCTTCTTGATTTTGGGTGCAACATTCACTTTAACCACTAAATGAAATCATGTAAGATATTAACAGCAGACATCATATTTTTGGAGATATATTGCTTCTCATTAATGGGGACTATAGTTATATAGTGTTTGAAATTATAATTATATAACCATTTATTATTAAAATCAATGGTCAAGCAAACTCTCAAACCGATAGCTTAAAAATACAAACTTTGAAATTAGGTATGTTTATAAGAAAGTCACCTTTTTAATCCTGACCTTCTGGATGAATTTCATGCAAAACAAGAACATTGAGACATAAGAGTCATATGACCAGCTCAGGAACATCAGGAAACTGTAAAAGGAAGTCTTGAAATGAACCAGCCCGAGTCAGCAGTATTTGTTGGTCTGGACAACAGATGTCAGACAGGACCTGCCTTATTCATGTAAACACCACCTCAGAAAGCGTACCAGTATTATTATTATTATATTATTAAACAGGATTTATAAGGCTCCAACATATTACGCAGCGCTGTACGTTAGATGTACAAAGATGTCTATCACTCTGCATAATAAAGGTGTAAATTAGTACAGAAACAGGACATTAGTCTGGAGGAGCGGTTATGGTATATGGCAAGGGTGGCCATCCGACAGGTGGGTCGCGAGAGCAGAGACCAGCGGTGGTCTGCGGCTCTGGCCAGTGCACCCCCAAGTGGGGTCAGGAGAAAGCTCCAGCCAGAGCGGCGGACCATGCCCCCCGTATGGATCGCAGGCTCAGGCGTTGGCGGGTTGTGCTCTGGACATGGGTTGGCGGGTTGTTCTCTGGACATGGGAGAGTGGGTGGGTTCTGGCATCATGACGTAATTCGGGGGAAGTTTCTTCCCCCGCATGCACAGTTCGAAGTTCGTAGATTCAGTGGTCTGCTCAAAAAGGTTGGGGACCACTGATATATGGTAGATTAGTTTTTAAAGATGCTAGCTCCAGGGCTGACATCCATATTTTTTTTTTACTATTAGCTTGGAAAAGACATGCATGGGGTGAAGGCTACATTTCTGTCCTAAATGTTTGCTTTGGGTAGTGACTTACTAGACAGAGAAGCAAGGTCTATACGGCAACACTATTACAAGCATATATTTTAAAACTACATTTACCACCACTTTAGATCTATGAAATTAGATTTAGGTGTTCCAGATTAGATGCCAATATCAAGAACCTACTAACATATGCAGGTCGAATTGGTCTTATATATCAGATATCTAGGGCCTATTATTCTCATTGCTACAGATGTGTGTTGTCATCATGCCAAGATAAAAACCGCTCTTTCAGACCCTCAAAGTAGTGGAAGCCTTTATGCACACAAAATTGAAAATAATAAAAATATTTCCAAATTATTTGAATTTAGTTAATCTACTGTATGGGGATAATTTACAAGTAGTGTACATTTCAAATAGCTGCTAAATTGTCCTGGACTGGCCAGCACAGAAAGTTTAAGTCAAGCCTAGAGCTGACTTTTTGATGTTAAAATAGTCCCTCATACATAAGTACCCAAAATTAGACTGCAGGATCTGCAGGTATTCCTTGCAACAATTAGTGTCAAAGTGCAGGCACCTACAATTAGAAAATGCTGGTGAGAGGTGTGACCGGAAAAAGCCTTCACCGTTAAAAAAGAATACTAAAGCAACACAACATAGTTTGCCATTTATATATTGTCACAAACTGGGCCTTATGGAACAATGATTTGGTGACTGATAAAAAAAAAGTTGTTGGTCACACAATAGACCTATTTGTTGCAAACCAAACACATCAGGAAGATACTCATAATTAACTTTGAAGCACAGTAATGGAAATGTTGTGGGTTTGGGTTGGTTTACTGCTTTAAGGTCTGAGCAGCTTACAATAATCAATACTTTAGGAAAAAGAACATCTACTAGATATATGAAATGCAGAAGTGATTAGTAAACCACTCCTTTAGCTAAATACTGGACCATTCTGTCAGGTGAAGCTCCAACACTTGCACCTTGCAGCCACCACCCGCCTGCATACATTCACATTGGACGATCGCTATGATGCCTTGCAAATAGAAACCTACAGAAAGTTAGAATGCAATGGACATGATCAAGAAACCCCAGACCTTTCAAAAAGCGGACAGCACAGTATTTATTTAAAATGGCCTGCCAGTGAATATCTTCTTTGTAATGTGCATGCCGATATTCACAATGTGTGTTGTGATCTGCCAGAATAGCTCCTCCCTCCCACATTGCTGGCCAACCTGCGTGTGTTACTTTAATTTACCATGGGGACTCACAAGCCACCTAGTACATAGGGAGTGGCCAGTTTCTTCATTCATTATGCCCTCTACTTCTCTTCCAGGCAATGTAGAGAGTCCTTGATATGCTACTTATTTGGCTTCTAAATATACAATTTGATAGCAATGAACCCAGGAAAATAAATAGAAAATTTCCAGATCAATTTTGCATATTAGAGATTAGTGTAAAGGATTTCTCCATCCTGACCCCCACTGCAGCAGTTCTGGGCTGGAGAGGAGGAAGGGGAGTCAAGAGACAACACAGGATTTGCATTTTTCTTTTAGCTGGTGACCATAAACGAGACCTAGGGAGAGAACCTAAAGGATCCAAAGCAACACCAATGACGGGGTTTAATTTGCTACTAAAGAACTAAAAGTCGTATGGGATTATCCCTAAACACATGAGTAAGGCTGTACTTGGCCTAAAACTTTGTGATGTTTACTGCTATATTATCAAATAAATCCCCTGAGTGCTTTGGATTTTGTCTGTTTATACATAAAAGTCTCAATTGGCTGAAGGATCCACAAGAGATAGGAGATTTCAGAAACATATCACTACAAGCATGGAGTTTATGTTAACATAAAAAGCCAAATCTATTTCACACCATTACAAATCCTTCCTTAAATTGTTCACCTGCCCAGATTGAACAATGGTCATCTTCTTTCTGTCCACATTTTTAGATATTCTAGTTTATGCACAGTACAGAATAAACTATTATAACACTCAAGAACCACAAATCATATATAAGATTAACCACAGCAGCTGCGACTCTCTCCAGTAGCATCAAAGGTTATAGGCAGTCTCCTTCAAGAACCCTTGAGGCACACAAAAATTAATCAATTTTACTGTCCATCAAATGGCTGCACACATTTGAAAGCACAAGAATGACAAAGCCCTCTAGGTCAGGGCTGCAGTAGAACAAGAGAATGGCCAAACCTTTGTTCCTCCAAATACAATACCATAGCTATCCAAATTGCAGTTAACATTTTCTAATGCCTACTACATGTCACATGAAAACTTATTTTACATAGGTTGATCTAATAATGTATATTAAAGGATTTCTACATTTTAAAACCACCAATGTTATACATGTGTATACACTTTACAGTGCGCTCACAAACAAGTCCACCAAATACCACCAAAACTATCTAAAGGCCGATAACAACTTGCAATGTACTGCAATATAATATATATGGTTGGAGTCTGAAATTACTTTTTAAAAGTCTGAATATTATTGCTGATGATGAAGCAGAGAGGTAATACCAAAGTATAAATATCAGGGAAATACAAACTCAGTGACCCTGTGTATTGCTCTCTGAGTTCTTGCTGCAGCAGATTGTGGAGCAATATTTCTGCCCCAGAAACTCCTTAAGTGTTGGGTTGATCTAGTTGCCTGGCATTGCTCTTTATTGTATACGAACCAATACCGAGAGGCACTTTTTTATTATATGAAAATGCAGGTTCTTCCAATACATTCCGTTTGCCACGTTTTCAGGCTTAGCACCTCTGCTCTACATCCTTTTCTGATACCATAACAGTTTTGTCTATTGTAATGCATGCAGGAATTTAATCTTTCATACAATCTATAATGTAAGCACTTCTACTAGGTCATGTTTAGCAGCTTTACACCTGGGCTTCATATTTCCCAACATTAGTATATCTACACTTATGAGGTCAGTCCATGCAAAGAGACAAAGTAAATACATTACATATATTGTTCTTGCTATAAACCTGAACAAGAGCAGATTAATAAAATTGTAACATTCCCAATTGATGGTACAAGTATCTCATGCATTATAAAACCTTTTGAATAGATTTTGGTTTATATAAATTATTTTGTGAAGTGTGGCTGTAGTCAAAGAACTGTTTAGAGCACCAATTTATTTAACTGAAAGCTGAATTCTAATCAGCATCCTACCCCCAAACTTCTAGGTCTTGTGGTATTTTTTATTAATTACCTTGAGCCTGCAATGTGTAATTCAGGAGGTGGAGGAGTCTAGACTCTATAGTATCTGCCAGTCTCTGTGAACAGTAACCAATCAAAGGCAGGGGGCATGCTGGGGCAGGGGCAAAAGGGGTGGAGCTCTCAGCGTTCCTTACAGATCAGCATCCTAAAGCGGTCAGCTATAGGAGAGCACAGTTACCCTGCTCATTTCCAATGTCATACATGGTTTTCATTACCAGAAAGTATGTTGTATATTATGGTGGACATACAACCATACCTCTTCCATTTGCTGAAATCCACACATCTCACTTTCCTGTGTTACCACTGAACTCTGGGCAGACATATACCTTGCTTAATACCTCCCTCTCTCTGTATCAAGTTTTTCTTCCAAATGGGTTGTCAAATACCTTGTTACATGTGCACCTCTGCCACTGCTAGTAGCACAATCACAAATCACACTGTCTGAGCTCATTGTTAACACAGAAGGCACAACCCTGTAGTACTACTACTGAACCCCTTCTTGGCTCCACATCTAGCAGACAACTGTGTTAAATATAAACTAAGACAACAGAATAGTAAACCAACAAGGACAGGGGATTTATTAGGGAGACAAAGTAAGCAGGAGCCTTCCAGCTGGGAGACTATTTCAATGCAATGGACTTTGGCAAATCTTTTTAAAGTAAGATTTGAAGCCTGAAATGTTTATGTCTACAAATCATTCAGCTAAGTAAATTATCGACCATCAGACAACATGCGTATAATATATTTGTGTATCAGTCATGTATTTGTGTACAACCATGTTCACAGTTATATGCTGCAGAGACACCAAATTCAAAATGCCAATAAAAGGATAAGGATAAATCAGTATTTGAAGTCCATCCCACTCCATCACTTTTTAAACAATCATACATATTCTAAAAGTTTACTGACTACTATAAGACACATCCATACATCAAGTCTAATGTGTTTGTAGCAAGTAGTGCCATAGGAGACCTGTATATTCTTTAGTAATTGGAGACTAAAAGGGAAAAGTGTGGTTCTAAAAAGGACTAGACACCAATGTGTGCACAGAACACTAGAGTTATAATTCAGGTACAAATAAAAGGGTTACATTTTAATGACCAGCCCCTGAAACCCCACTAACTGCCCAAATCATAAGCTGACTACTATTTTCATGAACGTTACAATTGTCAATGGTGCAGCCTCTCAGAAGGTAGCTGTGGGCCCAGCACCGCATGATCAGTGTAGCTGGTAAAGCTGACCTAAAATAAAGAAAAACAAAAGTCAGCAGGAGGTAGAGCTGCCCCTGCCGGGGTCAATGTAACTCTTGTGCAGAAGTTAAATAATCGGTGGTTGTTCAATGGCTGAAAAGATTGCGGAGGACCCGGAAGTGTGCCATGGAGTGGGTGGTGAAGATGGCATCTGTGCTCTAATCAACAAGTATTAGCTGATCCTGGCAGAAGCTCACCACCCGAGTTCAATTCCACTTTGACTAAAAGGCTTTTCTGTAGGAGCCCATGTCAACAGCCTTTAGACTTGTTTTGATGAATCAGTTGGAGACCCATGAGAAATCACTGACAGGTGCATTTTAATTGCTTCAGTAAAGTTTTGCATTCCTTTGGAACAGTATGGAGATGCAAAACACTCTTGAAGTGAACAAAAGCCCAATTAACACTGGCCCTTAAACAGGAGGCATATACACACAACTTCCTTTCTAGTGTTTTATCACCAGTCAGTAATTCCAATGAATGAGAAACCATATATAGTTCTAAATTTAATATTTGCATCCTAAATGCCTTATATTTAATAATTTTTATTAGGACAACGTATAAGAAGGAAATAAAAAAAACTTTTTCTCCATGTGCCAGAGGCCCATCAAAGGATCCTCTGGTATGTTCATTGGTGCGTAACACTGATCCGGCAAGTGGAATCCAGCCAACCAGTCTCTTAGCAAAGCGATGACAGACTGGAGTCAATAACTACAACATTTTTCAGTGATAATATCACTAAATGGCATTTATTATAAATAAAGTATTAAACAACTGACATTTTTGCCAGGATACCTTTTGCCTTTCCTGGTTTTATTCTAGCTTAGATGATCTGTTTGTATCAACTTACTGTATACATGCCCGTACTACAGCAATGGCTACATGGCAAATCAGCTTCCCAATGGTGACAACAGTAGGGCATGCCTGCACAATGTGTGTTGAAATAACCACTTGTAGTCTCCATTGGACAGGAGGATATAGTATTGTTAATTTTACCAAAGGAAGTACCTGAACAAGAACCATCATAGAAATATCACATGGCATTATTTAATAAAAGCTGCAGATTTAAATAAAATAAAGCAAAGCTTATATGATGAAATTTTGGTGGTCAGGTACCTTATATGCATGGACTATACTGTACACTGAATACCCGCTACCCCACAGAGCTTCTGAAAAAGCTAACACAGCAGGAGGGCTGTAGTAAAGCACAGCTGGAAGGCAGACCCTACATCCACTGACTTCACCCAGATTGTTTATAAGATAATCCAGCATTTTCCATTTGCAAGGCAATGTTAATGTTCATTTACCCTGCCCAAATCCACGGCAAACTGCTAGTTTGTAGCACAGGATACAATAAAAATTAATACTACTGTACATGAGTTTGCACTTTACTAATTGCATTGGTTTCCTGTTTCACTTGCTGAAGGAATTAGTACATTCAGCTTTTTAACAATGTGGAAAGTGTGCACTCAACATATTCAAACAATAGGCATTAACAGAGTATAGGGTATCAAAGCGAGGTTACAGGAAACAATGATAACCAATTGCAGTCAACCTGCTATAAAAAAAAAAAAAAAAGAAGATTGGGATTTTATCCCTTTTTTTAGTATGCACATCGAATTGAACGTGCATTGAATCTTATAAATTATTACAGTGCAGTTCGGTACTAATATAAGGAAATATGGGAAAAGTACCCCTACTTCTCAGTGTTACATATAAGTGATTTATTTCCCATACGACCGGGATGAGTCCTTTTCTGAAAATAAGTAAATTTATAACCAATATACCCAATCTTTATAACCACAAGAAAAACAATGGTTAGTCTAGGTGCAGACACCAGATAATAGATTTTGGAAACGATTGTCAGACAGACAAAGCAGGAGGCCAAAAGCTTAATCCTCGTCATCAATGCGGAAAGTGTGCACTCAACATAGATAAAGACAAATAGAGATATTTCCCCTCATAATATATTGTGTTTTCAGGACAGGAAATTAAATCCCCCCCAAGGGGAAACAATTCCTGAAGATGCTGACCTAATACAATCACCATCTTACCATTACAACCAGCTAGACTCACCAGAAAGACTGAACAGATGCAAGGATTTATGTTAGGTACACCCAATTCTGACCCACCATCTAATGAATGTTCCAGTGTAAATTTGGTAGACTAGACAACATTTTCCCAATTTGATTGTATTATATTCAAGGTTAAAAAGCTAGTCACCACTATTGCTTGTGATCTCAGTAACCTCTTCCCTTTTATTGATTTGCCATGCCTTGTTTTGCATTGTGTAGAGATGACCATCTTGGTAGAGCTTCACTTTCTCATATACAACTCCAGCAAGTGAAAGCACAAATCCACAAAGTAAATGAAGCCAGAGAGATCCTTGAACTGAAGGTGCTTGGGGACAAGTTTCTATCCAGAAGCACCACAGTAGTTGCATTAACAAATCTCATGAGACCAGCAACAGCACCAGAGCCATAGATTTCACCCTAGCAATACAAAGCTATAAGGCTAAAGGAGGAACAGGAATGTCCAGGCACCTTCACATACCAGAAAGTGAAAGAGAAAAAAAAAAAATCTTTATTACAGGATACAACAACTTTTCATGAAAACATTTCAGTTCTCCTTCAACAACCCCACAATCTCCAGCAGTTTTAAATTTCCTTCTCTTATTCGTCAATCTGCTCACCCACGTGATAAGGTGTCATGGAGGGGTTCATAGACATGCAAGAGGTACAATGCATCTTGCAGATCATTCAGGGCTTTGCTTTCACATGGCTGAAAAGAGCGGTGGGAGGGTGAAAGGAAGGCAAGTAGTGATTTGCATTTAAGCAAACATATTGCTTAGGAGGAGCACAGCGGGAAGGAGAAAACCAATAATACCATCTTTCAATTCTCCAACCCTTTACTCTTAGAAAAACTAAGAATTTGGGCCCTTTACTGGGCGTTTATAGGTTTGTTTGAAAAATTGAGGTAAGAACTGGAAGTTAACCAAGTACATATAAACCAAATTATCTGAGCAAACATGCAAACAGAACTACGAAAAAAAACTTTCAGTAAACAATAACCAACAAACAACTTACTCTCATAAAAAGCAATACATGCTACATAAAGGAGAAACATACTCTATAAATAAAGACAAAATGGTAAGCTCTCTTGTTTTACAGTAAAAATGGAAACATGTTTCAGCGGCGAAAGGTTAGCATTTCCCTGTTTTGATTCTCATTTCCCTTTACGTAAAGCCCAACAAATATTGTGTAAAATATAAACAATTTGTGCATTCCTAACTAAACACACGTGTCCTTTCAATATAAATTGCATTTCTTTAAGAGTTCCCTGTGATAACGCTCCAAGTGGGCAGGATAATGGGTCTCAATGGCTTTTCCTCTAGTATTTTGTAGGCAGTCCATCATGGGGGAACCTACTTGGTGCCCCCTACAGCTCTGCTGTGTAGCCCATTCAAGATGGCTGAAGATTGTATCCAGGAAGAAAAAAAGAAGATGGTGGTACCCTTCAACGAAACGGGTCAGGTGAGTATACCGGGGTTTAGTTTTACTTTAAAGAAATATTAGGTGCCTGAAGTCCAGCTGTCATTTCTACACTTCCCAATTATAAAAACATAGTTCTAAGGAATGACATTTAAAGTGTATGTAAACCCTGCCAATCTACATCTCAGCGAAAGGTCTATGTTTGTAATACAATAGCCAGGGCAGGCAACATACGCTTGAAATTTAGTACCCAAAATATACACTGTTGTCATATCAAGGAAAGCAAAAGGATGCTATTTCTGGCACAACAACATCATCATTCTGTACTTGCAGTGTGTTTAAAAGACATAAAGAAAAAAAATAAAATCTATGCAGGGTTATTCTTTTTTGCGTTTCCAATGGGGAGCTACACCCCCCCCCCCCCCCAACACCAACACCACCAATTTTACCAGTGACCATGGTCACTAGGGCTAAAAGTGGTGGAAATTCCAAAATTAATTGTCTCCCCAAGACAGAAAATTCATTCTCCCCAAAGGGACACAATTCCGAAAGATGTTGGCACAATCACCATTGTACCACCACAACCAGCTAGGATTAAAAAGACTGAAAAGATCCACCGATTTATGCAAGGTAGGCCTGATTTTGACCCATCATCTAACAAACGTTCCAGTGAAGTGAAAATTGGTAGACTAGCCAACATTTCCCCAAATTTTTCATTGTCCTATTTTCAAACCTTCTGTAGCATCAAACCTATTAGCAGACAAGAGTGAAACAAGTTTTCAATTTGCTTTTAGGGATACCCTTCTAAATGCCAATCTTTTTAGGTATGGTTATTTAAGCAATTGAAACCATTTCTAAAATAAGCAATGCTAGGCAATTCCACCCCGATATCCTATTAACAAAGGCGTTGTATCCTCAGAAGCACTGTCCACACATTGTATTTTTTCTATTATCGCTACCGAGTTGAATGCAAGAAAGTCCTACCAGAAAAATTTGTAAGATCTGGTATGAAGAACTATTCCTCAGCAAAATTCTTAAATCATGCATATAATGTTTTACTGTTTGGTCAAATAACTATGCTTATAATTTTATTTTGTTGCAGCCAAATGATTACACATTTGGCTATTTGTGGTGAAGAGCATTTGTACCCAAAAAAGTGGAAGTCACAGAAGAATCAATACCCACTAAATAAAGGGGCCAACATTATGGAGGGCCAATTGCATTGTGTGGTTTCCCAGGGAAACAAGCCATCCTTAAGAGTCCACCCACATTGAGGCAAATCGTTGCGTTCTAGTGTAGTCTGTTGCGTTCTGTGTTGTCTAGGGTTGTCTGCCTTTACCTCCAAATCCTTACCCATGGCCACCCATACAGCCAGGGTTAGATTTGGTTAAAGTACACAGACAGTTACACTGTAACACAACCCCATGTTTCAGATGCTAGGTTTTTTTCAATCTAAGGCCATTACATTTATTTAGGATATTTGTATACAGCTGACAGCCTTTTAAACAATGAAAAACGCTGACAGCTACTGATGTTACTGTGATACTGTGATATTGTGATAATTACAAAACACTTTAAAACATTGCCAAACTAGTGAAGTCAATGTGAAAATTGAATTAATGTGGACAAGACAATTATAACTAGGCAGTAGTATCCTAGGTATATCCATGGTATTTTAGCAATTGTTTTGTGTTTAGGTGTCTCACATTGCATGTGATTGATATATATATATATATATATTTAAGTAGATTAGAAATGTTACAAGCTCGTTAGATCACAGCTGGATAAATCCTAAACACTACAATTCATTACCCATGCTACATATAAATTACAGATGGCTTCTAGAGTACAACATCCTTGTCAACCACCCCAGTCTTCCATCAGACTGAACTGCACACAGTGATTTACTTAAAAAAACAGACTCATGGGTCAAAGATGGTCAGGATGTGATGGTCAGTCTTATCCAATCCTTAAGAAAAGTAACAAGAGTTTCTCTAGCTTAGACAAACCTCATGTTTCCTTTGATCAGTGGTATGTACTGCTGGATGGAAGCTCTACATATAAACTTAGCCCAATGTATTCATATGTTCTTATTTATATAAAAACAAAAACATTGCAGATGATGGTAGAACTAAAGGAACGCTGGAATTCCTAGCAATAAATTCCATACTTGTAATGAAATATCACACAGGTTGTCAAACATAATCCAACTGGTTTTATTCTAACAGGAAAGATTAAAGTTGTAAATTAGACTTAAACCCTAATGCGTAATTAAAAAATGTTTGTGCATGGACCATTATACCGATTACCTAATCAAAACAAGGAGAGTACTATGTAATCATAGTTTTAATAAAACCAAATATTTAATCATCAGTTTCTTGATGTGCCCAATACAATATACAATACATGTAAAATATAAAAAGATCAAGAGGCTCTGCAACTTCAAAATTCAGATTCAAATAGCTTTAGAAAGTGGATATCTATAATGCCTTTTGGCCTTGGACAATTCAAAGCACAACAAAAATGGTTCACAGAAAACAACCAAAGCAGGGAGCGAAGGAGGAAGCCTGTGGCCATGAGTTTAACAAACATGATAAAAACCATAATTACACAATCACCACAAAATTTACTCATATCAATGAATATTTCATGGTAAATAATTGCAAGATATAGACTCCCAGAAATCTGCATAGTTACATTGATTCAGAAAAAGTAGTCAACTGTTGTCTCAATTGTAATAAAGTATGTACTTTTATGTGAAACTAGAAAATTGATTAAAAATTGAAAATATCTTTGAAGAAGAATTTCCTCTATTTTAAACCAAGACCAAGTTTGCATGGATGGCCTGGGCATTTCCAAGGAGGCCCATAAGCTGTTTGTTGGCACTGCCATGTTTCATTACCATGAACAAGCAGGGCATCAGGTTTTGGTAGGTGGTTACCACCTCTAACTTTACTCAATGGGCCTAATTTATTAAAGCTCAACAAGGCTGGAGAAGATACTTTTTCATCAGTGAAACTGGGTGATCCAGCAAACCTGGAATGGACTTCTTAAGTCATTTGCTATTTGTTAGCAAATGTTTTCAATCCTGAATAGGATCCCTTCCTGGTTTTCTAGATCACCCATGTTCACTGATATAAGTGTATCCTCTCCAGCCTTGGAGAGTTTTAATAAATTAGGTCCATTCATTTACTAATGACAGCTGTGGTCAAGACATCTACACTTGCAGTTAGGGAGTGTCAATAGCTCCAATGAAGGATACTAAAGTATCCATGATAAACACCAGGTTCTTCTTGTTCCCTCATGCAATATAAAGTTTAACATTTAAAATACCCTCAGTGCCAGTAGCTCTGGAAGTAAAGGTTAATCTCAGGATACACAGGTAAAATGTCTGACTAGGCTTTGTTACTCTGTTCAGAAACTGCTCCCATGTCTCTGCCACAATGAGGTGTATAATGAACAAATGTACACCAATTTCTATGTATTTTCATCCCTTTGCCCACATTAAAATGCCACTTGCCATGACAACGTTAACTAAACTTAAAATAGAGAAAAAAACGGTCATCTGTGTGTGTTACTCACTTTCAATTCAAAATATTTTGAGTTATTGTAGAGTTGCCACTTTGAGAAAAATACAGATCCTATGGTTTCCAATTGTGCCAGCTAGGTGGCCTTACTGCTTGACAAGCTATAATAAAGTTAACTGACCCATACCAAAGCAGCAGTGCAGAATGGCTGTATATGGGTTATCATGTGCCATAATTGGTAAGTAGGCTGTGCATACTTGCTGATTATGGCAGAAGTTCACCTTCCACCAATGAGTTTAGTTCTGCATTAAAGTAGGATTTACAGGAGCTATAAATATTTGCAAATGACTTTAGCTGTCTATGTATTTGGATTTTCTAACCAAATTGATTTATGGTTTTCACTTAAAGGCTTTCAGTTTAATATATTCTACTTTGTGCTCACCATATGTCAATGCAAACTTAGGTTATTCCCTGTAAAAAGTAACAGTGACATTGCTTTGTTGAATTTAGTCTACTGGACTGTGGGAGGACCCGGCAAGTCCTTCTACTACAGACTGCCTGTACACAACCTAAAAGGGGTGGATAAAGGACAGTCTAAACAAGAGCAACATGGACTGGTCTTTATTATAGGAAGCTCCTGAGCAGATGCTAAGTGTAAAGCTTCTTTGATATCTGCAGGGTTCCACCATACAGCTGGCTGCTTTTGGCCATAGTAAACTGCACCACAGGTAACACATTTGCACAAGTTGCAACTGCAATTGCAACAGTTCTTCTAAAAGCAACCTCACTGCAATATACCACATGCAAAAAAATCGGTTACCATCAGTTCACATTAACCTCCCTGGCAGTATTATTAATTAGGATTTTTATTGTAAAAGCAGTACATTTAATAATCCTCATTATTTTAAATTTCACGCCCGGTCCCACCTACCTGCCTAACGGTCCTGCCCTCCAGCCTAAGACTCGCGAGCAGACGCCCAGCCGGCATGTGCTTCCCCTGGCCTCGTGTCCCCACCGTTCACACGCCAGGGACGCAGATGCCGGCCAGGCATAGCCAAGTTACACAGATGTCCAGCTGGCATCACCAGGGAAAGAAGATGCCGTGCACCGCTGAAGGATGCCACGGACATCGCTGGAAGACGGCACAGACACTGGTGAAGATTCCCGCTGGAACATGGCAACCAGGTAGATCTTTTAAACTCCCTGGCAATTTCACCCCGAAAGTATCTCAGGGTTACCGCTTTTGGTATAAAAAATGCACCCCAAGCCACACAAGGGAATACTGCCAGGGAGGTTAATGGGAAGAGTTGGGAGCCATTTTTTTCAAGTGTATAGGAACTGCTGTTGAGCCTGGCGTGGTTCACCATGACATTGAAATGGCCCTAAGAGTTGCTTCATGCTGGATTACTGTACAGATCTGGAAGAAATACACAAAAGGTGACCAAGCAAGAAGAACACAAGTCTCTTAGACAATATTTGTTCAGCTTGAAGTTCAGCTTCAAAGAAATCTTGTGTTTGCCTATTCAAGACAACCCAACATGTTTGCTTTATCCCCCATCCCAAACATTATATACTCAGCCTATTCCTCACCTCCCACTATTCATCAATGGGAGTCAGAGGAAATACCCGATACTGGGTATGGAACAGCACCAGGCCAGGAAGTGCGGTCATGGGGGAGTCCATAAAAAGTATATTTCCAGCTACACATACATGTACTTGTGCAATGCAATATCTATAGCATTGTGCAGATAATAGCACCCAGCATTTTTCGTACAGGAAATCACTGTCACATGACCCAACCAATCCTATTTTTTGGAGGGATCATGTAGTGACAGTAATACAATAGAAAACATTACTTACTGTAATAAATATAACACATCAATCTTGTGATAATCTAGGAAGATAAACTATATAACCAAACATTTGGAGAAACATATAGTCCAGTAAGCACTGAATTGTGCTAAAATACCCAGTATAGCTGAGGTATGTGTACGGTTGTCAGTACTTTCCTCCCACACAAGACAAAAAAATAATTTACTTCTTTCTTGGCAATGTCCATTGTTATTACAAAGAAATCAAAGGGGTACCAAGGACACAGATTACAATATACAACCCATAGCAATCAGACATTAAATAGTTGGAATAGATTGGTGCACAATGAACCAGAATGAGTCATGACAATTAAACAAGAATGTAACAATGATAAGCATGTTTTTTTTTTTTTTTTTAATGGGCCATGACCCCACAGGACCAGCTATCATTACTCACTCCTCCATACCTATTGGGGATGTAATGGTTCTGAGTATGTGGTTGGCTCTTTATATATTATTACTCCCCATATCTGAAGCAAGGGAATCACCGGACCATCAGTCTAATCAGCAACTTCTGCATTTGTAAGTTCCTTTCTATCGGCCACTGAGGACAAAATGACTTAGTCTGCAGCTCTTATTGTGTGGTATCATTTTATAAAACACAATATTAGGGTTCCCCTGTATAGCAAGGTACCTGATCATTCCATGCCGGCCATACCTGATCCTCACATTCTCTTTATTGACAATCAATATCCATTAAAGGCTCATGGGCAAGCTAAGGCAGGCTACCGGTCTGTCTTCATAGATCATGCCTTGAGCTGGATATACATTGATCAATACTACTATTAGATTCAAGGTTTACATTGGACCGAATATATACCAGACATTCCTATTTGTTGTGATCAATATATAAATTGAACATTGATCAGGAATTATTCTTCCTTGCTGTGATCAGCAGTAATGGAAGTCAGTGGGGGGAGCTGTGCCCATTATTGCCGATCAGAGCGGTGGGCAGCATTGATCGGGCACCAGTGATAACCAGCTAAACGACCGATATCGATCATTTACCTAGTCGTGCACCTATCGACATGCAGAATCTCAGGGCAATACCAGGCTAATAAATGATACATGTAACTGCTTGATCACTGCCATCCTCACCAGCACAATGATCCCCTTTTGCTGCAAAGCAATGCCAACAAGTGGGTAAATCTGATCTGGTTGTATGGCCAATGTAGCCCTGGGCTGATCCCAGTAGAAGCTCATACCTGCAGTGAGCACACCATCAGCCATTATGAAATGTCCATTTCTAGGTCTTTCCCTGTCCCAGGCCTAGCCCAGGGCAGATCCATGCCTGCAATGCTATTGTTACACAGAATGAAATGCCCCCCTGGCACTCACCAGACATGCAGGATGCCTAGATTATCCTTGTATTGCTTCCCTGCCCTCCTCCTTCAATGCAGTGCTCCTCCTGGCATGCTGAGCTCAATGATCCTTTATGTGATAAATCCAAAGAAGTGAAGAAATCTGACGTTTTAAGGAAAAGAATCGGTTCACCCAAATGTCAAGGTGAGGAAAGAAAGGAATGGAGAGGATAGGGCTGTGATCGTGCTGCCATCCAGGCTGGCTGCCTCTTCCCTGTACCGCTAGGCCTGGCTGCTAGGTCCGTGCCAGCTGCTGCACTTCGCCCTCTTTTCTTCCTTCCATCAATACCAACCGGCCTCAGCAGTCCTCCCATCCCGGAAAGTCAGGAGTTGTAGCTGTTCCCAGCAGCTGCTGGTGGCCATTTTTAATCTTTATCCCTCCTCCCTCTTCCTGACTCACTCCGGGATCTTCCCTTCTCCCTCCCTCCCCCCTCTGCTGTGTGATGACAGTGGCTGCAGAGAATGGGCAGCTATTGTCACTCCCTGCAGCCTGCCTTGTGTCATTCCAGGACCCAATAATAGGCACCTCCATTGCTCAGACCAGACCCTGGCATAATCCTCCTTCCTGGTGCCTAACCCTAAGGGTGGCCATGTCTGCTCAATGGGGGCACAGCCCATGTAAACATTCCATGCCACCATGTAAACATTCCATGCCACCATGTAAACATTCCACGCCGCCATATTGTTTACCTGTGTACCCATAGACCGTCAGAGGTGATACATAGGAACACTTCCTAACAACTGCCAGCAAATAGGGGCACAACCCATGTAAACATTCAATGCCACCATATTGTTTACCTGTGTACCCATAGACTGTGAGAGGTGATATGTAGCCAGGAACGCCTCATAATTACTGCCAGCAAATGTGGGCACAACCAATGTAAACATTCTATGCCACCATATTGTTTACCTGTGCACCCATAGACCATTAGAGGTGATATATAGCCAGGAACGCCTCATAATTACAGCCAGCAGATGGGGCACAACCAATGTAAACATTCCATGCCGCCATATTGTTTACCTGTGCACCCATAGACTGTGAGAGGTGATACATAGCCAGGAACACTTCTTAACAACTGCCAGCAAATGGGGGCACAACCCATGTAAACATTCAATGCCACCATATTGTTTACCTGTGCACCCATAGACCGTCAGAGGTGATATATAGCCAGGAACGCCTCATAATTACTGCCAGCAAATGGGGGCACAACCAATGTAAACATTCCATGCCGCCATATTGTTTACCTGTGCACCCATAGACTGTGAGAGGTGATACATAGTCAGGAACACTTTATAACAATTGCCAGCAAATGGGGGGCACTCCAATGTTTTACAGACAACTGGCATAGCTGTCAACTAAGGGGAGCGCTCCATACCAATGGCTCGGCATCCTCCTTAGATTAAATCTATGCCAGCTGCCAGTTAACCATTGGGTTGTGCCCCCACTTGCTGGCGGATGGTAAGAAGCATTCCTGGCTGCATATTGGTCCCTGGTTCTAAACTGCTTGGAATGAACGCTATTAATGATTTTCATGTGTCAGTCCATGTACTGTGTTTTGACAGGCGGCATGAAGAGGCAGCGTTACCACACAGTTGCTTGGACGCTCAATAGTAGCATCAATACAATAGGTATTGTAGTAAAACACTTAAACAATGAATAGTTGTTTCAACCACATTATGGGGAACACGGCAATCATCACTGATACTGATACACTGATCATGCCTCAGCTGTGGGACACTGCACATGGTTGAATTCAAACAGCAGGCAAAAGGTAAAGGTGTAGTAGTCAGTTTCACTGCATTTTTACCCCATGGCTGGAAATTCAACAGAAACTTGCCCTAGTTCAGGGGTAGACCATCCTAGTTAGAAAAGCAGCCAGGTGTAGGGGTAAGCCATCTTAAAAGTGCAGGCCAAGTGGCAAGCCATCTTAACAGTGCAGGCCATTTCAGTTAAAAGTGCAGTCGGGTGGAGGGGTGGGATAACTTAGAAGTGCAGCCTGGTGCAGGGATACCCAATCCTAATAAAAGTGTAGCTAGGTCATCATAGTTAGAAATGCAGCCAGGTGCAGGCTTAGGATATCTAAGACGTTTAACCAGGTGCAGTGGTAAGTCATCTTGGTTAGAAAAGTAACCAGGTGTAGGGGTAGGTCATCTTAGAAATGCATCCAGGTGCAGGGGTAGGCTATCTTAGTTAGAAATGCAGCCAGGTGCAGTGGTAAACCATCTTGGAAGTGCAGCCAGGTGCAAGGTTCATCCATCTTAGTTAGAATGGTAGCCAGGTGAAGGGGCAGGCGATTTTAGAAATGTAGCCAGGTGCAGTGGTAAGCAATAATAGAAGTGCACCCAGGTGTTTGTTTAAAAAAAAAAAAAAAAAAAAAAAAAAAAAAGGTGTGGGGTCCCCCCCTTCTTTTGAAAACCAGACCCTTTTATAGGCTGTAAAACCTTCCAGGATAGGAAATAGGGGCAGATAGCATGTGGCCCCTTTCCTATCCCAAAGATGTCCTCAGGAACCTGGTATTCCAAACACGGAAGGGGGCAAACAACATGTAGCCCCCTTACCTTTAGGAAGAACCAGACCTGCCCACCCCTAATAGTGGCCAGAGCCATCATTGGGGGCGAGGGCCTCTTCCCCACAACATGGCTGGTGTTGTGGGGGTCTGCACACAGGGGCTTATTTAGGAACTGGAAGCATTGAGAAAGAACAGGGCTTCTATATGTCTGCCTCCACACCCTAGGGAATGCATACATGGGTACATACCTGGGTGTCTGTATGGATCTTCATACGGGATAGAGTAACTATCCTTTCCGCTCTTTGCCCAGTGAGCTTATGCACCCACTGGCGCTGGCAGGTTAATGGTGGTCATTTCATGGCACACTCAAGATATCAAACTCCATCAGTTCACAGCTCATGGGATCCATTATTAGTTAGAAAGAAACCAAAATGCCAACTCACAGCTGTGGGAACACTTCTCTAGCAATGTCAGTAAACACAGGAAGTACAAACATATGATGTAATTCCTCTTCCTTTTACACAGTCTTCTTCCTAAAAAAAAAAAAAAAAAAATGTCTAAAAATGCCTAAATAGGTGTTTTCAAACATACAAGCAGTTATAAACGCCAGAAGTTTTGTACTGCAAATACTGTAAGATGTCTAGTATTCTGAAATAGGGGTCCCGGAGCAACGCCGCATAAGCCTAGCCCATTTCAACCTGGAACCAGGCCTTAACCCCCATGCCTGGTCCTTAACATGGAACTAAACTGAGAATAAAAAAGTAAAAAGTCAACAAAAGATTTTTGGCAGAATAAACATGCAAAATCACTGCACGGCACCTGTGCTTTTCAGAGTGCAGCCTGCCTCTATTCTCTGCGACAATGTAGCTCTTACTCAAAGGAGCCTCCCAATAGGTCAGCTGGTGGCTATGTGTGGCAAGTGAGTGCTTTAATCTGCAAATATGCTGTGCATAGATGCCAAACATGGCAAAAACTCATAATTTACCAATATGGATTTAATTCTGCTTTAACCTTTAAGTGGAAGTAAACTAAAAACAAAAAAACTTTGAAAGTTTCCTGGGTCAGCTCCAACTTCGTCCTGGTATCTTCCTTTGGCACGGCACGGAGAAAGCACCAGGTATCGACATCTTCTTTCCCCTTCTTACACCTTTTTTGTACGACACCCAATCTTGCACTGCGCAGGCACGAGATTGGGTGACGTAGATGGGGAAAAAAAGGGCCGATCTTACTGCGCAATGGTGAGATCTGCATTTTTTTTACCCCACTGAAGAAAAAGCCAGACATGTACATATGTATTCCAGAAGGCTCTGCACACTCAATCTGTCTTGATTGCCGCAGTAAGGGGGATGGGCTTTACTATTGTTTTATTTTTTTGGTTTTAAACCCCTCCCCCCTATAAAAGAAAATAATTTCTACCTCATATAAAATGATTGTCTACCCTTTTATGTAGGACTGTAACCATGAATTCACCTATCCAGAACCTAACCCCTAATGACAACCCTCTAGGTTGCTTACAACTAATGGCTAGCAAATTGTCAGACATTATTGAGCCTACCCAAGGAGGTTATGGCACACAACCTTGTTCTATCTATACATGTGTATACGAGGCCTATTTAGTGGGACACATTTATACTTAGATGCCAGGATACCCTGCGTTTAGGATTTACACCATCCCAGCCCAGCCAATAAAGGTCAAAGAACAAAAGAAAGAAGAAGAGGATGGCACCTGCAATTTAACAGGGGCAGATGACTACTAAAAAACCCTTTATAGTAAGACACCTGTCTGTCTCGGTTACATTCAGGCCTAGTTTTGCCCTGTTGCTGGTGAATTTCACACCACTATATCAGTAGTTTTCTCCTTTTTTTTGAGAATTTAATAGAATTTGGTCAGAAGAGCTTGAACAGCCACTCTTTTACCGCTTGTTGCAAATGCATATGTTGCTGGGGGTTATACTGGGGTTATACTATTGTATGGAAGCCAAGCTAATTGCTAATAAAAACTAAAAAAAAAACTCAACTGCCAAATATGCACAGCCAGAATACAATGTAACAGAGATTGTGAAAATGTGCTGTTTTGTAATGCCACAAATAGCCCCAAATCTGTTATTCTCTGTTCTCTCTCTTTTTTAATACAAAAGTTTGCCTATTGCCCCTAAAATTGTACACAACATACTGACAAGATTCAATCCCCTTCCTCCCAAAAATTTAGGGACTATCTAATAGGGGCTTAGCTGCTAAAATTGAATTTACTGCATAGAGAAGGCAGCATGTGTGCAGGAAAATTAATTTCTGTAAGTTTGTTCTTCATTTCTGGCCATTGCTGTGGTGCAATGAGTGTTTTCCTGAAAATGACAAAATATTATCTGAGCTTACAAACTTTATTATTAAGCTTAAGGAAGTCCATCAAGTTCAAGTAAACAACAAAAAAAAAAGAAAACAAAAATGTTTTAAAGCATTTAAAGCCCTTTTGTCAGATGCGCCCTCTGCTGTGTGAGCCATACAGTTGCAGCCCTGGTAAATTTTTACCCTCATAGATTTTCTATTACACTAAATAGATAGTAGAATAGAAACAGCCACATAAGCTATTTCTACTTTATCCTATATGTTACATATTCACACTATTATTATCATACTGTCACCCACCTTGCACTCCTCTCCAGCAACAGCACCTCTGCCCATGAAATCCATTCACTGTTAACTTCCTGGTCTAAACCATGTGACTCCCTGAGCGCTGCCCTTTTACCCCAGAGGACTAGGATATTTCAGTAACATGCTCCATCTTCTGGCAGAAATGTAAACACCACCTGATTTGCCTCTGCTCCATCACTCCCTCTGGTGGTGGGTTCTGCTGATCACATTGTCTGCCCTTGTCACATGACTTCCAATATATAAGGAAGTGACTGGAAACAGGATGTTGTCTGAACAAGGACTTCCATGCATTATTTCCAGGTCCCAACTTGCATTTCCTGATTTTAACTCTTTGGAGTACAGCCACAGCGCCATCCCGACCATTCTTGCTGCCTGCCCTGACCTTGGCTTGTCTGACTACACTTCTGTTTTCTTGTGCTGTGCATTGGTCCTGCCCAGTCAGCAGCTACCAGCCCTTATCTGTATAGGGGCCACAACCTGGGTACCATCTCTTAAAGTCCCTCACCCTTTGCAGGGTGCCCTGGTGAAACTAACTGTCCCCTGGAGGTGCTCATGGTCTAATGGCCTTACCACAGACAGTCCTATGCCTCTAAAATATATTAAGGCTGATTTGGGGGAAGCCAACTAACCTATCATTTTTTTTTTTTTTTAATGTGGCATGTTTTTTAATTTTAACTGATACCAACCATGGGGTATAGCTCCTACATTGGCATCAACTATGGGCACTATTTTCCTTCTCGTACCAATGATGGGGCACTATTTTTTCCACTGATACCAAGGACGAGGCCCTTTTCTTCCCACTAATATAAACAATTGAGAATAATTCTTCTTCTACTAACTTCAGTTGCCTTGGGCCCTTTTTACTCCCCACTGATCACTATGCATGAAGCTTTGCGTTCTCTCACTGGTCAGCCTTACCTCCTCTCTGCATTTCCCTGAAAAATACTTTATTTGCATATTACCACAAACGTACCATGTATGTAGTAATATACCACAATGAAAGAGTGCATACCTGATTTTACATACTTTGCTATGCATTGGCAGCCCTAAATGCAATACACTTTATTTG
This sequence comes from Pyxicephalus adspersus, assembly GCF_032062135.1. NCBI lineage: Eukaryota > Metazoa > Chordata > Amphibia > Anura > Pyxicephalidae > Pyxicephalus > Pyxicephalus adspersus. The sequence goes on from NC_092860.1 coordinate 82,117,071, forward strand.
CATATTGCTTCAAATTAACATGTATGCAGAAATATACCACAATGAAATGATGACAATGAGCTAGGAGGCAGCTTTAATGCACCTGGGGTTGCCAGGGACAAAGGCCCTGATTTATTAAAGTTCTCCAAGAGAGAATACACTTCCATTAGTGAAGCTGGGGGCTCAAGCAAACCTGGAATAGATCTGGTCCAGGATTCAAAACGTTTGCTAGCAAATGATTTTAAGAAACCCATTCCTGGATTTCTGGATCACCCAGTTTCACTTCTGAAAGTGTATTCTCTCCAGCCTTGGAGAGCTTTAATAAATCAGGCCCATTGAATGCAAACATGCTGAGTGGTTGGGGTAAGGGGAGTGGGGGGCTGGTGCAGTGTTGTGGGTGTTAGGGAGCATTGTCAGAATTCAGGAATGCAGAGAGGTTCAGAGACAGGAATGCAGATGGGTTCAGTGTAAGAATTGCTGTTTGTCAGGGAAATGTAATGTCAGGGTACAGAATGCCAAGGGACTTGGGCTTAAATGCATATATGCCTAAAATCCTTCTTTAACTGAACACTACCTTTTCGCTTTGTCAGCTGATCAAAAGGACAGGTCTAAGTGTTGGCAGCCTATTCTTAATGATTTCTCTGCCTAAATGTAATACATTTTAAAGTGCATGATACCACACTTATAATATACATGCAGTAATATACCACAATTAAATGGTGGAAATATGTGGCCTAAGAGGAGTTAAAAGGAAATTTCTTAATGTACCAAGTATCAGTTCAATTTTCACTTATCCCATAGATACATGCATGGTAGCAGCAACTTTTAAAACTAAACTTGCTCCATCCACAAGAGCAAAACCCAAGGAATAGCACATCCAAGGCAGCCCCATCACTTTGCTCTATCTGCACCCAATGCCCACCACCATGCCTGATACACCCCACAGTGTTCTCCCCAGCCCCTTTTACCTGAGTTCACCACCCATCCTTTTTAACCTTCTGGGTGTTTCACTGATGTCTGGATTTCTGTACCAAAAGCGGTACACTGTTTTTCATGAAATTTTTTTTTTTAAATTGTAGACCTGTAACTTACAGAAATATGTCCGAACAAGGGTCTAGTAGATATCCTGAATATAAAAAAAGTTTGAACAACACAATCATGTAAAAAAAAAAATTACTTTAATATTAAAATTAAATAAAAAACACAAAAATCAGCTTAAACAAGAATGCATAAATAAATCAAAAATACTGAAAATGCAATAATTCGGTATACTGTATAGTACTATATTTTTCTAAAACACTTCCCTAGTGTTGTGAATTTTAAAACAAAGTCCAACGTCACATAACTATAGATAAAACCACATAAATATATTTTGTATTATTTTGTATTGGATTGGATACAGGAGTTTGTATTGAATCCAATACAAAATATTTGAATTTCCCGCTACGACCCCCGTCGACATCATCAGGAATCGCCGAGGGACGCGTACGCGAACGCCACGTGTTCTAACTCTTTCCGTACTTCCATGCAAAAAGTGTTACATTTTTTGCATGGAAATTTATTTTAGATTGTAGGCTATAATTCACCGAATTACTCAATAATTACTTATAATTCACCGAATTACCGCATAACTCACCGAAATATGTCCAAAATTTTATAAATTTAATAATACAATTTTTTTTTATAAAAACATAAAAAAAAATCTTTAAAAAAAATTATGTTATGTAACTGTACAGTAGCTTATATATTATATATATAATACAATTATATATATATATTATATAAAGATTTCTTTGTATTGGACTCAATACAGCTTTTTTATATTCAATTCAAAGTTGAGTTCAATGCAAAGTAATTTGAATTTCCCGCCCCCACCGACGCATGCACCGACGTCACCGGGAAACACCAGAGATCGTCAGTGCACACACCGGGAGAAGACTAAACAGAGAAGACGTCTCCGGAGGAGCTGCGGGGACAAGGTAAGTATTTTTTTCAGTTGTAATACGATTGTCATACAATGTTGTATGACAATCGGATTGCACTGTAACGCTTGTTTATACTTTTAGCTACCCCGAACCTAGTTCGGGGTAAACAATTGTAGCAACTTTTCTTACCCTGAACCAGGTTCGGGCTAACCGCCCAGGTGGTTAAATAACCACCTGGCTGTTTTTGGGTGGCTACTGATGAGTTGGGTCACAATACAGGGACTGCCACCCACCTACAATTTCATTACACCCAGCTTAAAAAAAAATGTATGTGTTCAATATTCATATTCTGTGCCAGAATATGGGACGAATGTTGAGATATACAGTAAACTAGGATTCAGGGCTTTCAGGTGTATAAATAAAAAACTGAATTAAATCTTGCTGAGGAATGGAGAACTAGTCCAGTCTCATTAGTCTGATCTTGGCTGAGTTTAGGTAAATATACATTCATTTTTAAGATTTTGGTTTTGGTAAAGTTGGTTTTTAAGCTTGGGTTTGGTTGAAACAAAAAGAAACCCAATACTGTAAGTGTGTTCCTTCCTAATCACAGGATATTGAACTGTCCTACTTTTTTTTCAGGATTGGATACACATATTGATTGTATCATTTAATCAAGCATTTAAATTGGAGAAAATTATTGAATTAAGCAAGAATTGTGATTTTGATGATGGCAATTTCATAAACTGTATCTGATCAAGCAAAAACTGTGTATAACCAATGGTAATACAGGTCGAATATATTTAAATGATCATTTTTAATTTAGCATTCCTGATATATTGTATGTTCATAATTAATATAAAAAATCACAGCAATGTTGCATCATTCATTGTTTTAATTGATGTTAAACAGCTTGTTTGCAATCACCCCAATTCAATTTCAATCACAGAACAGTACTTTGCATAAAACGGTGGCATTGCATTACTTGCATTCTGCCCTTTTGATTTCTGCCAGTCTTTTCACTGTTCTTTGTTAGTTGAAATCGTACTAACAGTTTTTATATCAAAATCAATAACTACAGTTACTAGTCATGCACTACAACATACTGTACAACCAGAATGGATGTTATGGTATCCAGTTATTCTATTTTATGTGTTCTTTATACAGGTCTAATGTGGATAAATCACAGAAATAATTTATTAAAATCACTTAACCAGTAAGGACTAAGACCACTCTTTCCTTTTTCCAGGAGTTTCAATCTTCCCTGGTATGCTGTAAAGCATGCCCTGAACTGTTTGTGTAATTGGATAGTTTATCTGTCTTCCAGTAGAAAAACATCTCCAGATATTTGAGGGATAAAGTGTAAATCTGCTTTGTACTCTGAATCCCGTAAAGCCTCATAAAGGCTCAATCATGTTTAGACCTGGTGACTGGGGAGTCCACGGAAGGAGTTTGGCTTCACTGTGGTATTATCCACAGTACTCATTTATAACTCCTGTCTCACAGCAATGAGAAACAGGACCACTGAGATAGATGGAGGCATATTTACTATACCATTTCAGTTGGACAATTGTGTATCTCTTATATTTTGTTGCTAATTTGCAATAATAATACTTCAGTATTTTGGTCAGCTGGCTACTATGGGCAGTGGGAATGGTGAAGAGATACCAACGAATTGGACTGTTTTATCCCTAATGCATTCTCTGATCCATTGTGGAAGTGGCAAAATTCCTGACGACCACATCACTACGCAAGAATGGCACAAGGTTCGTATCAAAAAAGAATGTAAAAAGTAACAATTGTTGATTTAGGGTAATGATTTATTTAGATGAATAAATGCACTGCCTAAAAAAAATAGGGGCATTCATACGAGCCATTGCAAGAAGGTTTGCCATGTCTGGGGACACCAGCTGATGGGCCTTTACATAAGGAGAGCTGAATAGGGATGTAGAAGGGCAGCCTAGCTGTAGGTCCTTTGCCAGTGTTTTTTGTGTGAGGAGAAACAGGACGAACACTGCGAGAGGCCCACAAGATGACCTCCAGTGGTCTACATATGTGTGTGTACTACTAACCAATATCTTAGAAGCAGACTCCATAAGCGCAGCATGTGGGAGGAACATCCTGTAGCGGGACCTGTGCTCACAAACTGGTACTGTGCAGCTTGGCTAGTACACCAGAATAGGCAGGTTCACCATTGGTGCTTTGTTCTCTTCACAAATGCGGGTTGGTTCACACACTGAGCACATGACAGATGAGAAAGAGTCTAAAGACACCATTGTGAATGATATACTGCCTGCAGCATGAATCTCTATGTGTTAGCTAATAGAACCCTGACTGCTATTAGGTAGCAGGATGAAGTCCTCAAACGCTTTGTCAGACTTTGGTGCAGTGGAGCTCCTCCTGAAGCATGACAATGCTCAGCCTCATGAGTGTATAGGCAGTTCCTAGATGAAAAACATGAATTGATGCCATTGATTGACCTCCATGTCTACCAGCCCTTCATCCAATAGAAACCCTGTGGAACAATATGTATCTGTGCATGCCATTATGTATCTGTGCATCCCAATTCTGCCAAAAAGCACCACAGACTGTCCAGGAGCTCACTGATGCCCTGATCCAGGTACAGAAGGTTCCCCAGAGCACTATCCACCGTTTCATCAGAAGCATGCCCAGACATGGCCAGGATTGCATACAAGCTCATGGGGGCCCTGTACACTAATAAACCATATTAGAGTGGTTGTGATAAAATTCACATCAGTTTTTTTACTTTGATTTTCTATGTAATATTTATTCCAGCCCTTAGTAACTTAATGATTTTGGTTTCCAATTACCGTGCTTATATCATTTTGTTCTCACTGAAATGCACAATGTATATCAATACAGATTTTTAATTTGAATATTTTAATATTTCTGCCAACAAGATCTGATCTGTGACTTCAGTGTTTCCATAATTTTTTTGAGCAGTGTAGTTATGTCAGACAAAGGAGTTAAATCTTCTGGTGGAATAAATGATACAATTTAGTTTTATCCATATTAAGAGGACAGGAGGCATACAAAAGGACATGAAAGAGGAGATAGCATTAAGTGAGGCAGGGACACAAGAAGTTAATGTAGCCAGACCAGGATTGGAGAGATAGATTATTTCTATTGGAAAATGAGAGATGTCACAGTTGATTATGTTTAATGAAATGTAAATGTATGCTTTTTCATATTTTCTGCTAAATAATGTTCTAAAGCTCTTGCTTATGAAGCATTGCACATACCAGGAAATGTCAGATAGTAGTGGTGCTTTTAGTTCATTAAGAAGGTAAAGATAAGATTACCCCACTATCCACTGGTTCTTAAATATTTAGCCTATTCTTTACAGGGTCCCTCCTATAAAAGTTGCTTACGATAGCAATAGGGTGACTTTTTTTTTTTTTTTTGACCTTGTAGTGCAAATCTTGAACCAAAATACTTTTGCTGAAACACCTCAAATACATTTAGAAAAAGAACTTTGAGGGATGGGGACACCAGGACATCCCTAATCCACATACCCTTATCAAAGCTCTAGGACCTAGTCCCTGGCCTATAACCAGCCCGTTTCTTACACCTTGCAACTATTAAAGGAAAGGTTTTACTTATACTTGCACCCAAACCCATCACCAATACATTTTTAAAGAACATTCAATGGAACACTGATCTGTCTGTACAGGGCATATTGGCTTTTTTTGTTTAAAAACATATTTTGTTGCTCCAATAACTGTCCCTGATAAGAATATGTTCTTGGGACCTGTTGCCCTTTTTAAAAAATATATATATAAATTCAGATGCTAGACCGGCACAGTGTAAAAGAACATTTTTTTTTCTAGCCTACAGACTAAATGTTCTTCTGTCTTTGTCTCAGAGGATCAGTTGTTCCTAGGGTTTTATCTTAACAAGTGTTCCTAATTTATGAACGCAGTACTAGATGCAGTACTATTTTACGATCATTCACACAGAAGGCCCAATACTGTAAAAACATTCAATTTTAAGAGAATAAAGCATTCATTCAGAGGGAAAAATACCTTAAAACATTTAGTTCTTTTGGTGGAAAATACATCTCCCATTGACTTAGTAGAGTTTGACATCAGGTCAGCAAACCCAAAGAGCATTTTCCACACAGATCAAATGAACAGACCCTGGCACATTTGTCTATCTCTGCAAAGCTTTTATTGTACTAGCATTTGAGAATGTTGTTTACTTTAATTTCTTTTGTACTTGCATGACATGTAACCTTCCTGTTGGCCCTTGTGGAAGTTCCATAAATGTCTGTGTAAGATTTTAGGCAGAATTGCATTACCTAAAAATAAACATCTCAGGAAGATTTGACTGCTTTGAAGATAAACAGTGCACTGATTGTTTATTTTGAGGCAAATATTTTCTTTTGGGATGAATAAATGACTTGACATTACTTTTGTGCAGGAAAAATACATTAGGCAAAGTGTTTAATTCAGATTTTTTTAGTTGAATTGTTAAATAAATTGGAATAAAAAGCTTCATCTTTTTGTTCCTCAAATTCTCTGTAATAGGAAAGTGAGACCAAAGCAACACACATCTGCCATGTTCCCCGTTATGTGGGCCAGGAACAATTAACACACCAAAAATAATTAGTTAGACTATCATTACCACCACCATTATCACTATACTACACATCACTCAAAAATTGTTTTATTATCCTGTCTGTTTTAAATAACAAATACTGTAATTTGGAAGTAGCATGAGAGTGAGAGGTTCACTGCACTTACATTTTTGATGTAATATCTAATTAAATAAAATATATAATTATAAACTCTTTACATTTTTGGATGCGTGTCACCCGATCTTGGGCCTGGGCAGTGCAGAATAGGATGACGTAGGAAGAAGAACCCGGAAGAAAAAGAAAGTGGTTGGTGGCACCCAGCATCCAGTGTGGTCTGGGACAAAGAAAGATGGGACGACGCAGGATCTACTGGACTAGGGTCATTATAGGATCATTAGGGATTGATGGCTTTCCACCTATAAAGGGGTGTGTATACATATATATATATATTTATTTATTATACACATGCACACACACAGTCAGGTCCATAAATATTTGAACAGAGACAACTTTTTTGTAATTTTGCTTCTGTACATTACCACAATATTTTTAAATGAAACAACTCAGATGCAGTTGAACTGCAGACTTTCAGCTTTAATTCAATGAGTTGAACAAAAAGATTGCATAAAAATGTGAGGAACTAAAGACTTTTTTTTAACACAATCACTTCATTTCAGGGGCTCAAAAGTAATTGGACAAATTAGAAAGTCTGAAAATAAAATGTTCATTTCTAATACTTTGTTGAAAACCCTTTGCTGGCAATGACAGCCTGTAGTCTTGAACTCATGGACATCACCAGATGCTGGGTTTCCTCCTTTTTAATGCCCTGCCAGGCCTTTACTGCAGCGGCTTTCAGTTGCTGTTTGTGGGCCTTTCTGTCCGAAGTTTAGTCTTCAACAATTGAAATACATGCTCAATTGGGTTCAGATCAGGAGACTGACTTGGCCATTCAAGAATTTTCCACTTCTTTGCTTTAATAAATTCCTAGGTTGCTTTGGCTGTATGTTTTGGGTCATTGTTCATCTGCATTATGAAACGCCTCCCAATCAATTTGACTGCATTTAGCAGGATTTGAGCAGACAGTATGTCTGTCTCAGTCCTGTGTTACATCATTGATAAACACTAGTGTCCCCGTGCCACTGGCAGCCATGCACGCCCAAGCCATCACACTGCCTCCGCCATGTTTTACAGATGATGTGGTATGCTTTGAATCATGAGCTGTTCCACGCCTTCTCCATACTTTTTTCTTGCCATCATTCTGGTAATGGTTGATCTTGGTTTCATCTGTCCAAAGAATGTTTTTCCAGAACTGTGCTAGATTTTTTAGATGTTTTTGAGCAATGTCCAATCTAGCCTTTTTATTCTTGAGGCTTATGAGTGGCTTGCACCTTGCAGTGCACCCTCTGTATTTACTTTTATGGAGTCTTCTCTTTATGGTAGACTTGGATATCGATACGCCTTCCTCCTGGAGAGTGTTGTTCACTTGGTTGGCTGTTGTGAAGGGGTTTCTCTTCACCATGGAAATGATTCTGTGATCATCCACCACTGTTGTCTTCCGTAGACGTCCAGGTCTTTTGGCGTTGCTGAGTTCACCAGTGCTTTGTTTCTTTCTCATGATGTACCAAACTGTAGATTTTGCCACTCCTAATATTGTAGCAATTTCTCGGATGGGTTTTTTTTCTGTTTTTGCAGCTTAAGGATGGCTTGTTTCATCTGCATGAAGAGCTCCTTTGACCGCATGTTGTCTGTTCACAGCAAAATCTTCCAGATACAAGCACACCCCCTCAAATCAACTCCAGGCCTTTTATCTGCCTAATTGATAAAGACATAATGAAGGAATTGCCCACACCAGCCCATGAAATAGCCTTTGAGTCAACTGTCCATTACTTTTAAGCCCCTGAAATGAAGTGATTGTGTTAAAAAACAGGCTCTATAAAGTTCCTCACATTTTTATGCAATCTTTTTGTTCATCCCACTGAATTAAATCTGAAAGTCTGCAGTTCAACTGCATCTGAGTTGTTTCAATTAAAATTAGTTGTGGTAATGTATAGAACCAAAATTAGAAAAAAGTTGTCTCTGTCCAAATATTTATGGGCCTAACTGTATATACAGTATCATTTTTTAAAAACATTTTAAAGATAGTTATGCTTCCAGGACTTTTTGCATATGTTCTGCATATTTTGAAATGCACCACCTAAAAACACAAAAACTAAAAAAAAAAATTAAAAGTTAAAATAAAAATAAAAAAAAGAGTATTAGGGCACACAGTTCAATAGGATACAGCAGGCCACATCTTGCATAGGCGGAGCAGTGCCAGGCAAAGTTGCACAGTGAAGATAGCTTTAATGGATGGGGGGCAGGTATTTTAAACAGGGTACACTCAGATGGTGGAGGATAATTAAAGACAATTGTACTTAAGGTACAAGAAAACATTTGGGCTCTCTAAATAAATATATATAGAGAACATGTAGCCTATGTTTTTGGGCCAGTTTATGAAGGATTTAGCTGGGTATGGCTACTAACAATGATGTGTTTGGGTCTGTATAATTCCAGCAAACAGATGACACGCTAGTATATGCACATGTCTTAAACTATTTGTAAAGGATAAAATAGTAACAAACGTTTGCTCTAGTAAAGCAAAGCACATGATGCGTAAAAGTCAACAATAAAGTGTTAGTATATGTGTGTAAAGAAGCTGCATGACTAAAACAAACACACCAATAACACTTGCTTGCATATTGTGATATAATAATGTATATATCACTGTCCACTTTCCTGTTACCACAAATCTTTGTTGCTATAATTTCTATGTCTTTTTTTTAAAGGACTGATACATTAACTCATATTCATTGTCCTATAGATAATCCAGGTTTTTATATTTATTAAGTATGATACAATAATGACACAAAGGCCAGGTTCTGGTTTAAAAGGTCTGCTAGGAAAACTATTCTTTCCTACTGAAGAAATTTATTGATATTTGAACATTTATTTATTTGGGAAATTTAACCTATATACTATGAGGCATGATTGAACTACCTGTTTTTGCATTGGAGGAGTCCGTCAAGATAAAGGAAATAATACTTGAATGCAGACTATGGGCCTGATTTATTAAAGCTCTCCAAGACTGGAGAGAATACACTTGCATTAGTGTAGCTGGGTGAGCCAGGAAACCTGGAATATATAGTAGCAAATGTTTTGAATCCTGCGCTAGATCTATTCCTGGTTTGCTGGATCACCCAGCTTCACTGATGAAAGGCCCTATGGGCCTGATTTATTAAAGTTCCTTGAGACTAGAGAGAAGATAGAACCTAGGTCATCCAGTAAACCCTAAATGTATATTTTCAAAACCATTTACTGTTAGGTGACAAATGTTATCAATCCTGGAGCAGGTTTGTTGGATCACCAAGGTTAACCCATGATAGTCAATTTTTCCCAGTCTTGGAGAGCTTTAATAAATCAGGCCTTAATAATCTAAGAATATATAGAGCTGCCACTAATATTGCAGTAAAGGCACATAGAAGCGCCTGCAGGTGCCTAAGGCAGCTTATCAATATCTTCTACTTCACTTGAATGCCAGGACAAATTTGCAGAATATCCTCATAATGATAACATTTTACCCCCTACCCCCATCTGCATATTCTTTTTGGCTAGTGAAGCAGCCCATCCTCATGGCTGGATTTATACTTTTTTCTCCTCTAGGCCAGAAATTACACATGCCATACAATGTGTTCTCTCAATTATAGATACCTGCTAACATTTGAACTCAATTAACTATGCAATGGCTACTTCCTGAGAAATATTTCCCCTCATTATCATGGCACCCTAGGTTAAAAGAAAAATCCGCTCCTGCTCATCATGGTAAAGAGCCATCAGGAACACAATGCTTATCATTGAACTCTGTCACTACCAAAAATGGCAATGGCTTTACCTAATTACAACAAACCAGCACTTGGGATGCAAGAATACTGGAAGCTGCTTAAAGTACTTACAGGTGCCTTTAGGTTTCTACACATAAAATCTGTCCGCAGCTTTCAGTATTCCTAAAGTCTAAGGGAAGCATGTGATTGTACTGTGAAACTGTTTTTAGAATGATAAGAAAGTATAGTATATATTGAGAATAATATCCTCTATAAGCACCTCCTGCTAACTCTTACCCCTCTACTTTCTCTGTAGTTCCTGGGTCCTCTCACCTCTGCCTTCAGTACACAGGTTTTGGGATTGGGATGAGGTTTGGGTTTGATTCCTAAGCACTGTGTGCAACACCCTGAATCTCCTGACCCCTCTCCCCTGTGTGCAGCTTCACAGACTTTCCACCCCTCTCCTACTTGGACATGTCTTGATAATTGTACCCTTACCCTAAATCCTCTGCTCTTGGGACCTCTTACCACTTATATGTGTGTACACGACCAGCAACGGAATATAAAAAAAATTTTTTACTCAAACTGTTAAACTTTCAAAGTTCTTTAAAATTATCGAATTTTCGTTTACTAACCTGAATCTGAATTCCTGGCTAAGAAATATTGTCTAACAATAAAAAGCATATGTATTCTTAGTGCAAATAGTTTTTATTTCTGTATTATCTTCAATATTTTATTGTATTATCTAAAATATTTTTTGTTCGGTTTAAAATAACTGCAATAATCATCTTTGTTATTTCCACATTGATAGCTCTGTCAACAGAATTTTTGCGGAGGTTAGTTTACACATAGGGTGTGGGTAAAAATGGGATGCACTACAAAATTTAGAAAAGCCCTGGCTTTAAATCCAACAGCACCTTAGCAAAAGTAGAATGGGGTCAGAGACCCCCAAAAGTCCTTTATGTAATTGTACATTTTACTTGTTTATATCAAATATGAATTTGGATCTCTCTGCCATAAAATGTAATATTGTTATAATAAATGGAGCAACTTAACAAGTTATAGCAGTGTTTCTCAATCAGGGTCCCATAGAACCCTAGTGTTCCCCATAGGATTGCTAGGAGTGCCTAATCCCAAACATGATAAAAGGTGAAAAAGAAAGGTCCCAACACTGAATCATTCTAATCTCTCAATCAATTTACATCTTTGAAATATTCATAAAACAATTTTTAACCTAAATTAAAAACAGAGATATATCTTTAATATTCAACATGTAAACAGACAGCATGCATATCCAGGCTCAACCTCTGACGCGTTGCACATAATCTGCTTCTTCAGGAATTGTGAGACTGGTATCAAGGTTGAACTACAACAATAATAACATGTTTGATCTGAATAAAATGCCCATATAATTTAACACAGAACTGACCTTTACATTTACGTGATAATCTCACTTGTTTAAAAATATCAAACCTTTCGCTATCATCTATTTTAAAGATAAACACTTCCTAAAGGAGCCAAGTAGGTAGCACTTGCAACCACAGACACATCCTAATCCTTTTATTTGTATTACAGGTAGGTCTAATAGATAATTTCTCCAAAGTCATTCATATTCATAGTGTCTCTTCCTACAGAGGTTGCAGGTGTTCCTTGAGGAATGAGCAGTTTGTTGCCTTTTAGGTCAGGCAAGAGGAGTTAAACATAACTATTACAAATCAACTCAAAGGATGAGGATTAAAGGTTTAATGGAATCTATATCCTATTTGCATCTATACCAGATCACCCATAAGATGTACTTCAATTAAGACTGCAGAAAACCATAATCTGTTAATTAAATATATGTCCCAATAGTATTTGACCTTTTTATCTATATTTGTGTTTTGGTATTGTGTGGAAATGGAAGGGCTTTGTAGAGCAGACAGGCTTGGAATAGAGTAATCATAATATGATTGTTACGGAGGCAGGAGTGGCATCGCTCCCACATCTTCCTGTTAATTGCTGACTTCATTGCTTTTCCCACGGGACCTGGTGAAAGCGGTTACCATGGAGACTTCATCCTGCTCCTGCTTCAAAGATCTTGATCTGTCTGACAATGCTAACTCTTTTTGAAATGCACATGGAAAAGAAAACTGCGAAATTATCACATGGAATCATTTGTATGCCTGGAATAGAATAGAGACCATGTATTTCACTGTTATGTTTGGATGCTTATTTTAATTTCTAAAAATGTATTGTTATTTCCTGCGCAATTCCTACTGATGCTTATCCGCGCTGGTTCATTTAGTAAAGATACAATTTACAATGAACTAAATTGCTGAAGCCTCACAGCACTAATAGTAATATATTTCAAAGGGTCTGTTTATAAAATAGGGAATCAGACATTGGGCCTGATTTAGGCTGGGGAGGATACACATTCATCAGTGAAGCTGGGTGATCCAGCAAACTTGGAATGGAGGACCCATTGACACAAACATTTCCTATCATGGAATCTACCAGGTCCAGGTGTTACAATGACAGCAATAAAATCCCACCAGGGAATGTTTGAGGGAATGTCAGATTTCCTGTTTTATAAATCGAGCCCTACGTTTTTTTTTTTTTAAGTATGTGTCAATAATCATTATAAATTTGGGCACTAGTCATGATTAAGTGAATTATGTATCAGTTGATTGCAATTTTTCTACTAACTGCTATTACTTTTTAAGAGATAAGACTAGCATGGGTATAGAATCATAATACATTTACAGTAAAAAAAAAAAACATCAGAAATGCAACACTATGTCCATTTTTATCTACCTACATCTAATGTTCACCTACAATCTAAGTTAAAGTATAAAAGCATGGTCGCAATGTAATGGAAATGCAGAATACTACTGTTTGTAAATATTTTTTTACAAAATTAGATACTGTATATTGACATTTTGCCAATTCAGATTTCTGAAAGGTAAAGTTTAGTTTGTAATGTAGGTTGACATCAGAAACTACATCTGCTGTGTTGGTGGATTAGGCATGCACCTGGATAATCAGGTTCTGGAAAACCCATATTTTAATATTTTTTTTTAAATATGTGATATTATATTTGTTCATTATATTATAAATATTTATTTTGTTCATTTGGTGTAGCAATATTATAGAGACTGTCCAAGCCTACCTATACTAAACTATTTGGCTGCCACTGTCTAAAGACTTTGGTGTGTCCATACACCTGCTCCTCTTGCAGTTTGCAATGTTTTCAACTCACACAGACAGACTAAATACAGCAGTGTTCGGGAAGCAGTAGTTTTAAGACAAGGGGTGACATTTGAACCCAGATTGTTTTTTTTCTTTATAATGCTTGTGTTTTTTTAATGTTAAAATTTGATTTACTTTTTTTCTAGTCAATTAAATGTAAAATATTACATATGAATATTTCATAGTTATTTTTTGCCAAACCTTAATTGGAGCCTAATGCCTCTTTTTTACATCATTATCAAGCTAATCTTAATTTACATGCTAAAAAATGTCTGTTTACAGTGTTTGTTAGCTGAAGCACAAGTGCAAGTGCCATAGAAATGTCTTATCCCCTTCCTTGCTCTTCTCCATCACTGAAGCTCTCACCTTAGAAAACCCACAAACTTCAGTGACAACAGGATCCATAAAACATAAAAAACATAAACATAAATTCTATATATATATATATATATATATATATATACAAACACATAACAAAAGGATAAAAACACCTAAGTTTAGGTCTGTCTGTCTGCAGAAAATATTTCCATGGGTAATATGTTTAAAAGGATAAAATAAAAAACTATGTGGTTCACATCCAATTTTTAAAAAGCTATAACAAATAGGCATTAAAAATATAAACATGAAGACTAATTAAGTATTTGAAAGTTGCCAGAGATGTAAAAGAGATTAATTTAACAGTGCTTTAGTTTCTATATTTTGAAAGTGAGTTGATACAGGCCCGTATTGATGAGTTTTTGCAGAAAATCAATATCATACGCATGCATTTTAAAAAGAATGAATTTGTCAAACTACTTTTTTTTTTATAAAGAGGTAAGCAAAACCTTAGACAAATTAGTGACTAGAAAGATCTAATGTTAGTGGTGTTCTGTGTTGATTCCCTATCACCTATTGATTTTTTTCACCAATTGATTAAAGATAAAAAGTTTGGGAAATAAAAGTACAATTTCTTTGTTTTCAGATTATACCAAACTATGTAAAGAAAAAAAGTTCATACATGGGCCTGATTTATTAAAGCTCCCCAAGGCTGGAGAGGATACACTTTTATCAGTGAAGCTGGGTTATCCAACAAACCTGAAATGGATTTTTTAAAACTCATTTGCTATTTGTTAGCAAATGTTTTCAATCCTGGACCAGATCTATTCCTGGTTTGCTGGATCACCCCCCCGATCATGAACAAACTCATATGTATTGTTTGATTGGGCAACACTGTGGCAAATAAAGTAGTTGTTTTGCTGCACTTGCACCTGGAGAATAAGAGGATCACACACAAAGAGAAAAGGAAAAAGACTCTCAGGAAGTAGTTCTAGCCAGTTGAGTTGATGCAAATGTAAATGCACAGAATGGCCATAACTGTCTAATAAACATTTACACGTTTAAACTATTGGAGGTTGTCGATCCAGGAAAAATCCAAATACTTTACAGCAGGAGTACCCACACTTTTTTTGGCTTGCGAGCTACTTTTAAAATGACCAAGTCAAAATGATCTACCAACAATAAAAAGTTGGACTTAACTCCTGTGCGCGGTAGAGTTTATTTTGAAAGGCAGGGCTCTGTGATCTACTCGCGTTGCCTTTGCGATCTACCGGTAGATCGCGATCCACCTGTTGGGCACCCCTGCTTTACAGGATAAGAAAGATTTTTTCCTCCTCAGGTAAAAGTCATTGTACAATGCTTTGAAAAATATTTCTTTACTTCTCTGGTTCATCTGTGTGCTTTGGTTTCTGTATAAGCAAGTTTAAATCTATCTGTTAGTTGAATTTGATGGACTTTTTATATCTTTTATTAGACAATCAGGAAGCCATTACAAATAATTGACATGACAAACATAAAGTTGATACAAACCTAATCAAATGGCACAGCGATATAATAAAAAGAAGATTCATCCAGCAAGAAAAGTTTGGTGCATGGCTATCAGGGAATTACAACAACTTTCAAAAACAAACATGGCTAGGAGGTAGCAAGTCATTTTTTTTAAATGAGTGTGTAACTTTGAATGTGTAGTGGTTTCTTTCTTTGTTATGACACTTTTTATTATGAAGTACATGTGAAAATTGTGTATTGATGATTTCAATTATTTTTCTTCAGCCAGAATTCTCTTCTTCAAATGTTTACAGGCTCTCTTAAAAAAAAAAAAAAAGCCTGCTATATACAGTCATCAGTAGTGCAAGCTCTGCACTGCTTTAGCAAGGCTGCAAGGCTTTCAGATTATGAGTTTCTGTGATAGAAATAATGGTGCTTTTATCAGCTATTCCTGAGAAAAAGATACTTCACTGGTGAGAATAGTTACTGTTGTTATAGGTGGTGCCTCTCATTTTATGATCTCGGCACCCATATCTCGCTCTCGCTCTTCATAAAAGACCCCAATGCCCTAGCTTGCCCCCCTATGACAAATTAGGTGATTTTATAAGCTCCAACCTCCTTCTGTAACAATATCTTCTGCCCATCCTTAAAATACTCCATGTCTGTCTGGGATCAAATAAAGAAAAATCTGGACATCTGTTCATTTCAAGTGCCCCTGACTCCATTATGGTGTAACCCAAGAGACTTTATTTAAGGATTTTTATGCATTGCCACTTTAGTATTCGAGAGAGAAAACTACAAACATTTAGTACAATCCCGGAAATTGCCCCGAGGAATTTTTCAAGTGTTGCAAACTGCACTCCTTTGTATCATCCAAGCTCACTCAAGGGCAACCTCCATATACCATGACCCCTTTTAAAAGTTCCTGAAAAAAGATTGAAATATCTCTCTTATATTCTGCTCTCTCGTCTCCCTCCTCCAAACATACTTACTGTACATGAGGGGGAAAGAGATCTTGGTATGGATTGGGATTTGGAGGAGTGGCACAAGACCGCAATTTCTCCAAATATTGCTTTATGTATCCTTAATTAGGCTAAACTACAAGACTATGTTGAGATGGTACTTGGTCCCAGACAAAAGATTTTTCCAGGCTCCTCTCTTTGTATTAGAGGGTGTGGATCCACAGGCTCAATGGTGCATTTTTAGTGGTCTTACCCAAAAGCTCAGGAATTTTGGGGGAAAGTCTTTGATTTGATTTGTGCCGTCTTCCATTTATCTTTACCATTTACCCCTGAATGTGCCATGTTTAGCAAGATAGATTTGCCTCTGCCTAAACCCACCAAATGATTAATTACATATATTGTCTTGGCTGCTCGCATTGCCCTTGCTAAAGCTTGGAAATCTCACACCATCTACACAGCAGTGCTATACTCTAAACTCAATTGCATCATAGTCAATCATAAATGTACCTGTATTCTTAATAACACTTCTAATACTTTTAAACATACTTGGGACCATTGGCTGGATAATACTCCACAGGACTCCTGTGTAGAAGCAAGATTGTCCACCCTCCCCCTTCCCCCTATGTGAATTTGTTCATATGTGTTTCTTGTCTCTCTTCCATAGCAGTATATACAGAATTTTTTTTTTATATTCAGAAAAAAACATTTTTCTACTGTGTTAAAAATGTGGCGATGGGTCCATTTTAACCAGTTTGGGCTCAGCAAATACATTTAGGCTAAAATGAAATGAGTTAGATTTTATACATCAATTTTAAAAGCTTTTTAGAGGATTGCAAGTCCAGATAACATTAGAAACATGTTGGAATTATATAACAAATGTATTTTGATGGCCATATCATTTTACCAAAAGAAAGTACAGAAAGTCTTTAAACTGTGTCTCCTCATTGACATATGAAAACGTTCCACAAACATTACATCCTAGATCTCAACTTGTTTTTTTCAAAATAATTTCAGCACATACATCAATCATCCTAAACATTCAAACCGCTGACAAGTAAAGTTAATAATATTACTTATTTTATTACAATACCATCCAGAAATAGGAGGGATATATTAAGCAGCAAGCGAAAAATTAATTGTCAAAGATCTTGTTAAAAATGTAGGTAGACAACTGGTTCAAAGCATCTCCAAAATATCAGGTCTTGCTGTCCCCATACCAATGAGGAGCTACTGTATCATAAACTACTGAAAAATGTAATGCTGGTCATTAAAAAATATTTCACAATACACACCAGGTCTGATCTATTAAAGCTCTTCAAGGTGAAAATAGACTGTCATGGGAGTACCTGGCTGATTCAGCAAATTGTAAGATCTTTAAAAAATAATAAATCACTAAAAAAAGAGTTCAAGTTGATTCCTTTAGGGATTTGTTAGTTAGGATGGATAATTTGGCATGTCAGAATAACATTAACTGCATTTGTTGATAAACTGTGAATGATGTCCAATGCCCTATAAATGTAGTTGTAAAAGGTATTTAAAATTGGAAGGAGTAAATGTTTAATAGATAACTGTTGACCTTGCCAATATCTTCCCTCACCGAGGTCTTGTTTAAGTATGAGGACAACTCCTTGCCATCAGATTCCAGGGTGTTTTTACCATCCTGTGTAAACTATATACAGCTGTGCTTTAAAAAATGTAATGCTGGCCATTAAAAAAAATTTCACAATACACATCGGGTCTGATCTATTAAAGCTCTCCAGGGTGAAAATAGGCTGTCATTGGAGTACCTGGCTAATTCAGCAAACCTGAAATGGATTTCTTGAAAATAATTTGCTATTAATTAGCAAATGTTCAAATCCATTCCAGATCTAAATCGGGCTCGATGGGTAGAGCTGAACACTTGTTAAATAGTCACTCCCAAAGTATATATTGCAGTTTTTGGCATTTAATAGAGAATGCAACCATCCTGGTTTCTTTAAAAAATCCGGCTCATTTCATTGTGGCTTGCTGCTTAACCATTCAATAAAAACAGCTAAAAAATACTGACCCACAAGACCAGGTGAAGATGGCAGTGTCACTGTCCAAGTAAATCCGTGCACAGTGCAGTGCTGGAGGAGTCCCTTTTGGCAGTTAAGTCTACCATTATGTGCAAATATGTTGTGCACGTGCATTCATTTTTTAATAAAAATGCTATTTCACAAATTGTATCCAGATAGTTCATCAGATTGGCTCCAAAGGTATAATTTTAATTATATTCAAAATAACTCTGTGTGGGCCAGTGATGTATTTTAAAATAAAGGGTATTGACAGGTGCTGATCCCTGATGCCTCATGTGCTTATTCTCCAAGTTGATTGGAAACCTACACAAAAAATGCCTCCTTTTACTTTACTATAAGCACGTGATTCTGTTGAATCCTAAAGTGCTGTTACAATAGATTAGGATTGGGATAATGTATGCCTCTTCATACAAGGGTCTATAATTAAGTCACTATTTGTACACTCTGGTTAAAGGATTTCATTCCCATGAGGTAACATTGTTCATAAATAAACATGTGACTCAGCTTTATACATTTGTTATACAGGGAGCTTCTTGTTTCCAAATTCTTCTCCACCCCAACCTATTGTAGAGCAGGGGCAAATAACATTTTCTACACAGAAAGGTGTCTGGAAAGATAGAAAACACGAAAGGTGTATTCATCACTAAAAAATTCTAAATAAGTTTGCTGAGTTTGTACTTGTCATATAAATCAAAATCAAACTTGATTCAATCATTTGCCTTGTTTTCATAACTTTGTATGCTTTGGTACTTTGTTACATGGATGGTGACAGTACACGACAACTATTTAAATAGACTTTTTTACCTGTTTTTTTTTAAGTTTTTTAATTACCTGTCTAATGCTGTTAACATTCTTTAGATTCTCTTCTGAACAGTCCAAGTCTGAGACAAAGATAATGTGTAAATCCAGTTTTTCATGCCTTGTTGCATACCCAAAATGAGTTTACATTGTATTCAATATACAATATATTATATTTTTTTAATTAGGATATAGTTAATATCAGACAACACATAGGGCTCTATTTATAAATCAGGGAATGAGACGTTTCCTTAAACATTGGCATAAATTACTTCCAATGAAAAACATGGATCTGGAAGGTTCTCACAAGAGAATGTTTAAGGTAATGGAGCTCATAGAGACACACATTAACTATACATAATGTAATTAATATAGATTATTATTTCACCAATTTCAACAACAACTTAGATAAAAATACAAAAATAAGGTAATCTATTTCGGATAAGCATGAATTCATTCTATTTAGTGCAATTGGGTTGATTTACTACAGGAGTTTGGGTTGTTCACTTATCAAAGTAAATGAACACCTTGCATGAATTTTTTCAGTTAACCTATTTAATGTTGGAAAATGTACTTTACAAAGAATACCCAATCATTTGCAAGGAAATTTAAAAACATGATTTTTTGCTTGCACATGATTGCATGGTTTTTGTAGGAAAAATTTCAAATTTACTAAACTAAGTAAAATTGACAATTCACATGAATAAGGTATATTATTAGGTATATTAAGGTATATTATTGTGTATCATCACATAATTTTTATGTAAGGTTTATAAACATTTAAATACCAAAATCCAATTAAAACCAGACCAAAATATATTTTTCAACTTTGACATTACAGCGAGCCTAATAAAATAAAGGAATATATATGCAAATAAGGGTATAATAGAGCAAATCGACCAATTAGACATATTCTAGAACAGGGGTGCCCAAAACCTCGATCCTGATCTGCTGGTCGATTGTAAAGGCAATGCAAGTCAATCCCGAGGCCCTACCTTACCCCTTCCTGCTGTTTACCAGCAGCCCTGCTAACGTCTATAGGGATGCTGGGGATGTCTTTCAGTGTGTGCGTGCGAAGGCTTGTGCAACAGTTGGGAGTGGAGAGGGAGGGCGGTCTGAGGTGAGAAGTGCTGGACAGCCAAGTCAAATCAAGTTGAGTGAGGGCCACATAAGGGGGGCAAAAGTAAAGCTATCAGGGTAAGAAGTGGTGGGGGAGGGGGTTCCGCTTCTAAATTTACACAGTAAAACATTCTATCCACAGGTGCCAGGTTTTGTAGAACTTATTAAAATTATTTTTAAGGGTACAGGTCAATTTATCATTATATATTATCCAGTTAATTTTGTATTTGGTGAAATCGAGGGGTATGATGGATGCTTTCCAGTGACAGGAAATGGAAATGCGTGCTGCTACCAGGGTATATCTGACCAATCTAGTCGACTGTCTTGGAACTGTGTCCTCCAATTGAAAGAATAATGTACTCTCCACTCTTTTTGGGATATTAACAGTGACAGAATAATTGAGATAAATATACGAATCCAAAATCTCTGAATTCTTGGACAACACCACCAAGCGTGATATAGATTTCCCAACTGGCCACATCCTCGATAACATAAGGGAGAAACAGGCACATTTATTTTATGAATCGGAATCAAATAAATAATATTTTCTGTTTTTATTCAGCTTCAATTATACTTGTATACCAGTAAACCTTCTCTAGAAAGTAATTTATGATTTATTCATTTGAGAACCACTACTACATATCTACAGTTGTTCTCCTGACTAGTGACATTCTAATTCAACTTTCTGTATTCTTTTAATTGTAAAAAAAAAAAAAAAAAGTAATAAATCACTAAAATAAGAGTTCAGTTGATCCCATTATGGATATGTTAGCTAGGATGGATAATTTGGCAGAATGAAGTTAATTGTAAAAGGTATTTAACATTGGTGAGAGTAAATGTTTAATAGATACCTGTAGAATTATCTGCTCATCAGATTGATCTGTTAAATAAGGAAGAAAATAAACTGATCTATTGGCAAAATCAACAGATAATAAAACATTGTTTTGAAGGTTCAGAAGAAATGCTATAAGCAGATTGTTTCACATATGTAACATATACTCTTGCTCAGTTTAACTTCCTATTGCAGTTGCATTAAGGAATCTGTCCATTTGTCAGGGTGGAAATAAATCTGTAGCATACCTGAGAAAGTCAACCTGAGTGCTAGGAGTGAGCAAATCAGAAAGTGTCTGGTGGTCTATCATGGCAATTGCATTTTTATTGAGGATTGATAAATAACTCTGATGGTAAATTACTTAATTCAACAAACTATTGTCTAAAGGATCCCTTACCACTGGAATTGTAAAATGCACAACTGGCCTCTGCATCATCCTTATTGGAGTGTTAGGATGAAATGGCATGCTGTGTGATTCACAGTAAAAAAAAAAAGGTCATTAGAACCCTTTGCTAGTTTGCTGTATGCTCAGCAAACCATGAAAATCCTTCTAGTGAAGAGAATTTTGGTGTACGCTCTGAAAAATCCCTGGCAAAGGGAAATTATTGATGTCAGCTCATCTCGCTGAACATGTAATGAAAAAACAGAGGTTGTGTACTTTGGAAATCTTTTAAATGAGGTCTGTTGATGAAAGAAAGTTGAAGTCATAGGCATAGCTTCATTTTTTACTGAATAGGTAGAGCATGGTTCCACTTTCTTACCTCCCCATTCTCTTTATTATGATGAAAAGTCTCAATGATCATTAGGTAGTCTTGGAAGATAGGAGGGGGAAATCAAGCTCATTGTTTTCAAGAAAAGTAAAGTATTTCGTAATTTATCTGCTTAGTCTGCTGGTCTACTGATCTTTTTTTTTTTTTGGCATGCAGTTTTACTATGATTTTGCATTTGTTCATTATATGCTCAGCTTTTAATTGGCTTGGTTTGTTATTGGTTCACACTAAGCTTCTTTTTGTGTTATTTTCCAGGGCAATCTTATCATAGAGATGCTTG
The DNA here is from genome assembly GCF_032062135.1 of Pyxicephalus adspersus. Classification (NCBI taxonomy): domain Eukaryota; kingdom Metazoa; phylum Chordata; class Amphibia; order Anura; family Pyxicephalidae; genus Pyxicephalus; species Pyxicephalus adspersus. The sequence goes on from NC_092860.1 coordinate 82,139,278, forward strand.
GGGGAATGGGTTTGAATTGGCCCTGCTGTGCGCATAGTATTGTAAAGGATAATTACCTTAGCAGAAATGCCATGCAGCCCATGGAAGCTCCTCTGGCACCTCCTGGTTCACAGTTGATTACCAACCAGACAACAGTGGTAGGACTGCAGTCTTTAATATTGTTGTGTTGTTTTTAATGATGGGCTGCAAAAATGGACTGAAAGTTGTAGCTTGAGATTCTTGGAGTTCCAAAACCCTGAACAAGTAAGTACGGCACATTAAAAATTAAGATATTTTTAAAAGATATGTGATGTGCCATTGAACTGTTTGGACAGAGTTAATTTACCAAACCTTTGAAGTAGTGTGTAACTGTTTTGTGGTATATTATCTGTCACCTTTCACTTGCTATTTTAAATTCAAAATGACTGCCTTGTACCAATAATAAATGTGTGTTGCCAAAGTTTATTTTTAGCTCAAAATGTATGCAGTAACTTATCTTTTCTAAGCTACCTTTTTTAGAGGTCAAAACCCTTTTTAGACTTTTAGTTGGTTTAGTTTTTCTTTTTTAATTTTCAAACCCTTTTTTGTCAATTGGTCTGGATTCGGCAGTTAATTCATTGAAAGATACAGCTATTATCTATGTTTACTATTGAGACTGTGTTCTTTTGACAATTGTGCACTAGGTGGCAGAAAGAGACTTGGTTGTAATATGCTAAAACTTAGAAATCAGATTTAAAGCGGAAAAGGGTGCCACCATCTTCTTCCTTCACTTCCTCAACGATTTTCAACCATAAGTGGCTTAGCAAAGGACAGTTATTGCAGATGGGATATCGCCTGTTCCTTTCTGTAATAAACACCTGCCTGATCGCAAAGTTTTCAAAGTAGGACTCCACCTTATAGCTTAGCTAAACTCAATTTTTTTATTTTACATAAAAGGGTTGACAATCCTTTTATTTAAAGTAAAAATTGTTTTTTTTTTTAATTTTTTTTTTAAGTGCAACACTCTTTTTTTAAAAAAAGAAGGGTGCAGCACCTCACCTTTCTATCTTGATTACAGTGGGAGCGCAAAACCTCCTGGGAAACCTATGTCACGCATCCCAGGAGGCTCCCTGATCACGGGCATACACCCTTTTCTTTAATGGAAAAAAAATTGCAGCTCTCAAGCATGCGCAGTGAGATCAGCAATTTTTTTCCCAATCTACGTCACCCAAACTCGCGCCTGAGCAGTGCAAGATTGGGTGACGCAGAAAGGAGAACGTGGAAGAAGAGAGAAGAGGATGTGCGTGCCTGGCACTTCCTTTGGGCTGGGCCTAAGACGGATACTGGGACGACGCAGGATCCAAACGAAGAAACCTCCCGATAGATCAACGAATCTGGGGGTATAAGATGTGTTTTATTTATTTTGGGTTTAGTTCCCCTTTAAATCAGATTTTTGAATGTGAGAATTCCACTCATCCATACTGCATAGTGGTCAGATTTCTCTCTGTGCTGCACTAGTGCCACAAAGTTGTTTGGCATAGGCTTCAAGTGACAATTTTTACAGTGCGGGGGAATTTATTTTTTATCATTATTATCTTGAATTTATATAGTGCCAACATGTTTCACAGTGCTTTGCACAGTCCATAGTTATGTCACTAAATGTGCTTTAGAGGGGCATTACATCAAATGTCCCTACCTTAGTAATATGACATTAACACAATCTGAAGCCAATTTTTCAAGGCAAACCAATTACCCTAACTGCAGGTTTGTTTGTTTTGTTTTTTTTTTTATTTAGGAGAGAAGCCAAAGAGTGCCCAGAGGAAACCCACACAAACACAGTGAACAACCTGAAACAGGCTGAGATTCAAAACTGGCACCCTAGTGCTGCAAAGGCAACAGTGCTAACCACTAAGCCAACTGAGCCACCAAAATATATTGGTATGTACTGGACCTAATAGATTGTATTACCTATGCCTGCCTCACCTAGCACAGAGCTGACCGTTTCTTGCACTTAAAGCACCGGGCCTTAAAGTTCATCCTTGTGGTCATTCCCACCTGCCAACAAACATTTCAGCACAATGAAGTCTGTTAGATCCAAGCAGCTAGGTAAACATCTGTGGTCTGATGTAGGCTGATCTGAGGTCTGAAGGGGGCTGGTCTGAAATCTAAAAAGAATTATTTAGATGTTTGATGGTAGCTGATCAGCAATCTGATGAAGGTCTAGTTTGAGCTCTGAAGAAGAACATTTTGATTTGTGATGGAAACTGATCTGAGGTCTGATGGGAGGTAATCTTATGTTTGATAGGAAGCTTATCTGAGGTCCGAAGGACAAATTTAGGAAAGTAGGTCTGAAACCCATCTTTTCAAACTTGCCTACCCGTCTTCTTCTGTGTATTAAAACCCCACTACTCACCCACCAAATATTATTATTATTTTTATTAATAAACAGGATTTATATAGCGCCAACATATTACGCAGCGCTGTACAATAAATAGGGATTGCAAATGACAGACTAATACAGACAGTGATACAGGAGGAGAGGAACCTGCCCTGAAGAGCTTACAATCTAGTAGGTGAGGGAATTTCACACACAATAGGATGGGAGATATGTAGTGGTGGGAAGTAGTGGTGGTTTCAACTGACAGAAGAAGACGGGTAGGCAAATTTGAAAAAATGGGTTTTGAGTGCTCTTTTAAATGAGCAGAAAGTAGGAGCAAGCCGAATAGGACGAGGAAGACCATTCCAGAGAGTTGGAGCAGCTCTAGAGAAGTCTTGTAACCGTGCGTGTGATGAGGTTATGAGTGAGGAAGTCATTAGTAGGTCATTGGAGGAGCGGAGAGAGTGGCAGGGGGAGTATTTTTTTCTCAGAAATGTAAGTGGGACAATAACTGTGTAGGGATTTGAAGGCAAAGCACAGGAGCTTAAATTTGATTCTAAGGTGAAATGGAAGCCATTGGAGAGAACTACAAAGAGATGCAGCGGAAGAGGAGCGGAGGGATGGATGAATGAGTCTGGCTGCAGCATTCATGATAGATCCATCCACCAATCCATATCCCTAGCTGCTCTGTCACCTTTTAGGACCCTTCCTCCTCTTTTTCACTGTCTGTCTCTGATTTGCAACCACTATTTATTGTTCAGCACTAGTAATATGTTTGCACAATATAAATACTGTTAATTAATAATAATAATAATAATAATAATAAATGTAATGCAAGAGACCAGTTTTTACATCTTTTTATCTAGTGAAGATTATTTTATTCACTTTATTGTACAAAGCTTCTTCAAATGCATCTGTGGATCTCAACTTTAGCAGCTTGCTAAATAAATAAATAAATAATTCATACCCAGTTTCAATTCAATCTAAAGCTTTTTTAAATGCAGGAAAAAAACCCGAAAGAAAGATCAACATAATAAATCAACATCAACGTAATAAATATACTGTGTGTGTGTGTTCCAAACCAAAAGACATGAAAAAAGAAAAAGTAAGTGGTAATGATTGTCCATTTATCTGTGCCCTAATCTACTTAAATTTTGTAACACTGACTGTTAAAGAAGGCTGTGTACATAACAACGATATATAACTTGACACAACATTTATGATTATGTGAAATCCTAGAAAGATTTGCATGGTTTTTCTTCAGGCTAACGTATGCAGCACAGCAGTGATTTAAATTAGCAAACAAACCAGCTTAACAGGCAAGATAATGTGTTTTTCTTTCCTTTCAGTTGATAATATAGCATCTTCTTATTATAGGATAACAACTCAGTTCCATGCCTCATGTTTACCCTGCAGGAGACCTGCAGTTGTGCTTTAGATGGTTTGTAATGTATCCACTATGTTAATGAAACAGATACTTCATCATACAAAAAAATTAAGCTAACCACACATTCCAAGCTCAGCTTAGCTCTGTTTGCAATTATGTGGCTTGAAGGTACAGTATGCAAATGGTATGGCATTTTAACACTATTTTTTTTAATATATTTACATTTTTATTTACCTGTTTCTATTTAACTGATTCACCCCTGACAGCTTTCATATAGCCTGTTATATGCCTCATACCTCATGTTACCCCTTAAAACCTAAATATGTCACCTTTTTTGATTTTCATATCTAAATAGTTATTATTTTGTCCATATCTATCAATTATTTTCATTTAGAAAAGATAAAATATACATAGTAATGTATATGAAGGAGAAAGACACCGCTGGGGGAGGGGGGGTGCATGGGCCAGAGCCACGGACCATGTCTCCCGTATGGAATTGCAGGCCCAGGGCAGTGGGCAGCTTATCTCCCTGAACACAACCCGCCCAGGTCTGAGCCTGTGATGGGAGAGTGAGCGGGTTCTGGTATCATGAATTTACTCTGGGGAAAGTTTGTTCCCCTTTGAGTGACACATAGGCAGGGGTATAGTGGGGCGGGCACATTTACATAACAATCATGCACATGCGCGCCCGCCATGGATAGTACTTTTCCCCCTCTTCTTTTTTTACGACTACACCTCACATGTTTTCACATGTTAAAGTGGAACTAAAGTCCAACTACAAAATTGGGGATCAAGCAGTAGGTTATTGCATAAAGGGGGATATTGCATACAGGGGATATCCTTTCTGTAAAAACCCACCTTACCTGCCTGATGCACAGCTTCAGCTTTGGTTGTCCACTTTCACTTGTGTGTTCCAGGGATGAATGAACTCCTACGTGCCTGTGATATTGTGGCACAGTCATTTAAGATGGCCGAAGATCATCAGTAGGAAGAAAAAGTAAAGGAAGATGGCAGTGCCATGGGATGGAATGTGAATAGGAGAGTCAAATGGTTTTAGGTTAACTTTAAAAGCTTATTGCCAATCTCACATATCGTTACATGGTTACATAGTAGCTTAGGTTGAAAAAAGACATAAGTCCATCAAGTTCAACCACTAGAGAAATAAACATGTCCCAGATATAAAACCCTATAAGACATAGTTGGTCCAGAGAAAGGCAAAAAAAAAAAAAAAACACATTTACAAACACCTGGTACAATTTGCTCCAACTGGGGAAAAAAATCCTTTCTCATTTTGTGGGGCAATCATAGGTTACCTGGATCACCGGTCACTGTTATCTTTACTTTAAAGCCTTAATACGCAGTTATATTCTGTGCTTCTAGAAAAGCATCCAGCTTCTTCCTAAAGCAATCTATAGTAGTTGCTGAAACTACTTGCTGAGGGAGCTGATTCCACATTTTCACAGACCTTACAGTGAAGAATCCCTTCCTTATCCGGAGATTAAACTTCTTATCCTCCAGACACAATGAGTGCCCTCTTGTTCTTTGTAATGATCTCAAAGTGAATAATAGGGAAGAGAGTTCTCTATATGGACCATTTATATATTTATACAGGGTGATCATATCCCCCCTTAAATGTCTCTTCTCAAGGGAGAATAGATTCAGTTTAGCTAATCTCTCGTCATAGCTGAGCTCCTCCATTCCTTTTAATAATTTAGTTGCCATTATCTGCACTCTCTCCAATTCCACAATGACCTTTTTGTGAACTGGTGCCAAAAA
>NC_092860.1:82146473-82151123 GCF_032062135.1 Pyxicephalus adspersus
GTTACTGACCTGCTTTTGCCTTATCCTTCTGTACCTTGCTTGATTGGACTTAACCCTTGCTGTGCTGTACCATTCTGAATAAACCTTATTCAAGGATATCTGGAGTCGGTAGTGGTTTGTGTGCCCAGGCGCATTACATTTAGAAATCATGGTTTTGAAATAACCGAGCTCAGCTCTTTGAGGACACGTGGATGTAAACCATCAGGTCCTGATGCTTTGTCAACCATTTTTTCCCAAATCTTTCTCAATCATATCAATTCTGAGCCACTGTGACTCATTTAAGGCAGTAACATTGCTGTTATGAATACATTGCAAAAAAAAAGTGTGAACTACATGGGTTTTAATTTTAGCTTCTTAAAATATATTACCTATTGGAATATGTGTGCTTTTGTAGAACAGACTTGAAAGATTCCAATTTCTGTTCTGTGTTCTTTGAGGACAATATTGTCTATCAGTCAAAGTCACAGAGAGCCTCCTTCAATAATGGAAACTTTGCTCTCTTAAAATTAAATGTGTTTATCTTTCCTGTTTTTGCTTCCTATTTACAGCCTACATTAATTGAAATCATATTATGGGCTCTGCATTGTTAGAAAGAACTAGGTCCAGCAGAGTATCATTTCCAGTTGGGGCTTCTATAAACTGTACCATAAAAGTATCTTGTATTAAATTCACATTTGTCCATTCAGTGAAGTATCAGCAAGTGCTTTTGGTACCCCTTTTTCAACTTTAACTGTTGACTGGCTGTGACTTTACAGCTAGGTCTCAGTCTTGGTTGCAAGAGTGCTGATAATGGCTGCTGCAAAAGAAACACTGCAGTGTAGTCTACAAATATCTTGTAGGTTTGTCACCTGTAACCTCTGTTTATTGTACAGTACTGTGTAATATGATGGTGCTTTATAAATACAGGCCACTAATACTATTCTGTATATAATGTCAGCTCAAGCAATTTCAAAAGGTAAACAATTTTTTATCCTTTACTAAAAGTAAAGTTTTGACTGCATTTTATTCATAAATGGCTCTACAAAACTTTTTGCCTCCCCACTTTAAACCTAAATAAATAAAAAAATAAATATATATATATATATATATATATATATATATATATATATATATATAAAACAAATCACTAAATCAACAGGCTCATAGCAGAATGTAAAAATGGCTCAAAAGAGCAGAATCTTAAGAAGTTGCGAATGATATGCTATACAACTTTTTAGTGCTTTTTTTGTCTACAAGGTTGTGGTTATCATTCAGACTAGCACAGTTTAAAAGAAAATTGCAGCAAAGCATGCAACAAAAATGTGCAAAGCTACAGCAAACTATTATTACCGTAATTATACTGTATTATTATTACTAGTATTTCTTTTTGGAATCAATTTAGTTACTCAACTAACATGTCTTTTTTATAATAATAATAATTACTACTTAGTCAATTGTGAACTACTATTGTTTTTTAATTCTTGCAGACAGAGCCTATATAATGATTTTAGGAAAGCATTATACCGCCATCTGCTGTCCAGTCTTGGCAATGTTATGCTTTAGTGAGTGGCTATTAATAATATTATTAGAGCTGGGGAATCATTTTGAAGATAATTTTTGTTGACTTAAATTTTTAAGCTTATTTACACTAAAACAGGAATGCTGATTCTGAAAGTGCAGTTAGTTTTCTTCTATCACGTGAGGCTTTTTCTCTACCTCTTCCTATTAATGCGATTACTGTAGCGTGGATTTGTACAGGCTATTCATTTACACTCAAGACACTGTGGTCAGAGGTTGTGCGCTGATCTTCGGAGTGAATAGGCAAAATGTATTTTATGCAAAAAAAATTTTCTACTTACACACATTTCCTTTCTTTCAGATCATGTCTGGCTCTGCCGTTTCTCGTCATAAGTGCCTAAACAACCCTGATTCATTTTGTTATATCTGTGGCAGTTTCACCATTCTCAGTCAAAGGGTGAACATCAGCACATTTGTAGAGCAAGCCTATTTGGCATATTTCAAAGTTAAACTTGTTGATCAAGATAAGTCTTGGGCCCCTCATAAGGTGTGCAAACAGGGTTTCGAGGGTTTACGGATGTGGACAAAGGGAACACGTGATAAGATGCCATTCGGTATACCTATGGTTTGGTGAGAGCCAGGAGATTATTTCAGTGACTGTTAGTTTTGTACAGTGAAGACTTCAGGATATAACAAGAAAAATAAATGTAACATAGAGTATCCTAGTCCACCAACGGCTATACGCCCAGTGACTCATTCAGATGAATTTCCAGTGCCGGTTTTCGTTACACTACTCTCTCTTGAGGAACATGATTATGGTGATGAACTAGGTGACAACAATTATGAAGAGTTTGAAATTGAAGAGGTCTCTGTTCGTAAGGGATTTGATCAGCATGAGTTGAGTGATTTGGCACGTGATTCGGGACTAACATGAAGAAGGCTTCAGAACTCCTAGTATCAAGACTGCGTGAGAAAAACTTACTTGAAAATGGAACTAAAGTATCGTACTTTTTAAACAGAGAAATTGCATTTCTGCAGTACTTTAGAACTGACAGTGGCTTAGTTTATTGCCATAACATACCTGGTTTAATGGAGGAATTGGGAATTCCAATCTATACCTCTACTAAATGATGACTATTCATTGATAACTCAAAGCGGAGCTTAAAGTGTGTCCTCCTTCACAATGGCAATATATTTGTGTCAGTCCCAATTGTCCATTCAGTTTCTCTTTGTGAAGAATATGCAGACATAAAGAGAGTCATTGAGTTGTTGCAATATAACCAACAGAATTGGGTCATCTGTGTTGTCCTTAAAATGGTATGCTTCCTTCTTGGTCAGCAACGCGGAAAGACCAAGTATCCCTGTTATCTGTGCATGTGGGACTGCAGAGCTCATGAATGGCATTGGGTGGAAAGGAATTGGCCTCCAAGTTCTTCCCTAAAACCAGGTGATCCAAACATTCTAAATGAGCCACTTGTTAATAGAAAGAATATTATATTCCTGCCTCTGCACATGAAACTGGGTCTGATGAAGCAGTTTGTTAAAGCTTTGCCAACTGAAGGAGGCTGTTGTAAGTACTTCATTTTGGCATTTCCTAGCCTGTCATTTGAAAAAATAAAAACCGGTGTGTTTGATGGTCCACAGATTCGGCAGCTCATCAAAGATGAACATTTCATCAGGAGAATGTCAGAAGTCTAAAAGTGCTTGGTTATCATTCAAAGCCATTGTCAAGGACTTTCTTGGAAACACACGAGCAAATAATTACACAGAAACTCTTGGAGAGCTACAAAATGCTTGGTTGCAATATGAGCATCAAGGTGCATTTTCTGCATAGCCATCTTTCTAACTTCCCAGAAAACCTTGGTGCAGTCATTGATGAGCAAGGTGAACGATTCCACCAAGATTTGAAGGTCATGGAAGGTCTCAGGGTAAATGGGATGTACATATGATGGCTGACTATTGTTGGAGCATCCGGCGGTATTGTCCGAACACTGAACAGGAAAAGCTATAAGCGCAAATTTTTACCTTAACATCTTACCCGATTATTTTTCAAATGTTTTACTGTGAAAGAAAAATGTTAGAGTGACAATAAGTCCTTTGTATGAACAAAAGAAATTTAAATAGTACATTTACGTTATTATTTCATTTTTTTTTCATTGTATGGAAAATTTGTATGTTTTTTGACAAAAATGGATGGTACCCTGTATCGTAAAAACTGGATGTGATAGCAAAAAACTGGGGTCCTTTCTGGATTCATCACCCAGATTAGTAAAAAACAAGTGTAAGATCTAACTCAAAAAACAATGCGTTCCCCAGTGTAATAAACAGTATTTATATAGCGCCAACATATTATGGAGCACTGTACATTAAATAGGGGTTGCAAAAGACAGACAGATACAGAAAGTGACATAGTAGGAGGAGAGGACCCAATGGGCCTGATTTATAGGCTCTCCAAGGCTGGAGAGGATACACTTCCAACCTGAAATGGATCTGGTTCAGGATTCAAAACATTTGCTAGCAAATAGCAAATTACTTTGAAGAAATCAATTCCAAGTTTCCTGGATCACCCAGCTTCACTGATGGCAGTGTATCTTCTCCAACCCTGAAAAGCTTTAATAAATCAAGCCAAATGAGTCAGGGACACCCAGTAACAGTCCAGGCAGATTTTAACTGCATTTTAATTTAGCAAATCAGCAAACACAAGTCAATCCAGGAGGGTTTTGTACAACAAGTCTATTGTATAAAGTAAACAAGACATCTGTTTGTCCAAGTCATTAACTAAACAGACAAGCTGCACATTTACCTTTTTTCAATTTTGTTAAAGGTCAGTTTTTTTTCACACAGGACAGGAGAGAGAGAGAAAGAGACAGAAAGTCATGAGCATCAATCAGCTCCAATACATAAAGACCTGTGCAGAGCTGAGTCTACTAATAAGGTCTGGCTACCAGGAAAGTTGTGGAACTAGGAGTAGAGGCATTGCCCCTGATTCATCAAGCAGAATCGGATTATCGGTCGCGCATTCGTATTCGCGATCCGAAATCGTACACCATCGCGCTATTCAGCAACTGAAAAAGCTCGCGGCCGGAGCCGCGCATCTCCGGCAGCTTTACACTGGCGAGCTTGCATTAAAAGTCACTGTTCCCCTAAAAAATC
>NC_092860.1:82154187-82366193 GCF_032062135.1 Pyxicephalus adspersus
ATTATTGTGAAGGCTGGAATCCGGCTGGCAGTGAGGCGAGTGTACGCGCACACTCGAGTCCGGACCGCGGTAAACCGCGATCGATGGCCGCGCGTACTTTCGCGCTTCCAGCGAGCGCGGATTTTATTGATGAATCAGGGGCATTATCTTACTTAAAAGCACCTTTCAGCTAAAGGCCCCTATATTTACCCTCAATCCTAAAGTTCTGCCCGCAGCACTTCACTTCTGTTACAAGATACAGGTAGTCCCCAGGTTAAGGACATCTGACATACGGATGAGTCCTAGGTATGAACGGGGCTTCCCTGCTCCTTTGTGTGCAGGATGGAGGCTTGGAGGCTGAGGGGAGCAGTTTGCATGACTTGCAGAAGAAATCTTTTGCTAAACACAGCAGAGATTGTGGATAATCTTAGAGGGGTGAGCTCTTTCTGCAACCTCTTGTAACTCTTTACTGACCAAGACAAACTGCAGTTCTTTTGCATTACAAAGCACAGCTTGCTCTAAAAAATAATGAATGGCTCCATAAATTTTTTTGCTTTGTTTGTGATTAGCTCACAGTGAGGACTTTTACTGTAACTGACACCATGCTACCTAATAATATATTGAGACAAACATCTGTCCTAATTGCATTAATAAAATAATGTATCTGTTCCAACTTACATTCAAATTCAACTTAAGAACAAACTTACAGTCCCTATCTCGTATGTAACCCAGAGACTACCTGTGTCCTCATTCTGATGGTCAGCCACATGCAACCTACTTCTTCTGAGCCCTGGCCTATTACAAGACAGTGAAAGGAGGGGCAGTGGTGAACTTATATCTTTATCACTCTGCTTCCTTTTTCTTTTAGCATGCCTCCTAATAGTATCGGCACATTAATTAATTGGCTTCTTCTCACACTCCAACTGTACTGTAAATGCACTACAAAAGGCTGTACCCTGCTTATACTTAAGAATGCATGTAGTTATTTATTAGACAAATGCTGGTTGTATATTGTGTCAGACACGTGTGTTAATATTTTGTTAACCCTTTCAACATGCTTCCAGAGAAAAACTTTCTTAGCATGATGTAATCAAACATAAATATGTTTCATAATTCTAAATGGCTTTGGACTACTATAAATGTATACTCAGGTGACCTAACACAATGAGTGGTCATCCTGGTACTTTAATTTGTCTTGCTGGAACTAGTTACTTCTAAACTAATGCTACACATGTGATAAACTTGGAGCTGGTTGCTTGGGAAACTGTAAAGATGCAAGCCGCATTGTAACTTGCAATACAGTGTTCACAATCTGGATAGCAGTGTTATAATATTCTGCAGACAATACCCAAGAATAACATTTTGTTGAGAATATTAATATAATATTTTAGAATAGAGTACGGTACATGTTTTTGGATGTGTATCACAGAATGGAACAACTATAATGTATTACAAAGGGAAAAAAATAAGGGCTACGTAGGGTCTCTGTAACTTCTAGACTCTAGGTAACTTCTAGACTTATTGACATTACACTATAGGTACAAAATATTTTGCTATCCGAACATCATACCTGGTAAACACCCTAAGGTGAGGGGAAAAGGGTGCAGGGGAGTGCATAATCTAATAATACAGTTTTTGCCTCTCCTTCTGCCACCACTGCAGAATAACACTTAAAACAAGGTCAGAGGCTACTGGTTAAGTGTTACAAGGTTAAGTGCTATAGTTCCTCCAGTATAAGGTAGCAGATCATTTTCAGGTTCAGTACACAACAACAGTAAACAACAACAAGGTTTAACAATACTCAGGCGCCACAATTGTCCTGTAATGGATCTCTGTCTCAATCAATCGATGTGTGTAGAGGAGCAAAAGTACATTCAACCCTAAAAAGACCCCTGGTTGGAATGTATGAAAAAAGCAAGCTATGAGATCATAAACACAAGATATTTTGTTTGGTGGATTCATATTTTTTAGGCTAGTTTCCTATACACATATACAGAGGATATTACCATAAAAAATATACCAATGTAATAAATCAAATACAAAAAAATACTGAATTTATTAGATGGTGAGAGGGGACATGCCCTAGCCCTTATTTTTTTTTGTAAAACCATAACCTTTTATGAAAAACAATTGATAGCATAAATTACTGCAACATTTTATTTAAAATTGCGGTTGTATTTAGAAACTTACCTCTATCCTCTTGCTAATTTCCACAAGTCTCAGTCAAGCCTTCCAGTAAAGTTCAGCTAATGTAGCTTCTTGTGATGATGTGGCAACAATGCTGCACTACTCCCGAATTCAGAGCATTGTTGCCTCTCTCATGTATGCTGTGCCCTATGCACTACAATGGGTTGCTGGTACCTTCCAGCTTTGTTTTGCAGTGTCTGGGAACATGTGACACATAAATGAAAGACTAGCAGGGGAAGGTTTTTTGTCTACTTGATGAGGCTTGTACTTCATATAACAACTATATTTGTATTTATACTTTTTTAAACTGTTGTAGACTCTTTTACAAGTTGACGTAGAGGACATGATAAGTGGTATGTGATCAGCTGTAAAGTAGACTGAGCAGGTGCAGACTGATGGTGCCATCACGGTGCTAGACTCTGAGTCTTAAAACATATTAGGCATGAGTTTGTTTGGTATGTCTGGAATTTTAAAGTCTGAGGCCATAACATTTAAACTGTGAAATATCTTTGGAGTTACATGTGAAAGACCAAGAAACACTTGTTGCCTAACAATCTTGATATAAATAATGTTTCAAGATTGGGTAATGAATAGAATGCTAGGGATAACAAACAAGAAATGGTAAAGACATCTAAATCTGGCTTTTACATTTGAACCCCAACAATATTTTGTCCGATTAATATTCACAATGATAAATATTTTGCGTCATACATTGGAAAAGTGTGTTGCACGGATAGTAATATCTGAATATAAGAACTTATATTGTGGTGGTAGGGAAGCTGATTAGGTGGGTGCAACCCGGTAGTAAATAGAACAAATCAGGCCCAGACTCCTCTTAATCTCTAGAAGTTTATTAATAATGTAAAGTGTATGGAAGAGAGGGAGAAAGGGTGCAAGATGCCCAGACTGGAAAGTTTCACATTTGGAGGGGTAGAAAATTTCCTTTTTCTCTGCAGCTTTTAGCATTCTATCCCCACATCAAGTAATTTGAGCCACCCAAATTTCTCTTTCAAATATAACAATTCTTACTAATATCCATGCTGCCTCCTGGAGTGACTTAGCTCCAGCTATGTTGTGGAAAGCTTGAATCCTGGTGCCTCAATTCTGTGTCCTCGGAGTACATATCTCTAACCTGCCCCTATTCTCAGCCAGATGAAATACAACAGGTCCTGACTCTAAACTGGTCTTTTTTTATTGTTGGCTGACATGCTACTTTGAGTTTGTGACCCATGCTTATTCTTTAGATCAGTGGTCGCCAACCAATGGTGGTATGCGAGAAAATTTTGGTGGTCCGCGGCTCTGGCTGGTACACCTCCCAGCGGGGTCAGGAGTAGGTCCCCAATGGAGGGGCACACTGGCCACAGCCATGGGCCACGTCTACTGTATGGATTGTAGGCTCAAGGCGGTGGACGGATTGGGTCTCTGGACACAAGTGGGCAGGTTCTGGCACCATGGCGTCACTCTGGGGGAAGTTTCTTCCCCTTTGAGTGACACATGGCTCCCTGCGCGATCCAGATTCCGTGCATTTAGTGATCCATTTAGTCCGAAAAGGTTGGCGACCACTGCTTTAGATACCAGTTACCAATCAAAATGTAGGTATTTTTATTCATTTCCCCTGTACATGGAAAGCCCCACACCACCAAGCCTCTTCAGCAGATCCCTAAGGGTTTTTTGAAACATGCAGAATTATTTAGGTGTAATTCTCTCTTGAATTGTTGACAATTCAGTTAGGTCAAAGGAGAAATAAATGCACAACTTAAGTTTTAGACATTTGATTGTCTTCTCATGGTATTTTGGTGCATTTGGCTGCTGTAGTGACTCTCCTGAGACCAACAAAAGGACTTAAAAGTATTCCTTATCAACTTTAATGGTGTTCAGATTTAGATTCTGCCCAAATGTTGATGTTGAACCAGTCTTGAAGTTGACATGTTCAAGCAACCTATCTGCAATGATGCTTATCCTTTATGCAAAGAGTATAATAAAAGTTGCATGCCCAATAGCTCATTCTTATAATGACATTTTCCCTTTCACTGTGTTTTTCATGTTCTGTATAGATAAAAAATCACATCAACTGCTTTATTAATGCAGTGATTTGTGACCACAACCAAGTGGGTGAAATCAGTTTCATCCTTGGTTTCTGTTAAAAATAAGTGTTAGGTTGATGCTGCAATGGAAAATGTCAATATATGTATGAACAATCTTTCTTTCTCTCTCTGCCATCTAATACCTGAGTCATCTTGCTGTGACAGGATGCTGATCATTCATTAATTCCCAATTCTTTCATCAATGCCGTAAAAGCAAGCAATTAGTGAGCTTTTTGCAAGAGCACTCCACATGAGCTTTTGTATGTGTTTAATTCACCTCCAAACACATTATTACTTACAATTCTACATGGTCATTGGGGAAAGCATTAGTAAGCAGATTAGCAAATGATGTGAGCTTTGTTTTCTCTTTTACTACAATCAAATGTCTTTCTACGTAAAGGTTTTTTCCTTGTAACTATCCCCCACATTTTCTAAAAATAGGAGGCTAATTCAGCAAACATAAAAATACAGTTTAGAGGTTTTTGGGATATTTGTAAATGCAAAATATTTTGAAAATCCAGATGGTTTTTGGGACATGGCTGATATGTTTATTAAAGTATAAGAATTAGTAAAAAATCCATATTATGGTTAGCAGTTGGTGTTGTAAACACTTTGCAATGTGTGGTACTAACAAAAACTAAAAAAGTTTCTTACTTTAAAGCAGAAATAAAGTCTGCTAAACAAAAATTTACAGGCAGGGTTTTCTTCATTACTGGCAGTGAAGACTATTAAATCTCTTTTGATATATATTCTGTTGCCTGCCTGTCAGAACTTTTCTTGTTTTTTGTACCACCAGCGTGTGTACAGGCTTGCCATGATTCCTTGTAGAGAGGAAGTAGCACCTGTGGGCATGCTCAGAAACTACTTCATCCCCACCTGTCCAGTAAAGATGGCTGGAGAATTCAAATGCAGAAGAAGACTGGGGGAAGATGACAGTGGTCATGACGAAGCATCAAGGGAAATAGCAGTCTTTGCAGCACTGGTGGGAGGCTTTGAAAGGTAAGTCTAAAAGTGTCAGGGTCTCCACAGACCGGTATCGTGGGATCCCCCGAGGCAAAGAGTCTAAGTGAAACCAAGATATTTTCAAGGTAGACTACTAGAAACAAATCAAGAAAATCGCAGAAAATGTAATCTACAAAATGCTGGAATGTAGCAGGGGCATTGCAGATCCCAAAGGGCATCACCACATACTAAGCGACTGAAGCAAGTTCTAAAAGCTGTCTTCCATTTGTCTCCCTCCCGGATCCTAACTAAATGGTAGGCACCACCTAGGTACCATCCTTCATTCTACCAAAAATATGTTCTGCAGGTAACATGGAAGTCTGATTAATCTTTCCTTTAGGTTTTCATCAACATACTCCTTAAGGGTAACAAGTTCAGGTCCAGGCTTAACATGGAGTCCCTAATTCCTCCATCTTACATTCCTGTAATCTTCTGTCAATTTGGGTAGCCAGCCTAATCAAATCATTGAGAGAGTCTAAAATACTCACTCGGGCTAGTTCAGGGACTCGGACAACCCAATACAGAATTGGTGCTTGAAAGTGGTGGTGTTCTATTGTGTATCAAAAGTTCATCTGCGGAAGTCAGAAACATATTCTTCCACTGGTCGTCGCCTTGTTGAAGGCTGCAGAGGGCTGCTCCAGCAGTGACAGAATCCTGGTGAGGGGTCGTTATAGAGTTCCACTAATCTTTTAAAAAGAAAAGGAAATTGGCATTATTCAGGGCCTCATCACTGCACTCATCTGCAAGGTTTTGGGTTGCAGGGAGAAATAGAGCTTGCAGCAATTTTGGAACCAGTCATGGGGCGGAATCTTGGGTTCAGTTACCACAGGAAGGAATGGTCCAGGAAATACTGGCTGACATGGAAGTTGGGCTGACAGAGTGGAGGGAGTCTGGAGGAGGCCCTCCATATGGAAGCACCCTCTTTGGATCCCTTGTACCAAGATCCTAAGTTCAGCAATTTGCATAGTTTTTCAGGCACGGAGTTGTCTCAGAACCAACATATTGGCTGTGACTTTCTGTCAGGTTCCACAGGCAGGTAGTGCGGGATCACCTGAGGCACGAAGTCTAAGTACCACCAGGGTTCACTATCGCACCACGCAAGGGTGATAGGCCACCAGCCTCTTTGCTGCTGGGTGTCACCAGGTCACGGATGGGGTCACCCTACCTGCCGAGGAAATGCGAAGCGGCCTGTGGAGACAGGCAACAGGTAAATATAATATAGGTCCAAGAAAATGTTTAGGGCAGGTGGCATGCAAGTCCAAGTCCAAGCAGAGGATTATGGCAGGTACCAGGTGAGCCTAGTTGGGGTCTAAGCACTGGTCAGGGCAGTTGAGCGTTGTCGGGTCGAGGCACAATTGGAGCAGGCAGGCATAGTCCATGTTCAAGCAAGGGTCAGGCAAGCATAGTTGGGGGTACAGGTCAGAACAGAAATGCAGAGAAGCAAGGAAGCTGGTGCCAAGTCACAACACCAACCACAATTATTGCTGAGGCTTAAATAGCCTCTTCCCCTTTAAGGAGATCCTCCACCCTGGGCTGTGTAAGTTTGTGAGAGACCGCCCACAGACATGTGAGACCAGGAAGTGCTGCATGCTTTGTCAGCAAGATAGTGAGTGCTGCACTTAGCAGCTTGACGGGGCAGACATGTGCGCGATGCCGCACGGTGGTTTAGGGGGGAGTGCCGCAAAAACTGACAGGTATTGTGACAGACATTATGTGAGAAATGCTAGGTGTATTTGCCCAATATTACACAGCACAGCCATGAGCGCCGGCATAATTTAATGCCTCTTTAAATAATTTGTAGATGT
Organism: Pyxicephalus adspersus; assembly: GCF_032062135.1. Taxonomy (NCBI): domain Eukaryota; kingdom Metazoa; phylum Chordata; class Amphibia; order Anura; family Pyxicephalidae; genus Pyxicephalus; species Pyxicephalus adspersus. The sequence goes on from NC_092860.1 coordinate 82,161,245, forward strand.
TTTGTCAAAAAACATATGCTAGCAATTGGATACACTGTCTATCTATCCCTGCCTTGCCAAGACCTAATGTAGACAATACCAGGTGTTCCATTAAGTCCCTGATAAACAATGTACTCTGCAATAAAACATACTGGAATTCCAGGATATTCTGGGCATCCTAACATCTCCTTAGGCTCTCAAGAATTATTAAACTTCTGTATGCATTCTTAGGAGTGAACATCATCCTGGCCTTTTCAACCAGGATGGTCAAAAGTTCTGACACCCGGTAAAGGACCAGATGAGGATGGTGGTGCTTGCAATGAAGCACGACACTGATCTTCTTTTGGACATCAAGGGTGAAAATATACTCACCCTGGTGGGCCAACATTTTACTGTTGTACTATACATATTTGTTTATATGCACAACTGTGTTTTGGCAACTGTCTCTCAGTTAGTTAAGACTTTCTTTGTTGGCTTTTTGTGTACAAAGGAAAGCAGTCAACATCCTTATTGCCAACATCCTTAATTGTGGGACACCATAAAAAAGATTTAAAAAGAAATATTTAAAAAATGTGTTCTCCCTATTTTGCCAGTTTTTTGTTTTTTTGTTTTTGCTGTCCTGATTGTCAATAAAGGGAATGTGCAATTTAATATTACAGCTGCACAGAATAGTTTTAACAAGCTTCAACAGCTGCAAAAAAGACAGCTTAATACTATGAAAATCAGAATTAAAGAAAACTTCCAAACTAGAGAAAGAAATGTGAATGTGAACACAAAAAACTTTTGCTTCCGAGCTCTGAAAAGTAAATATCTCTCTTCTGTGGAATGGTTTACCATTTTGTTAGTGTCCCATTTTTTCAACAGCCCGTTTTTTTACAATTAAGTGATATGTAGTTCAAATTGGGTTACAAAAAGAATGATTATAGGACTGGCTAACTGTATTATACTCTACTAATATAGTAGATTAACAATGATGGGTCTGAACAAAAGTAAAGAAAAAACAAAATAGAGTTCTTTTGACCATGGCTGTGTGTCTTCTATCCATTTTCACTCTAACAAAAACAGAGAAAGGCACTTACTGTCTATTGTTCCTTGACATTTTAAACTCATTATTAGGATAGAAACAGCCACCAGAATAACGGAAGGCTTAAATTGATAGCAGAAGTGAAAGTCAATAACCTTTAGACCCACCATTGACACTCTTATTTCTAAAAAAAGAACTCTCAAGCTCTGTACTACCCAAACCAGTTTACACAAAACTTGTTTGGTTCTTGCTACATGTTACCCTGTGGCTTGGGTACAGTTTGGCATGCAGATTAACACTTCTATCCTTTACAAGCCAGACTGTGTAGAAGTTTTGAAAGATTATTGTATAGAACATGGTATGGTGAAACTGACACAAATAGAATTACATACAATAAGACAACATATATTACAGCAATAACACAGTGCCATTTTTTATTGAACATGTACCATATCTCACCATTGATGTTCCCACAAACAGAGACAGGAGTTCTCTCCATGCTGCAATCCCAAAGAACAAATGAGAAGGTATGTAACATGACATAATAACTAAAAACAATTGAAAAAATTGAAAAAACAATTCAGTGGGTTCTTGTCTCTCTTCAAATTGATCCTCACATCTACTATTCCAACTTCTAGGAAACTCTAGTCCACTGCTGGAGTTAATTACACCCCATCCATAAGCAATTTGGAAAAGATACAAAAGTATACAACTATACTGCACACATGAACCATCTCTATTGGCTGCATCTCTACAACTTTATCCATCTGGCCCACAAAATGGGCAGATATGGGTTTAAAAATTTTTGGCACCCCCAAGCTAGAATAACTACTCAGATCAGTTAAATTGAAAAGTCCCTATTTTTCTACTTATTATGGGTAAATTATGGTTCAAGTTGAGTAAGAGCCAAGCAGCTAGCTTTTAGGAACGTGAACTCCACAATGACAGTCTCCATGCTTCTCACCTGACAAGTTTCTGTGACCAATGTTCTGCAAAAGACCAAAAACAGGAGTCACTGTCCATCAGACAGGTATGTTTTTGTCTCCCTCTGTTACAGACTGTTTCTGCTTTATCTTTTAGCAAGCCGCATCGTTGCTTTGAGATTCCTCAATCAAATAATATTTGTATGGGAGATGAAAGTATGTTCAAAATACTGCTTGTTATAGGCATGTTGCTGGAGAAAAAGAACTTCTGACTGCCTGAAATACTCTCAATGGCTTTTCCTTTATAAATTGAAAATAATTCACATTTCCCTTAAAATAAAATTTTTCATAGCAGATTTGATTTAACCTTGAAATCAAATGTTTGAAATCAAATTTCACCAAGGTGAATATTCAGTGTTCATTCATACCTCAATTTTAATGCTGTTAACCTGCTTGTCCGTGAAGTGTTTATTCCACACAGCTGATTTTATATTATTGCTAGATAGATATTTCATTCTTCCTTACACAGTGCAAGATAGAAAAACCACTCTGCAGAAATGGTGTATTGCTTCTGCGTTCACTTCTCCATGATAATAGCACAATAGTCTTTTTTCCACTGAACTTCCGCTGAAACTTCTAGCCAAAATTATTTATGTTTTGTGTAATTAGTTTCTCACGCATTATGCAACTGTCATATCGAAAAATCAAACCAAATATTTCCAGTCTCATACAATAGTTCCTAATATTTTAATTCCTTAGTTTTATTTTGACAGCACACTTTTAGGTTTCCATTGAGAAGGATAATTTTTAAATCAGAGTTTGATTTTTCCACTAAGGAGTTGCCACCTCTTCTTGGTCCTTTCCCAGAGACATCAGACCAGAGGTTTCCCAGCGGTTCAACAGTCAAAGTAAAACTCAGTTGTAATGAGGTAAATTCAAAATATTTTTATATTACTTTTTAAAACCTCAATTTCATGAAAAACAATAAAAAATACATCCCAACTTTTTAGGCAATTTCAAATCCTTGTACAGCAGCATAGGAACAGGGTTTGCAGAGGTCACAACTCTACCTAGACCCCTTGCTCCTTAGGGCATGTAGAGGTTCTTCTCTATATTGGCAGAATTACCAACAGCCTCCTAACTGTATCTGATATGACCAATGCTCTGCCTTGTTCTGGTGATTTAGGCCTGATTTATTAAAGCTCTCCAAGACTGGAGAAGATAGACTATTGAAGAACCTGGGTGATACAGCAAACCTGGAATGGATCTGGTCCAGGATCGAAAATGTTTGCTAGCTAATAGATTTTAAAGAAATCCATTCCAGGTTTTCTGGATCACCCAGGTTCCCCCAAAAGTCTATTGTCTCCTGTCTTGGAGAACCTTAAAAATAGGACCTGTAACACATTAGAGTTGATTTATTATAGGAGTTTAATTTAAATTAAACTTGGTAACTGCTTGGTAACTGTAGAGCATATGTATTAGGTAAACTTAGTAGTACCTAATAAATGTGCTTTAACCTTTCAAGACCTATTGTTATGGTAGCCAACACATATGCATTTACTTCTCAGCAGGCACTCACCAGGATATGTGTTAATCCTCAGCAATCAGCCTCTAATGTATGTTTAATAGCCCTTCTGTTCCAACTGCATATGTGTTAATCACATTCTCCATTACAGTTAGGCTAATATAATTATCTATAATCTAATCTAATCACAATAATTATAATGCACCATGATATTAGTTGAATTTCTTCTGACTGGATACTGATAATCTCAGCTCCACTGTCCCATTTTCCAAACTTTCTCAGGCAACATAACTCTGTCCCATATCCCTAACAATGGCTCCACTTTTCTTGAACACTTTAATACAGTCCCCACTAATAATCCATATTATGTTTAAGGTGTCTCTTTCTCAATATCCATTACCGCCAAATCACAACCTCAGTCATCCATCACCTTTACAGTATAAATGTTAGAAGCTATGTGTACACTAATACAGCACATAACCTAGCTTTATAAGGTCCCCTATTCTGGCTTCCATGCTTCATTCCTTTATTTCAGTTTTCCCCAAACCAGGTAAAGACCCCCAAAGCCTAGCTAGCTACCACCCAATCGCCTTGCTCAATTCTGATCTAAAAATTGTTACTAGAATTTTAGCTACAAGGCTGGGTACATATCTACCTACAATCATATTAAAATATCAAGTAGGGTTCATAGCAAGGGAACAACACCAGACACACAATTTTTATATTCAACGCACTAAATTGTTTACAGATGGAAGCTATGGTTTATGAGTCTAGATGCGGAAAAAGCATTTGATAAGCTTAGCTGGCCCTTTATGATGCAGACATTATGGTGGGTGGGAATACAAGGTCCAGCACAATCCGTATTGTACACCTAACCCTCAGCTGAAGTAAAATGCCAGCTCCTCCACAAGTTTCTTATGTCCGGCCAGCATACCAGTAATAAGCGTAGTGTGAATGACAACTCAGCTGTCTGATAGTATGTTTTGCTTGGTATATTTGTAATCGTATAGTGATGTACACAAGCTTGGTTGTAGGAAAAAGGATGGCTTTGCTACCTGATGAATTTTATGGAGCTTACTTTTATTTGGTGGTAAGATATGCACTACCTGGACTGGAATTCCTTATCACAAATAGGACAATCCACAATCCTTTCCCCTGGGTTAAGCATTGTTACCTACTGTACACGTATGTTGTTTATATGTTATATGGTTGTTTATTATTTATTTATTTTTGTAGAAATACATTTAATAAAAAAAAAAGAAGCTATGTGAACCAAAGTATGGATGTCTACTAGTGGACCTTTCCCCACCATCAGCTTTATGTGAAAACATTGCCATTCTTGCGTAATTTGTCTTACTGTAAACTTAAGCAACATATGAAGCCGAACTTCAAGAAAATATAATGCAGTGCTGTAATGCATAATGATGTACTTCCTAGTACATAATTAAATGTATTTTTAAAATGCACTCCGTATGAGTACCTTAATTTTATCTGGTATCAGCAGTATACAAAAGCACTAACACTCAGTGATGAAAGAAGAAGAAGATAGTCAATTTTGCTAAAGTTATCATTTGCCAATAAGGAAAATGCTGATAGGAAGAGAGAGGAGACTTCGAGAGATGAGATTGTAAGTCTATTGCTCCTTTCAGTAACATGCTGGACGAAGGGACAAGATATCTTGCTTAAAGTGGATTTCCAGTTAAATCTGGATGCTCTTTCTCATAATTCATAGCAGCTTTTAATGAAAAATAATTACTTACCTTTCCCAAGCTTTTAAAAAGGGTGTCAAGATGAAAAAGGGGTGTAAATATTACTGTTCCTGACTGACAGTGAAAGAGTAAGCAATGTTATTACTAGTGACTACTAATGAAATAAAGGGGAGTTAATATTACTGCCACTTGCCCCACCCATACAGGAAAACCATATGTATACTATTGTGCTGTGGATGAGCAGAACATTTAACATTGAATGATTAAGCTGTATGAGGCCTCATTGGAATATTGAAACCAGAGCCTTTCTGATTCATGGAACCTTGAAATGAAAGAGGCAATGACTGTGTAGCTCTACTCTCCAGACACACTCCTACAAATAATGACATATTAAAAATATATATATTACTTTAAAAACACAGCAAATGTTGATTTTTTTAAAATGTTTATATGTTATTATGTTTATATGGTAATGTTTTTTAATTAAGGTTCACTGCAGTAAATAACATTTAAAGAAACATCCACCTATATACATTTCTTTATCTTAAACAGGCCACATCTCTAACATTCATAGGAAAAGATATGCAATGAAAAACATCAATTTTAAGCGGGAAGCTTTTAAAGCCAGTACCATCAATATATTACAAAAATAACAAAATAAAATTTATTAATAATAAACATTAAAAACAAACATCATTTCAAATACATAAAACACAATAAAATCGTGGGTGTATATGATGACCTCTCCTTACAGAATACCCCCAAAGGGTTTAAATTCTCAATTACTTCTTGACGTGTTTCGCAGAAAAAATCCACTTCTTCAGGAGAAAGGATAGGAGAAGTCCGATGTATGTACTTCCAGCAGCCCTCTTTTTTAAAATCATTGCAAGGAAGGAGGTGGTTATGGCGGCAATTGTATATTCAAATCCTGTTTAGCTAATTAGTGAGTAATCTCTTTCAATTTTCAATATAAATCAGAGTGATCCTAAGTTTCATGTCCTTCAGTCCTCAAACAGATATAGGAACATACAGCCCAACAGTAAAGGTGCGTACACACTTCCAATTTTTATCGTTCCAATCGAACGACGAACGATCGATTGGGCAAAAAATCGTTCGTAAAAAAGTAACCAACGACGCCGACGAACGAGGAAAGTTGTTGGAAACGAACGACCGGACCGGCGGATCGGATTGGACGGCGATCGTTGAACATCGTTCGTGTGTACGGTCGTTCGTTGATCGTCCATGAGCTGAGCATGCGTGATGAACGAAAGTTCGTTCACTTTCCTGTCGTGCACATAGTTCCTCTATCGCTCAAACGATCGTATCTATTGTGTGTACAATATCTACGAACGATCGTGTCGTTATCTCTATGTGCAGGATCGGTGCTATACGATCGTTCGTAGATATCGTGCAGGATCGTTCGTCGTTCGTTTTCCAACGATAATAATTGGAAGTGTGTACGTAGCTTAAGTCACTGCAGTAAAACCATTATCAATTCCTCTCTCCAGTGGTGAAAATCCTTGTTAATCACAACAATCTCTAACCACCAAACCTAACTGCGTACCCCCATTAGAATGACGAATTCTCTGGCCGATGTTATAACAGCAGAGCTGTTTATATTTACATTTGTGGATTTTATCAATGACTCATTCAGTAATCAATGACTCACTTATTCACTAAATGAGTAATTGACAGATAAATGTAGAGAGATGTGATTCATGATGAATTTACTTCTGTAGTGTACTTTTGCAAAACAAATCCGTAAGCATGTGCCGTGTTAAATTACATTTTTTTTCTTTACCCAAGCTTTAATCAAGATTAAAAACTGACACATTTTTAGAGATGCATTGAATTAGAAAATATGTGTGATTTAACTTTTTCTCATGATTCATACATTTTGTAAGCAAATCTAATTCGAAAATTATGTGCAATGATGTGAATCCTGGGTGAAAACATTTATAAATAGATCCTATAGAAAAGATGATCACTGTCCCCTTTTTTTCCTGGTCTTCTAAGTTCTAGGGAGCCTGCTATTGGCAGTGGGGTGGGCTTCTTGCCCTGCCTTATTCTAGACAGTTAGCTTCTTGAGAAACGGTCTGGTGTGTTTTTAAAAATCATTTGATTAAAGGCGCCAGTGGGTTATTGTCATCCACTGTATGACAACTGTGGATCTCACTACCTGACCTCATTGGCCATTGTCTATCCCTTCTGCAACAAAAGACCTGCCTGCTTCTATTTTTTATTTTATTTTAAGATTAGTTCTACCTACATTTTGTAAGCAGATGTAGTTTTATTTTTTTGACTAACTTTAAGTGACTGATGAGAGGAATGTTGTAAAAGACAGTTGCTTACAGAGCTCCAAAGCTTAAGCTACATTTCACACAAAAGATTGAGTTTTACTTATTTCAGTGTTATCATAGTTAGACTGCCACTGCTGTGCCATTTCTTTAGATAACCCACAGATCTCTGTTAGCAAACACTCACCAGATTAAAATATATACACTTAAATAAAATTTTTTTATGTATATATATATATATATATATATATATATATATATATATATAGCCCAAATCCATGATTTGTCCAATTAAACCTATGTCACTGATCATTTTTATGGTACATCTTGCAGTAAATTATCAAAACATGCTCATATTCACAGATGGATTTGTAAGCTAACCTTTACCGTACCTTTTTGTTTGATTCTTTTGAAATTCAGCAGGGCTAAATTTTAGGGCGACCTCCACAGAATAATAGAGACAGCAGGAAATCTAATTTGAGACATTCTAGACTTTTCTTTTGCAGTGGACCACTATGGCTAATTCACCTCTGTCAGTGCACAGGTGGACAAAGGTTGCATTTAGCTTCTCAGTAGAGGTATGTGAAACGTGAAAAGTAATGTGTCTGCATCCACAGAGCGGCTGTGGAGAACCCTATAATAGAAGTTGATTGGAGCACGGCTCCTGATCCTAAAAGCAACATAAAAACTCCTCTCTTATTGTAATTGCTGCATTTCTAAGTGGTGTTGATAAAATTAGAACTGCCAGAACATGTTGATAACAAACGACTGTATGACCACTGTGCCCTGATCCAGAGTTTTCTGTATTAATCTTTACTGTAAAGCCAGAATGTTATTTAATATTCTTTAATATACCACATATGCTGTATGCTATGTTTATTAACATTGATGTCTGACTTTATTTCAGATGTGAAATAAAAATATCCATGTGATCTATAAACTGTGTACATTCCCGAGCTTCACTCAACATTTAAATTTTACACATTTTTAATCTTGCATTAAATTAGTGTGATTCAACTTTTACTAATGATTCATACATTTTCTAATTAAATCCAATATGTAAGTTATATGCATTTATGATAACATTGGAGGAAAACAGGTATAAATAGACTCTATAGAAAACAGAGAACACAGTTCAATATAAAACATGAGAAATTGGACTTGGCACAAAGAGTATCGATGGGAAATTTTGGTGAAGGGGGTGTGTGATTAAATCACAATGCATAAAAGTGGTAAAATTATTTGAATTGCTTGAGCTATATTTTACATATGGCATATTTGGTTTATAGTAGTTTATGGTTTTTGCCTTTTCTGACTGCAAGCTTTTTAATATATTTTACTGTTTGTTATCTTTCTAGCTTGAGAATAGGCAGGGATACTCAACACTGTTGTCAGATTTAATCTTTGTGAAAAGCAAAAGTAATAAAGTAATAAAATGTAAATATCCCACCTAACTGCTTCAAACCATTTCATATGTCCTCTAACACTGGTAAGCAGATAGATATTTCTCAAGCAAATGAACTACAACATTAGTTGCAAATAAGTAAAAAAAAAGTAAACCAAACAGTGTTTATAGGCCTGTGCACCAGTAGTTCTGCATTGTAATAGGCACATACGTTCCATATAATTCTGCATTTTATGCTGGAGGCTGGCACATTTCTTTTTGCTCCTTGTACTCCTTACTCTTGAAGGTCCTGGTATCAGCAAGGCACAGAAGACTGAAGCACCTTTGCCTATGCTGGATTGTGGGCCTGTGTGTAAAGTTATCTAATATGACATGATATTGTACTATGATTAAAGCATTGTACAGATTGTGGACAAGAATTGAACAAACAGCTTTATACACAAAATATTGAAACAGCAGGAAAATATAGCCTGATTTCAACAACATCATAGTCTAAAGTAGAAGGGTTATACATAAAAGATTAAAAACTGTAATGGATCTGAAAATTGCGTAAGGCGATTGGGCTATGTGGTAACAATAACAAGCTCGGAGTGTTGAAAGTGTGTGCAGGAAAAGCTGTGTCCGATGATATCCAATTGTTTGCTTTTCTCGAACACTAAGCAAGCACAAAATCCTTTAAGCTGCGTACACACTTCCAATTTTTATCGTTCAAAATGAACGACGAACGAACGACAAACGATCGATTGGGCAAAAATCGTTCGTAAAAAAAGTAACCAACGACGCCGACGAACGAGGAAAGTCGTTGGAAATGAACGACCGGACCGGCGGATCGGATTGGACGACGATCGTTGACCATCGTTCGTGTGTACGATCGTTCATTGATCGTCCATGGTCTGAGCATGCGTGATGAACGAATGTTCCTGCGGTGCACGTCACTTCCTTTTTCGTTCAAACGATCGCATCTATTGTGTGTACAATATCTACGAACGATCGTGTCGTTATCTGTATGTACAGGATCGGTGCTATACGATCGTTCGCAGATATCGTGCAGGATCGTTCGTCGTTCGTTTACCAACGATAATAATTGGAAGTGTGTACGTAGCTTAAGTCACCAAGCCAGGAAATTGATCATAGCAGGTTTCTCACTGCCTGTCATTCTTTGTAAAACAACTCACATTTTATGGTTGGTGGTGTTAGTAGAATGACATGCTTTTAGAAAAAAGTAAGTTAATGGTGGATGTGGACAACTATAAGTTTTTAAACTGTCTTTTAATTTAGTTGTTCCAGTGTTACTTGTATATGTGTTTATTTATTATATATACATTATTGTTTCACAAACATACTTTAAAGGTGATGGCATACCCAAAACTTAGGCTACGTACACACATTCAGATGAATCTGGTGTGTGTACAGCGTTCATCGTCCGTCGTTCCGATGACCGTCCTGACGGATCCACGGACAACAAACAAGGAACAATCATAATGAAAGTGAAGAGAAGAGTGAGCGCAACCGGATGCCGCTTCATCGTTCTCCCCTCTCCATAGAGCAGAATGGCACTGTATGTACAGTGCTAGTTCATGCATCGTGCAGATTTTTGTTGTTGGAAAGGATCTTTCACAATCCTTAAATTCTAAAAGATCCTATTCAATGACAATTATTGCACGTGTGTACACAGCCTTCGTTTTGGATAGAACAGAGAAAGGTAAAAACCTCATTTTACAGTCTGTGTCCTACTAGAGGGATTCCCCACAACAAGACAACACAACAAGGGAGAGAAAATAATTAGCAGCATAGGGGGAATAAGAACTACCTTTGTATGTTTTCCCTTTCACCTCCTGTTGTAAAGGCATCTGTAGTATAAATCCTCTGTGCATCTGTGCTAAAAAAGAAGCTTACTTCTGGTCCTGATGTCTTCAGAATATTAGAAAGAAATAGTGATTGACAATGGACTGTATGCTAGAACAGTGGGCTAGACCTAATAGCTTTTTTAGTCATATATTTTTTTAGTCATAATCGCTGGGCATCATACATCATTGGATGTATATGGACATGCATAAACACAATACAACTTGATCTATCTAGTGATCTATCCAAAACTAGTTGGAACCCAAAAAATTGGTCTTCTATGATGGGTCGATTCTGAATGCCCTTTAAATGTAGAAGTAAAAACCTGCTTGCATGTAGCTCTAAGGCTTAAGTTACATGGGGACAATTAAAAGAAGCACTTAAATATACATATTCACTGACTTCAAATAAGGAAATAGTTTGCATATTATTTTCTGGGATGCATAGTGCAGAGATGCAGTCCTCTGACATCCCCAGAAGGGTGGGTTTGTGAACATTTCAGCTCGGCAAAAGACTTAAATCTTGGATTCATTGCTGGCTTAAATAGTAAGCAGGATTATTGTAGTTTTAAAGTACTTTATTTTTCTCTTTTTATCAAAGTTGCTTTAAGCTTAGTCACACAATGCTCCAACTGTGTACAATTGGTTTCTACTATTATTTTATCTTACACAAAGAGGATCTTTAAAAGACATAAGATTTGTAGAAGACATAAGAATAATTGATCCATTCTTTACAAGCTCAACAGAAAGAGATATTTGAATTTTCTCTAGCAAATTTTACAAGCAGATAGTAGTTTTAACAGTTGTATTCTCTGAATTATACATATTTTTTTCAAACCACAAATATTAAGGTATGAAGTCCAGGTTGCCTTAAATTCTACATCAGGATAGTCTTCATTGATTCTATGCAGAAAATGTCAGTGATTTTAACAGTTCCTTGCAACATGCATGGTATATTATATTTGTGTTCCTTAAATGTAAAAGCATCATACCATTTATTGGAATTTCATTGGAGTATCTTTTGAGAACAACAGAGAACCAAGTTGTTCTTCCTAAAGATAACCTATTGTTTCATATAAAATATCCATTAATTCAGAAATAAAGGCATGAAACTGTTAAAAACAAATGACTTTATGTGATAAAACATAACACACTTGTGTATGTGAATTAGTTCTGATGAGAAATAGTAAACAACACATTTGTAATAACATCCTAGTAAACTAACCATATATAGTGCACTAAACTGGAGATTGGCCAAGAGTTTACTAAGAGTTAATAAAATATTACAGTTTCAGTTCTTTGTTTAAGCCCAATGGGGATAAGGATTTAAAAGCTAAATCAAGCATGCTTCTTATAGAAGCAAGACTTTATCAAATCTATTTGCCTTTTCAATAGGCACAATCTATAAATATCCATTATTTTAAACCATCTGCGGATCCCCCATGGACAATACGAGAATGCTCGCCCACCATGTTTGCTTCATTCCCAGTTTTCATATCCTGTAGGTGTTTTCAGCTATATAAACTTTTAACGGATGTTTTGTCCTTCCTACGTACATTTTGCTGTGTGGACATTTATTTTGTATACGAAAAACTACCCTTGCGGTTTCTCAACAACTTGTTTTGTTTGTTATCAAATTTACAGGGGAGCAACCTGCTAGATTGAGCACAATTCTTTAGATTTGAAATATATGACACTATAAATGTAGGTGGGCCTGCAAATGTTTCAAATGGTTTATCTAGCATTTTTGAATTGGCCCATTCACCTAACCTAAAGGTAATGGGCTTAATTATATTACCTTAAGCAGGTACCTTGTTAATCTTATGCAGGTAAAAGGATGACATACTTTTTTCTTCAGAATTGTTGTGATGGATAATATTGATGATCCATTAGGGAGTTTCTGCTAAGAAGGCAAAACAACACTGTTTTACATCGAATGGTTGCTCCTGTGTCCAAGATGCTGCAAATACAGCTTTTGTTCTTTCAGCTGCCTGGGATGTTCCATCTCATATAGCAACTTGTGTGCTGTGCGTTAGAAGACTTTTCCATCAATACACTGCTTAAACAGTTACTAGCAATCTCTGAACTTTTTTCTATGCACCTGGTATCACATCACAATTCACATCATGATTCACAATGGAAAATTAAATATCCACAGTCTACATTGGACCAATAATATTTATTGATAGGTTTCTGTTGCAGTCAGTAAACCTTTGGAAACTATTTCTGTTGGCCAGGAAGCTCAGTGGACTGATATACATTTATGTTTATGTATTTGTTTTATTAGCCATAGTAACAAAGAACATAGCTCTTAGGCTGATGCTCTGTTTAAAAACCAAATCACTGACTAGTTTCCTACTCACAGTCTACAGAAAAGCAACTTTCTTTAATCAAGGGATTTCACCTAATTTTCTTGCTTTGCCCAAAATTTTGTGACTGCAACAATAACAAAGATCATAGCCCCACACAAAAAGCTTTAAAAAACTACTGATATCTAAATGTGCAGATTTTTTTGCAGTGCTAGGAATTGAGGTAGGGCTATATGATTAAAGCTGCGTACACACGTCAGATTTTTCTCGCCCGATAATCGGCATCGGCCAGATATCAGGCGAGAATCCGGCGTGTGTACAGTCAGCGTCGTTCATCGTCCGTGGATCCGTCCTGGCAGATCCACGAACGATGAACAACGACCGATCCTAATGCAAGGGAAGGGGGAGAGTGCGCAGCAGGGTGCCGCTCCGTCGTTCTCCCCCTCCCCTCTCCATAGAGCATGAACGGTGCTGTATGTACAGCACCGTTCATGCATCGTGCAGTCCTTTGTCGTTGGAAAGGATCGTGAAAGATCCTTTCCAACGACAAAAATTGCATGTGTGTATGCAGCTTAAGTCTACTTCCAATTGGGTACTGCTTAGTCCAATGATAGCTCCAACAGCAATGGGACGGCATACCCTTTATAGTCGAATATAAACCAAGATGTTTTTTGCCCCCAAAATGCCATAAGAATAAGAACACTGGTTTATATTCAGATCTTCACCCTGTCGCATGTTGCTGGGGTTATACAGATCAGAAATTAGTCTTGGAGCCACACTGCTGTCATTTTGCATACGGCATAGAGTGTATTGAGTGATTTAGTATACTAAGAACTAGTATGCCCAGCCAGCCTTGCTTGTATATTAGAAAGAGGATTTTAAAGAGGCTGACTTTAAAAGGGTGACTGTCAGAGGCAAATGACTATCAAAGGAATCCACTAAGGAAAGCGTGCAATTTAAATATGTTTGATATTCCCCCGTGACTGAATTAATTAATGTTACAGTTGAAGAGTGGTATTAACTAGATGACCACCAAAAATCCCTTGGCAGCCTCAGATGCGGTGTGACATCTGACAGTGGTTTAATTAACTGCTTCAGAAGAGTGTCTGTAAAGTTTAGGCTGTCAAAAGGATAGAGACTGTTTTGATGCTGGAATGTGCATTGTGTGGACATTTAAGGGCTGATGGACATTAATTAAGATGAGTGATAAAATTTCTGTTTAAAGCTGAATTTCCTGTAAAAAGAAAAGACCTAAAGTGGGATGTTATACCTTCCAAATGGTTGGTATTTCTGTTCATCCATTCCTGCAATGACAAAGTCCCATCACACAGCACAGCCAGGTGGATGATGCCAGTAAACGTTTGGAATAGTGTTGTCTCACAAGGTCATTCCCCTTGCTTATTTTTCAGCATTGCCACCCTGCTTCTAGCTGAACCAGTGCTCATCATGCAGGCATGTTCTTACCCACCCAGGGCACTAATATTCTGTACTAAAAGAAAAAAGAAGGATATTGTTTATGATACATTGTGGTTTAGCAAACCTAATGTCATCTATTTAAGGTATATACCTTGATGATGTAATAATGAAAATAGAGCAGCATTTGTTGGAGTCTTTTATATCTACTTAGATTTCTTTTTTCAAGAATAACTGTACTGTGGAGTACTTTATTTGCTCAGCCTAGCAACTATAAAGAACAAATACCTTAAGGCCCAGTCTACCAATCTTGACTGTGTGCCCTGCCAGATCTGTACAGTTTCTTTCCCATACCAGGCAATGTACAGACCATAGTAAAATTCAGAAAACTTAGGTTCAGAAACTTTGAAGGCCATGCTTTTTAGACTTGATTTAATGGGTCTGATTTGTTAAAGATCTCCAAGGCCATAGAGGATACACTGTCATCAGTGAATCTGTGTGTGATCTAGCAAACCTGTAATAGATCTAGTCTAAGATTCAAAAGAATTGCTAGAAATTATTTTGAAGTAATCATTTCTGGGTTTGCTGGATCACCCAGCCTAACTGATGAAAGTGTATTCTCTACAGGCTTGGGGAGCTTTATTAAACTCTGGCCCAATTTGATGGTTAACTTTAAGCAGAGGATCTTACAATAATCTAGTCTGCTATTCAATCTTTTATGGCTCCACATACAATAAAAATAGATAATAGTAGCAGATTTGCAGAAATAATAAAGCATCATAAGACATTCATGGTACTTATTGTTGGTGTTAAACATTAACTTCAATATATCACCATACTTAAAAAATACATTATAAGCCCCACAGAAATCCTTCTTTCAGAACCCCATAACACAACACATGCTACAAGGTTTCCTTAAAAAGATATGCCTGTGTTGATTTACCTGTATTGTACTTAACAGTCACACATTGCCATGCAGGAGGACACAATTGGCAGTATTGAGTGGGAAAAGGTAAGTGGACATACAATTTCACACTTATTACTCTCAGCACTACATAAACCATTCACATTGTGATATTAGTAACTCTGGAAGAGTCTCTTCTGTTACTAAAAGATTAGATCATCTTGTCCAACTGATTGAGGGGGTGGAAGCAATTAGGGTGATAAAACTTTCACTTTTTAGTTGAAAAGGGAAAAAGTAATTAAAGTTAACCTGTAGAAGAAATGAGTATGGGAAGAATGCATAAGCATTACTAGAATTACTAGATATAGATAAAAAAAACATTTATTGTTCAGCTTGATTCCTCCTTATTTCATCTCCTGAGCATCTCTGTGTTAGTTATTCTACTAATCACATCACAAAGGACCAATAGGTAGACTGGGAGGAGGATAAACATTTACCAGAAAAGTGGGGATTTGTATATAAATTCAGAAATCCACATCTACTAGTTATTACGCATATGGTATTGACTGAAGGTAACCTGAATCCATGCATTTTCATGCAATTTGAATCGTTTTTGACATGTTAACTCTCTAATCCCCTTGTTCAGAGACTAAACTCCTTCATTACCTTTGCAGTTCTGCAAAACTTTGTAGTTTGTATCCTCAGCAGCAATACAAATCAAAAATGGAATATCTCTGGGCCTGTTATGGTTTTCACCATAAAGTCATGAAAATAATTTTACATCTACTCACTAGCATGGATTTAAGAGCAGAACATGTTCGCTTTCAGAGTGAATGCTAACTGAGCCGTTAGCAGATGAACTATGCTAGAAACATTTTTGCACAATTGAATAATTAAAATAACATAACATTCACCTTATTCAGCGCCAAAAAATATTTAGTAAATTTGATCCACAGATTGTGCGGCATTACACTATCTACCACCCTGTCCTTATCAGTTACACTCATCTAATAATTTTCTGGAAGTTACTGAAGCCATTGACAGTGTCTGTCTGCAAGGTTCTAAGTGACTGCAAATGGGTTAAGTTCCCCCATCCATGGGCTCTATGAAGCAGGCAGAAGTAATCTAGCTTTATATGCAGCCTGAAGCTTTAACTACCAACAGTAGGGAAAAATAGAGCATTTCAGGTTGTCTTAATTGCCCCTGTGGAAGTCATTGAAATGTGAATTTAAGAAAAAGAGAAGAATATCTGTCAGGATTACAGACAATGAGTCGCCTAAGAGGCTGATCCGTTCTTTTTCTGTATTTGAAACAGTCACCTAGTGAAAGGCTTGAATAGGTAAATTACGTGGTGAAAGCATATGGGCTTTCTGGTTGGTTAGTTTTGAAATATCAGAATGCCTCCGACCAATCTGAGTCAGAGGAAAGGCGAGCAGCAGATTCATTTCATTATAAAGAAGCATTTAACAGATCGCTCTTTCTGAAGTGTGTGTGCTTCTATTTTTTTATTTTGTGTGAACATTTTCTCCAGCAGCAGCAACAGTTTCTAGACAAGCAATCTTTCCTTTTCAACGATTATTTCTACTTGGTGTGGTATATGTATGAAATATGATGACTCTTCCATCAGCGTTGAGAGAAACTCTGCTACCGGGGCTGGTGGCTACGGCGTTCAGCCAGACACACACAGGAATCAGTGAGTACTCCATTGCCAGAATTTCTTGTTCTATTGATCTGTGCTGTACCTGTTACTTATCTCTGCAAGTCTAAATGTTCCTCTAGTTGTTTATGGCGTATTGCCGTGACCCAGAAAAATCTTACCTCTCACCTGTCTACACTATGTGACTTCTTTAACTCATAATATGCTAAGCAGGGTTAGTGTATTCCAGTTGCCTTGGCAGCAATCAGATCTCTGTGGCACAAAGGCCTGCGATCAGCAGCTTGTGTTGGATGTGATATTGTTTTATGAATAGTAGTAATCAATGTATATTTCAGCCACCTGTAAAAGTAATCTTCCAACGCAGTTATCCAAGGCTACAGCACTTCTGAGTTTTTAAGTATTTAACCATTTTAAGTGATACACAATTACTATTTTGTATCATCTAATCTAAGCCCATGCAATAAACAGGTTTTTATTTTCATCATTTAAACATCATATAAACTATGAATAATCAATGGAGAAGAGTGTTTAAAGGAATGATTGAAACGTGTGCAAATTTTATCTCTGTAGTTCAGCAAAATGATATTTGAAGTAGTCACATCTGTACAATGTGTATGCTTGTTTTACTGTGCATATGACAGCTATGTGCAGTAACCCATAGCAATGACTCACACATTCATTTTCAGCAACGTAGGATGGGAATAAAGAATTATTTTGTTCTGTTAACCTGGGCTTATGCAATCGTAATAAAAAGGCAATGCAATTGCAGATGTTTTAGGATATATACAAAAATGTTCATTATATACATTATAATATTTGTTAAAAGGAATTAGTGTTTTCGTTCTTTTAATTTATGTCTTTGAACTTATATAAATATATTGCTTGTGTTGCTTCTTCCTTAATATTAAAGGCAAATCATGGTACTTATTGCTGGTTATCTCTTTGCAGATGTGTTTTAATTGTCAATACAACTAAACGGTGCTTTTGCTTCCACCTCATGGTCTGATATCAGATCCAGCAAAATGCATTTCCATGGTAACTGTTTAAAGAAGTTAAGCAGCGTGCGCTCAGCTTGTCTTTGACATTAGAATATAATATAACTATGTCATTATTTTGCAGTTTTAAAAAAATATCTGAAAATGTATCTGGCCAGTTAGAGGTTGTTTGGTTTGCAGGGGTGTACTGGGGCCAAATGGTTGATGCACTCTATTTGAAAAAGAAACAAGCTCTTGCAAGTTATCGTTCAATAAGGTATAGAGTCCATTATAAGAAAAATAAATGAGTGAGAACTGTCATTATAGGATTGGAAATAAATAGGATTGTATAGGATAGCATGATAGGATTGGAAATAAATGTATAGTGTTACTTTGTTGAAATGTTGAATATTTAATAAAAAAGTCAGTTGTAGTTGTCAAAAGTGGCCATTTATACGTAGCTGGTCTAGTTATTTATGTAGAATTTGTAACCCTTGTCAAAGAAACAAAATGCTCACATTAAACCAGGTTAGTAGCTGCAAAAAGTACAAATGGTGTACTATTGTCTAAATGTATTACTCACCAAAGTCCATGGGGCTGATTCAGACCTTCTTCAGGATAAAACAATCCTGTGTGGCTCTCTGCGGCTGGCACCTTGCCAGCTGCCCAGTCACCCACAATGCAATGCTGCTTGTTAAAGAACGGCGACATTGAGCGGTACTAATACTGCCTATGTTCATTCTCTATGGAGCTGCTGCTGGGAGCTACATGTAACATCTCCCAAAAGGCAGCGGTTCCTTGGCATGAGGAAGCAATAAATGCACTGCAACATTACCGCCAGTGTGAACATAGCTTTACTAAAGTTACACAGGCTGTTTACATAGCAAAGTAAAAATTCTTGCAAATGATATTTCACTTAGCTTAGTAAAAAGGATATAGCTCTGCTAACTCTAACCATCCAATCATGTGCAAGAAAAAGTGGGTAATCTTTGCAAAGTAAAATATCACCACATTCACTAGGGTCAGTAAATTATCTCTTGCAGAGTAGTATTTCACCTTGGTAAGTGAGCTAATTAAATTCCTTTAGTAAATAATCCCCAAGGTAATAAAGCATCATACAAACTAACAAAGCTGCATGTATGCACTACCACCATAAATAAAGTATCATTAACTCATTAACCTTGACAGTAACAGTAATTAACAGTTGGGTAAGGGGCATCCAGAAGAAAAGTCTTTTTAGATAATTACATAATTCCATCAAGGGCTATTTGTCTGGGGTTCACATGACCATTTGAGTAAGGTGCACTAATTAAAGCAGCACATTGTTTTCAGTAATAGTGGATTTAGCATCAGATTCATATTTAAAATAATTAAGGTTTATGTACAATAATGAAATAGAGCAGTCACTGGGAGATTAGCCCTCTATTCTTGTTCTGGAGACTACTTTAGCATTTTTAATTCCAGCAATCAGTTGAGACCAAGACAGCAACAAAAATCTGACCCCTGATCTGTTCTAACCCCTTTCAGCTATAACCAAAATGTAAAAAATATAAAGTTTAGGCAATAGATACACTTTTTTTCGTAACAATTATCTTTGCCACAAGCAATTGATAGATTAGTCATAAAGGTATAGTCAACATAAATTATGACTGCTAAATTTGGATTGGGCTTCTAAGCTTCAATGAACTTTGGTCACAAAAGAGTAGAGACTTGCAGGATAGTTGTGACTTTTATTTATTCTGATGGAAAAACACAAAGAAACAATTTAACGGATTGTTTGTCCGAGACAGGGACATTGAAGAAATATTTACATAGCTGTGCACAATGGCTATGCTTGGTCACATTGATGTGTTTTGTGCAGGACCGATAACAGTTCTCTTGTTTGTATCCAATACAAACCTGTAAAATACTTGTCATTGCTCTCATTGTATTGAATTCTACTGCTTCACTCTCCCATCCATTTTTTTTCTTATACATAAAAAACAGCTAAAATGGTTATAATGCACATCCATTTCTGACATCTCTTTTATTTTAATGGTCTGTCACTAAGTAGCTTTCATATCTAATTAACATTAAAAAATGTCACTTAAGGCTTCATGTAAGTTTTATGTAAAAAGAACACAGGTATGGGATTTCTTTATAGAGCATACTTCTACATATACAATGCAATGGGTTTATTTAGGGAGATTTTTTAATTGTTTTATTTTCTCTTCGGGATCAATATATCATCTTTCAGATATTAGCAAAATTGAACAAATACCTTTTTAAAGTTGTGAATATTTATTAATAATAATAATGTGGATTTGATGTGCAGAAGTTAATAAATTAGAAAGTGGTATGTTTTTGCAGAATGGCAAGGGCAACAATAGAAGAGCAATGCAGCCCTAATATGCATTGGTGCCATAGTGACAGACTAAAGTGCAGGCATAGACCTATGACTCTGTCCACTCCACCCACTGGGGCATTAAAGCAGGTGGGAGTTTGAAATATTAGCCCATATTAGGGAATACTGGAAGATAATATCATTAAAATTTAGGTAATAACACTGATTTACAGATTTTTTTTATTACAAGGGGTATTTCAAAAGTCTAAAGCCTTACACAAAATCAAGTTGATAAAACTTTTTTTTTTCAACACAATCTACTTTAACTTAAATGTGTTTCTTTATCAAATGGAGCATTGCTTTCATCCAGTCTAATTACATATGTTGCAAAATTTAAAAAGCAGAATTAATTATGCAATTTTAGCTTTAAATACTCATAGGATCAGAGCATTTTAAAAATGCAAAGGTATAAGGCTTTGAAAGTTTCAAAACAATATAGTTTTGACACAATACCCAGTGGAGTGTGTAACCTGCTTGGAAAATATGTTAGAGAACTTCAATGAAGTTTCATAAAGCTGAAACACACAATGCAATGCTCTACTGGAGAGGTAAGCCAAAGCAGTGATAATGGAAGACTGATTTCTGAGTCGCCTATGGTGGTCTTTTTAGAGCCTACTTTTGGAGATGCAAAAGATCCACCACCCACATTACATTTGCCATTACTTTGTGTCTTGTAGACACAGGAATTGAGAGGAAATTTATTTAAAAAGAGGTACATGGTTGTTACCATAACTGTTACGAGTTCAAACGTCCCCTCTGGAGGATTGCAGACCATATCAAACCCATTATGTTGGATTTCCCCTCACTTTCAGTCCCAGTGACAATGATCACCAGTGCAAATAAATACATAAACTTTAGGCAATCTGATAGTTACCAAAACTGCACATTTTATCTAATTCTAAAGATAAAAATGGAAATTGCTGTTCTATGTAGTGAATAATAGAATTCTAAAGTTGAAATATCGGAGACACAGATAATTTACTTTCCTAATTGTATAAACAGCGAACAAAATATGTAGGCAAAGGAACTAAAATAGAATCATAGCAACACATTTCACCTATGCATATTCATCCAGGAGAGATGTCTTTGAAGCATAAAGAAAGAACTGATGTCATCTAACAGATGGTATTGCCAGCACAAATTATTTGTCACAAGTCTGGTATGTTCCCCCTTTTAAAATCTCTAGTCCTGTGTGTCTTCCTGTTAGGGCTGTCTGTCTGTCAAAACTGATCTATGTATGTAACTATTTAGAGGCACCACCAACACCATCCAAAGCAGGTGCATCTGCCCGAGTTAGTTCATGACACTTTAGCCTCTTGCATTTGGGATATTGTTATATTTCTATAACCATTTGGATTTGGTAGTGGCCATACATCGGTCATTCATTTGACTTTCAAAGGAGACTCGCAGCTTAAAAGTAAACAGGGGGCAGATATTTATTTACCTGTGTTATGCTTTTAGTCTCCGTCTTTTTATCTGCATTTGCTTTTAGTAAGTAACATTTGACAGAGAAGGTAATGGAAAACACCCACACTCTTGCCCAGAACAGCTACACATTAAAAAAGAATAGGACTGAAGTGCCATATAAAAACAGAGTAGGGTTTTTTTTTTATAAATGTCAGAATGGATAGTTTACATTAAAAATGATAATGGTGTTTTTAAAGTTTGTGCTCAAAAAAATAATTTAAATGTAAAGGCAATTTTCAGACAAACTTCACTTTTAGAATACATCTGTTGCATATAAAAGGGTAAATCCACAAATTGTATCATACCACAATGCCCATATGTGTCTTCAAGGAATACTGATAAGAAAGATATATATAGGCTTCCATTGATCTAAATGTATGTTCCTTTGAAAATGCTGGTTGCATGCTGTCATACTGATCATGGTTAAAATACTTTGTAATTTACTAAACCTGACATGTACAGTATACAGAATAACACTCCAGGCAAACATGGAGGCATCCGGTGAGTAGAGGAACTGCATGACCGTGGGAGAAATCAGTCCCAAAAAGTGTTAAAACCTAGGTATTTAGCAAGGAGTTGAGGTTTTTTGGAGAAAGAAGCTTCTGATGAGAGATGCTTTCCCACTTGCTGTCCTTGTTTTTTCTTTCCGGATGGGTTTGCTGTAAGATAATTATAAAGCGGCCCATGGGGCAATAGGGTACTCCCCTCTACCATGTCCATAATTTTCTGGGGGCTTGGTCCCTGGATAAGATAGATTGGGCAGTTAGAACTAACAATGAATCAGTAGACTAGTTTACCAGATTAACCAGGTGAAAGTTTAGTCAAGCCTCTAGCCCAGTCAACACCAAAGGTAACCATTTCCTTTTCATATGAGACAGTACCTGTTGTATTGTATCATGGTATGATGTGAATTAATATGTGAATGATAAAAGAAAACTGCTCTGGCTATTTAAATCCATGTTGTGCATTGTATGATTTCTTTGAGGGAGCAACTAAAAGGAACATACTAAAAGGTACAACTACAGTTCGTAACTTTATTTGCAGTTTACTTGCTGCAAGTCAAATACTCATAAAGCGGGCATTTATCATTAAATTTTCAATTGCATTGCTAAATAAGTGTATGTGATAAATGTGTTAAAATGATTCTACTGCCCTAAAGTAGCCAAAAGCTAGAAATGAAAAGTGTTGGAATGCCAGAAAAAACTTGACAATACCGTGTATTCTTCTTCCATTTACCTTTAGTGCAGGTAATAATTTTATGAGATGCTCCATTTATAAGGACTGCTATCTGCTACAGTTGGGGTTCTTATCCCATTACACAAACAGACTATGTTGAAAACCTATGCAGAGATATTATCTCATAATAGCTTATATAACTGTTCTATATTGTACACTAAAAAGAGGTACTCAGCTTATGTAACTAAAACATTCAGTACAAAATGACCCATCTTCAGCAAGCTCTATAAGCAGATGAGGACATTTGTTTTTCATTGCTAATGAAACAGTCTTTAGAAATGATTAAATACATTCATGAAGGCGATGAAATAAACAAAGCTGATACTGACAAAATAGTTATACTTATGCAATCAGATGATATGCAAGTTAACATAAAAGCAGCTGAGGGTAAAATGTGTCATACACTCACCTACTACTGACTGACACACTTGTATTTTACATATATCTCTCTGTAGGCGCAGAAAGCATTATGCAAAACTGTGCTATTTACTTTTATTACAAATGCCTCTATAGCACTCACCTTTTTATGAGCAGCTGGATCTCTTTGGGTTTTCTCCTGTGTTACCATACCACAACTGACCCACCTAGAAACCTGCAGTTACATACCAACAAAGGTGAAAACAGATTTTATATAGGGTTACGTGATCTCAAAGGGAGAAATTTATAATATATAAATCAATGAGCCAAAAGGAGATAGAAATTAGAGTGTTATTCTACCACTGCTTTTTAGAAGTCAAACACACTAGGCAGAAAAGGGAATCCTTCTTGCAAGATATTTTTACCTAACTTACCAAAAATACAGACAAAAGGTGCAAAAAATTAATTAGAATGAATTAAACCTAAATTATTAAAGTCCTAGTGTCTCTTGCGTTGGGTTCCTTGGTGCTAGTTGGAACAGCAGCTATTCAATACAGTCCTTCTCTCTTCCCCTGGTCATGAGGACTTCAACCTTTTCCTAACTTGGGACAAGGTTCCTCTTCTCAAACCTTCAGCCAATCATAGTCCTCCATGTTGTGAAAGTCACAAAAGAGTCCGGGCTACAAAAGCTGTCGGATCCATAGTTCCTGTGGTTTAAAGGGCCACCAGCCTAAACATCAGGGGGGCACTGGCATTAATACTGCCTCTTACCAAGGATAATAAAGACCTACCCAAAATAACTATTAGTTGAAAACTACTTTGCAATAAGAAACTGTTGGTTCAATAAACATAAGTCAGGATAGGACAAAAATGTCCCAGTGCCACTGCTCAGACAAAGAAAAATGCCATATTGGTTGTTGAAAGGCAAGGTTGTTGGAAGGCAAGGGCATGTTTTATTATACAAGGAAAATATGAAAGTCCAAGCCAAGGTATCTGCCATAAAGTAAAAAAATAAAAGTCTGCAGAGCAAGCTGTACACCACAGGAGTAAATGGGCAGTCAAGCTGTCTACCCTTTTATTTGCATGGTAGGCAGCTTTGCTCCTTGGCTTCCTATTCATTCTTGTAGTGGGACAAGTCTTAGACCTGTCAAGGATTCAGTTCTATTTTTCTCTCAGCAGTGTATCAGGACTGGTCAGGCAAAAAAAATTAGAAATAAGTGAGCAATTTCCAGGTCTAAGTCCCAACACCTACATGACCTACATTAGGACTAGATAGGCCAGTAAGTCTATAGGGGTACTTGTGTTGCTACACAGTCTGCACAAAACAAAATAGATAATTAAAAAAAAAATAAAAGAACATGCAAACCTAGAACTTTAGGGTGTATCAGGATACTAATAAAGACAATAAGCATTTCCATCCCTACCAAAGCATACCAGTTCATGCTTTGCAATGGTGGTAGACTTTACCAATCAGAACATTCCATCTTGTAAACAAAATGTATTGCTGTTACTCCTATGTAACAGTTGTTTATGTAAAGAAGTTGATGTTTTTTAGAGAGGACAGAGCCAGAGCATTTTTTTTTGCTAAAGTGTATCATTTTCTATCCAAAAAAGGTGTATGGTGTTTTTGGATAGAACAAAAAATAATTAAAAAATAACTTTATTTTTGTTAGCCTGTAAGCTAGCTTCCCCCCCTGTGGCTGCTTGGAATGCATGAACTTAAGCAGGCCTGTGCTGGAGTTAAGTCATCCCAAATCGGCCAAAAAAAAAAAATCAGGCAGGTAAGGTTAATTTTTTACATAGGGACATTTCCTGTTCGCCTTTTCTTATAGGAAACAGCAGTTCAGATGTTCTATTAGATAACCCCTTACTTTCTCTTATTATGAAATCTCTAAAATATTTGATTTTCTATTACATTCTATTCCAGTAACAACAGAAATAGATATAGGACTAAAGAGCAATATAAATCTGGCATTGGTAATCTACACTTAATACAAAATTAAAAGTTTTTTGGTGGGCAAAAAAAATACAAAATAAAATATGTAAATGCAAATGAAAATAAAGACAGAAAGTTGCTAAAAGGCAATGAACATATTTTGCCTTTCACAGTTGGCATAAGTGATAACAAGATGCTACATATCGAATGTTATAACAGAAGAAAGAATTACACATGGGATACCACAAACTAGATACTGAAAACATATGCTCTTCTTATATAAGACTAACCTTTACCTAAAAGTGTACATTTACTTGATACTTGTTCCATTTGTCAATTAGACTAGCAGCTGATAAGTGTTGATAACTAAGCCATGATTTCTTAAACTGGACCTAAACATTTTTCTTAATTTAGCCACAATTTCTCACCCTCTAGATTGTTCACAGCTCAATCCTTCAAACACTTACCTTGCAGCATGTTTCCTCCTTCCAGCTACAGTTCTGGAACTAAACTGCATTATAGGAGAGGATTTGTGCTATTTACTAAATGTCCAGGCAGAGGATGCCAGCCCCCTAGTGTTACTATCGGACACTCTCCTTGCCCTGCTCTCATTCTGTATGTTAGAATGAAGCTCCTAAAAGTAAGCTCAAGTTTTTATTTATACATGTACAGTAAGAAAGTGTTCTCTCAGTAGGTGTTACATAGAAATAATTGGATAAGTCAGGGCCCCCATTATCCAATGTGACCAAATCCATTATTTACAAAACACATTGGGCCTGATTTATCCAAGCCTGGAAAAGATAGACTTTCATGTGAAAACCTAAGTGATCCAGCAAACCTGTATCGGCTCCGATCCAGGATTAAAAATATTTGCCTAATAATAGCAAATGATTTTTAGGAAATCCATTTTAGAAGTCTATTTTCTCCAGTCTCTGAGAACTTTAATAAATCAGGTCCACTGCACCTGGACTGTCATTTTCCTTTTAAATAAAATCTCTTGCCCTTTGTAAAGTTTTGTGATGAGTTTGCCTAAAGTTGGTCTCCTGTTCCCTTCCTCTATACATTTCTATTGTTCCTCTTGTTCCCTACAAAATTTTATTGGCCCATCACTATCATAAGCTACTAGCTAGTAAAAAGGTTGTGGGAGATAAGAGGTGCTTTACCAGGTTTGAACAAGGGCACAACCAGAACAAGCATAGCTCCAGCAGGTATGTTCTTGTATCTCTGGGTACCTACACTCTATAAGTGCTTGTATTTTTGTATTTAGGTGACCTCAACTGTGTTTGTTGGGGGCCAATGCCTTTCAGATTTTCTATAGACTTTATTTTGACTATGGAATGTTTACTTTTCTTCTCTAAAATATTTGTTCCAGCACAATTAGTGTAAATATACTTGCCTGTTCATTGCTGAATATAGCATACATAAAGCTCAAGGTGACTCGCTTCTTTATATAAAATCTTTACAAATATCATCTATAACTTGTATGGTAATCAAACCTCTAAGTTGAAAATTAAGTTATAATGTTTATATAGTTCATCACTCTCTGCTTTATTAAGGCATAACAGCGTAATACAGTGGAAGATTGTTAACTTAGTATTTATTTCTGTCAAAGTCCTTATTAACAAAGCGCTTTCCAAAATGTAATCTCATAAACAAAGCCTAACATTTATTATCTAAATTGGAAGAAGATATGGCGACCTTAGGCTGCCTTGCTTCCTGCTGTTGAAAGTTTGGTTGATATTCACTGGAGAAAAACTTTTTTTGTTCTATATTTTGTGTACAGTATAAATGTATTACTTATGAATGAATGAGTCTAATATATTTTTTTTTAATAATTATAGAAAACATCTTTATATAGGCTATTATATTTAGAAGACCCGATACTCTAGTTGGTCTATTAACTGGGGCATAAACGCTGAGTGTCTGCAAATTTTATCTTAGCTTTAATCGTTAATATGAGGTGTTATAGTTGTCAGTTTTCTTTTTATTCCTGAACATTCCTAAATTGTGGCTTGCAAAAAATAAGGTTCTATAAACCCAACAATGCCCTCTCTCTGAACCCGCTGCAGCCCTAGCACAATTTTGAGTATGCAAGGAGTCTTATATTCATTTTGTTACTTTTATGTGATGTTTGAATTTTCTTAAGCCCTTGGCTGTTTACATATCACACATATGTGTGTCTGAAATCAATGTGGCAAAATGAATTTAGAAAGTTAATTCCCTATGTGCAAACTGAGAATAATGAAATATGGCAGGATCAGACTGACTAGAATTTACATACGGAAAGCTTACTACAGATAAAAAGTAGAAAAAAAAAGTAAAGTAAAAAAAAAGTAAGAAAAGGGGAGAAGAGGAGAAAAAGAGGGTGGATGAAGGAGGAAGGAGGGATAATGCTAGGTCCCTGGGTCATTAGTACTTTTTTAAAGTGCAATTCTAGGTAAATGGAAAATTTACTAAGTCAACTTACACCATCTCTTTATTAAATTTTGGCCTATTAAAATGTACAAAAGGAGGCACTATACCTGTGCCAACTTAAAAGAGGTGCATACAGCATTTTGGCCCCTTTCAGCCCCCATGCTGGCATCAGCATAATGGTCAAGGTCTTCATGAAAACTAGAAATTGACTGTACTCAATGTGTGTTTTAAAACTGTTGAGATATAATTGTACCTTTATCTGGCTAACCTATTCAAAATGGGTAGTAGTTTAAGGTTTTTACTATGTGGTTATTATTGCCTAAAATGTTAGCAATACTTATTTTTAATCTGTTATTTTTAGTTACCAGGACTACTCATACATGTTTTCTATCCTTGCTTCAAAAGAGGCTTATAACATGGCAAATGCCTGGATCTATTAAATGATATCCAGTATAAAAGATATCCAGTGTGTACTGAGCAGACTATTTAACAATGCTAACATTAAGCTATATCAAGCATTCAGAGGCATTGTTCACTGTAAAGCTGCGTACACACTTGCAATTTTTGTCGTTGGAAAGGATCTTTCACGATCCTTTTCATCAACAAGGGAGTGCATGATGCATGAACGGTTCTGTACATACAGCACCGTTCATGCTCTATGGAGAGGGGAGGGGGAGAGCGACGGAGCGGCACCCTCCCTTCCCTTTCATTACGATCGGCTGTCGCCCATCGTCCGTGGATCCGGCAGGTCGGTCGTTCGGACGATGGACGACACTGACTCTACACACGGCAGATTTTCGCACGATATTTTGCCGATGCCGATTATCGGGAGATAAAAATCTGCCGTGTGTACGTAGCTTAATTCTCTTTGCTTGCTGAATTTATTTGCCCCATCAGCCAGCCATTGTGTCCACATCTTGCTTCTCCAAAATTCTGAAGCAAGAACCACCATTGTCTGAAACTGTAATGTCAAATCCCCAAGTGGTATTGCTTCAAGGATACTAAAGTAGACACAGAACACTGAAAGTGTGTGACTTATGCAGAGCAATCCTTGTGCATGTAAGACTAATGCAAATGTTTTGGCACTTATCAAACTGCTTTCTCAGTTAAAGCGGACCTATTATTTACTTTACATATTTACTTTACAGAAAATGGTAGACAACTCTATTATTTAAATTATAAAATTAATATATATATTTTTTTAAAAAGTTGAATACCTTCCGCTTCTGTCCTTATTTTATGATAAAGTAAGATTTTATTTGTTAGTTTAGTTCCGCTAATAAAAAGTCAACATAATGTTTGCTCAGCAACAATCCGAATAATTTCCAGGGTTTTAAAGCAAGATGTACCAAATACTTTGGAGAGTGCTTTATTTAGTAAATGTGACGCAGGGGTTTCCAAATACTCCTTGAAATTGATAAAACTTATTCTGTTAGCAGCTCGCATCACTTTGTCTAAATCATGGAAATCTTATGTGATATTGCTAGACCCTCTCATTGCGAAAATGGACTGGATTATAGTTAATGATCGGCTAACGCACACACTTAATAATACTTTAGGAAAATTTTATGCTATTTGGGATCCCTGGAAGGAATACAGATCACACTAGATGGGTGTCGCTTCCATGTAATAAAGTTTTTATTTTTTTATTTTTTTTTTTGTCCTCTACCCCGCTTTCCCCTTGTCCCCGTCCTGTCCACTCCTTTGGCCTCTTCAGCTTAGCCTTCGGGCATAAAGGGTTGTTTACTCATGTCAGATTATTATTGTGCTTTCTGTAAGCTGGTGAGGCATGTTTGTCCTTCTGTTAATACTATTGTTAACTCAAAAAAAACACTGAAATACAAAAAGTCAACATAGCAGAGAACAAACCCAGTCTCAGGATCTTCCACTTTCCCTTGCATTTGGGCTATCCCTGTACTGATGGGTTAAATGCTTTTTTATGTCTTTGTCAATGCAATTAGTCCTCTTTTATAAGCCATTATGGCCATCATTCTCTACAATGCAGGATCAAAAGTCATTCACTGTAAGTGGAGGATGCTGAATGCCTGTTCCTAAACTGGAGGTCAGATAGAAAATGTACTGTAGCAGCCTCCAGGGGAATGAGGGCTAAGGCACTTATTTTACTTAAATTTTGGTTCTTCTTAGCCCTATACAGCAAGACTTTCAAACATCATTCAATAGGTTTGGTGGGACAGCAGTAGTATTATAATTTGTGCAGCCTGTGCTGTCTATATCTGTCTTATTCCCGCATTAATAATCACATTTAATGTTGCAAGGCAAGTTTAAATGTGACTAGCAGTGCAGGGAGATCAAATGTATGTTACAATGCTTGCTTTAAAACATAATCTAATAGTTATTCAACAATTGCAAAATGGATCCCACCTATGTCTCAGTCTTTATGGGTTAGGTTAAACTATCATTTTAGGAATACCTTCTAATAGTACTTCATATACAGTTATCTTTTTAAACGAATTATTAAATGAATAAACCACAGTGTATCTTACCCTTTTATAAATAGATGATTCTCCTTTTATATTTCAGATATAAATGTGTAGTAGGAAAAATGCTCTTTATTAGAAAGACTAGACTCATTTATGACTCTCATTAGAGTTCCTTTGAAGTTTAAATGTTATACAAGCTAAATTTGCATCTATCTCAAAGGTTTGAAGTCTGATATTATTTCCTGTTTCTCTTGGAAGAGTTGACAGATCAGAAACCCTGGCAAGTTTGGCACGTAGTATATAATCTTCTATACAATTAGTGGCATTCATTTTGTAAGTGAAGTGACATTTCAGGGTTTTTTTGTGACTAAATTGTGCAAGGCTGAACAGTACTTTGTAGACTCAAAATAGCAGTTGTAGCTTTACTGTTGCTATATATCTGTGTTAAACACTATATATATATATATATATATATATATATATATATATATTTATTTATATTGATTTATTTCTTTTATTTATATATATATTTATTGAGTAAATTTGGTACCTTAGAGAACCTGTTGTAAGGCTTGGGGTTTATTTTAGTAAACTTTATAAATAACTGTGACTTTCTGGAAAAAAAAACTTTGTGAATGGCCACAGGTTAACATATCTCTTAAGGACCCCAGTATACAACTGTATTTGATATATTACTAATAAATATGACCTTAAAATATAAATCTAATATATATATAAATATATAATTATAAAGTACAGATTCAAATTGCTGTCTACATATGCCATACATACAACATTGACCATAAAAAGTAAGGAAACTTCTGAATAAAGTTCCAAACCCCCACTGATCTCACATAACTTATCCACCTCCCTTTAGCTACATACCTACAGAATTCAGCTGTGTACTAATTACCCCAGCTTTCTTTCTGCTGCCTGTGCATTCCTCAATAGGCTTCTATGGAAAATGTTCCCCATTTTTGGGAGAAGTAAGCAGAAGAAAAAACGTGACCAGTCAAAGTCTGTTAAACATTCTATTAGGTTTAACATTCCATTAAGTATAAAGTTGAAGAGAGAAAGGGTGAGTTACAAGAGCTTAGTTGGGGAGACAACAGAGAGGGTTAGGAAAACTTTGTTCAAAACCTAAAACTGAACCAAATAATATTAAACTTTTAAAAATGCCAATGAAAGTCTCCAGCCTAGTGCTCTAGCCTACCATCAAACATGCCCCATTACCCTTGCA
The DNA here is from genome assembly GCF_032062135.1 of Pyxicephalus adspersus. NCBI lineage: Eukaryota > Metazoa > Chordata > Amphibia > Anura > Pyxicephalidae > Pyxicephalus > Pyxicephalus adspersus. The sequence continues at coordinate 82,192,683 of NC_092860.1, forward strand.
AATGCCTGGTATTTAGGAAGCTCTTAGAAGTTAGGATGTGGGAAATGTCATTCTCGGTCATGTACCAAGAAAGCCCATTGAACAAGTTATGGAGCAATAAAAATTGCAGAAGCAAGTGTTAAATCCAGCTCACATATCTCAAATCAAGATTCTCATAATTTTTTCTCTATCTCTCTTTTTATAGCCATTAAAATTAAAACGCATTCACAATCTAACCACCTAGGGCTGGTATGGCAATACACAAACAGGAATCACACAGCAAAATTATCTTTATTATTTGTCGAAGAACCAGGGACAGTATCTATTTTCCCTCACTATTAAATGACAGATGTCTTTAAGCTAAAAGCAATAATAATAATTTAGGCCTGAAGTACCAAAGGAAGCAGATCATGTGCTTTATCTTGCCAGCAAACACTTAACAGGTAATTTCTATTGCTGAGTGAAGTTAAACTTTCAGAAAATTATAGAAAATGAGAAATGTGGGAACATGATAATTATAAGAAAGCAAGCCACTTTGATAGAACTTTTAAATGTATTACTAAAGTTTACTAGAAAAAAATACAGAAACTTTTAAGCAATGTTTCAAATAATATCTGGGAGAGCATAACTACTATAATTTTATATCCGATTATAATATAAAAAAGAGAACAAATACCAAATTTAATTCAGTAACTTAATATATAGTGTCAGTTTGTAGGAAAACATTTTTATACAAACATACAGTTGTATCCAACTTATCCATATTTTTGTTCCCCAGGGTACATTACAAACTTATTTCACCCACACTGGAACAGTACAGGTCTATGACATGAGCTGCCATTACAGGCAACAGAAGGCAACACATTGACAGTTGTCAGCATTCTATAGGTAGTCACACACATTTACATATATATAAGAATTACTTATATATTTTCTTTTGAAATAGTCTACTTTATTTACCTAGCTATTGAAATGATATAGTTTATATTAGTAAAACTGCTCAATAGAAATTTAAATGCAGAGCTTACATACATATGGTAATGACTTTAGGCATTAATGTTAGATTGACAAAACTTCCTGTGAAAATCTTTTCTTTTCCTGTCACAAATTACAAGTTTGGTTTTCCACTGTACAAATTTGATTTTTATACATTATGGAAATATGTAATTTTCCAGTTGGGAACCATGACGCATACTTAACTGAATTTTCTCTGTAGACATATATATGCTAATTCATAAAGAGAATCTGAAGTAGTGGGGAATTTCAGTAAAGGGTTGTCAAGCAGTTGCCAGCAACCTATGGCACTGAATGTCAATTCAAAATGCTATGAAGATTTTCTAAGGCTGCTCAAGCTGACTTATACCATATGGCATTGGCCAAAACATGAATAACTTTTGGAAATCTGTTGCATTGTACACTATGGCCCACCTGGTAAATTTTTTGTCTCCTACGTGGTCTGGCTTTGAAATTTTAAAGTTTCATGGGGTGAAAATTGCAAAGGACTGTGGGAAACTTTTGTCTATTTTGTCATTAGTGACCAAGAAAACCATGTTAACATAAAATGAATCAGCCTGAATCTTCCCATGCTCACTCTTCTCAAATAAAGAAGCAATGTATTTATGATGGACTGAACTTAGGCTTCCTTGAAAAAGGAGTTTCAGGTGAATGGCTTTTTAGGTGTGGGAATCCTATAGTATAACTCTACCAATGCTCACTAATAAACAAATTGTATTCAGGTTTGATCAAATTGTATGGCACACCTGTTGATTGTTGTGAAATGTTCCCCTAGTTTTGTTGTAACTACCTTATGGTTTATTGCCCCCATACATTATTGTTTTGATCTTGTTTTATGCCTGTAATATGCCTTTAAGGTGTTGTTGTGTAAGTAAATGTCTACAAGTCTTTCTGTTTCTTTGAAATTTGTCTTGGTGGCAAAGATTCCTGGTCTCCAGTTTAGTCATTATTGGTAGGAACAGGAAAATGTCCTTCGTCAAATTAAACTTTGGTTTAGTTCCTCAAAGTTTTCAAGATGCTTTTCCAATATTTGGCATAGGGTGAATATGAACTCTTTTTGATTCATGGTTGATTGTCAACACACAATCTAATACTGTATAATATTTTTGATTGGCCAATACAGAAGATATATTATTAAGATACATATTTTAATGTATTTAAGTTTTTCTGTCATTTAATTGGACAAAGGGTCCATGACAGAGTAAATTATTTTTTTTAATGTGAGAAAGTCTGGGTTGGTGGACTGGGAAACAAAACCAGTTACTTCTTTCCCCCTCTTGCTGGATCACATGTATGCCTGATGCCAGTGAGATAGGATTGGGCACACTCATAGGGAAAGAAGTGGGGGAAGAGAGTGCAAACCTAACAAGACTCTAAGTAGTTCATATGGCTCTAAGGAGACAGAATTGGAAGTCCTAATTCAGTTGCACAACAGATTAGCAATAGTGTATATTCACCATTGTGGGGACAAACACAGTCATACTCAAAGAAGTGAAGCCTATTATGGAGTTGCCAGAAAGAAATCTGGCAATGCATGCAAAAAAATGTGTTTTACCTGAAACTGCTTCTGGATGCTACTTTACTACTAGTCTTAGGAAATATAGCCAGAGCAGAATAAAGATGTAGCCCTTGTAAGCAGAAGTGTTTATAAAACCACCACTTTCTTTTTCCTGTAACAGAAGTGTCATTTTTAAGTTAAGACAGTAAGACAGTAAATTAAAACATGAACTCTTCTAGCAATAGATGCAGTACTGTTTTTTATTTACAGCACTGTTCTTCTTTTGCAGGGCAGTGAATGTTGCAACTTTGTATTGGGCCTGATTATGCCATATGAGATGCAGAACGCAAATTCAAAGCCTGTATGGTGAAGTACTCTCTTGCCTGAGGGTTACTCCTTAAAATTGCAATAGCTTTTGCTATTAGTTAAAGTTAAATCATATTTCAAGAGCAACCTTTATAAAATCAGGTTGAGTTTGTTTTATTCGACTAGTACATCTGTATGAGTGCCAAATTCAAATAAAACTAATTTTGTCAAAGCTTATAGAGTTTAGAAAAAATACGCTTTCGTGCTAATCCCATGCAGTAAATAAAAAGTAGCCTTTCTAGCACCAGGTAAGTTTATCAAATAATGATCAATAGGAATGTAATTCTAAAACATAAAAAAAGACAATGACAGTGCAGGCTTTTTAAGACTAGAAAGGATTTGCTAGATCTTCACATTTAGGCTTTAATAACAGAATGACTTGTATTGGTAATGGCAATGGTAAATGTGGGACCACTAGATCACCCCAACTAGGGGTCAATTCCATGGCAAGTATTAAAAAAAAGAATGCAAACAGCAGTTCCAAACCATTTGATAGGAACGTTCACAATTTATTGTCCAACAACTCAAATATATGCAAAGTATTTCTGGGATTCTGAAAATCACCCTATAATCAGGGCTAAAACAAACAATAAACAACAAAGAAAACATAAAACTAATACATATGTGTATGTACCCAAATATTAACTGTGATTTTTTTTAATGAGAAATGAAAAAGAATCTAAGATTGTAGTCATGCCCACTAGAAGGTGCTTTGGAAAACAAACTTGCCTTCTCAGAGTTTTAGCACTGTATAGGAGGACATAGCAGGATATTCTGGCAGACAACAAAAGAACATCAAAAAGCAAGTGAACCAGCATAACCACCCTAAAAGTACAAATGACTTTACCCTGTAAAAAGGAAAAATAGATTACAATTATACACTGGGGAACAATTTTAAACACATTTTTTGTTGACTTCAATTTTTAAGCCTATTTACACTAAAATAAGTATGCTGACTCTGAAAGTGCATTAAGTTTTCTTCTATCATATCAGTTTTTTCTGTACCACATATTTTAGTGCAATTACTGTAGCGTGGTGTCACGATAAAGACACTTGAACAGGAGGTGGACCCTCTGTGCTACCAACACATTTAGCGAGGTGATATCAGAGGCGCAGAGTCTAAGGTACCGCCCGGTGTTCACCAGAGCACCCCGCAAGGGGTGTTGGGCTTGGCTGCGAACGGCACCCAGGTTGCAGCCCTCAGACTCACCCGTGCAGGTAGCAGCTGACGACAGGAGATAACCTAAGGCAAAGTACAAAATCGTAAGCCTATTTGGCATATTTCAAAGTTAAACTTGGTGATCAAGATAAGTCTTGGGCCCCTCATAAGGTGTGCAAACAGTGTCCACAGGGTTTATGGATGTGGACAAAGGGAACACGTGATAAGATGCCATTTGGTATACCTATGATTTGGTGAGAGTCAGGAGATCATTTCAGTGACTGTTACTTTTGTATAGTGAAAACTTCAGGATATAACAAGACAAATAAATGTAACAAAGAGTATCCTAGTCTACCATCCGCTATACGCCCAGTGGCTCATTCAGATAAAATCCCAGTGCCGGTTTTCGTTACACTACCCTCTCTTGGAGAAAATGATTATGGTGATGAACTAGGTGACAACAATGATGAAGAAATCACAAATGAAGAGGACTTGGTCAGCATGAGTTGAGTGATTTAGCACGTTATTTGGGACTGTCAAAGGAGGCTTCAGAACTCCGAGCATCACGACAGAGTGAGAAAAATTTACATGAAAAAGGAACAAAGGTATTATAGTTTCAAACCAGAGATATTGCATTTCTGGAGTACTTTAGAACTAACAGTGGCTTTGTGTATTGCCATAACATACCTGGTTTAAGGAATGGAGGAAAGGAGGAATTGGGAATTCCAATCTATAACTCTACTAAATGATGACTATTCATCGATAGCTCAAAGTGGAGCTTAAAGTGTGTCCTCCTTCACAATGGCAATATATTTGTGTCAGTCCCAATTGGCCATTCAGTTTCTCTTTGTGAAGAATAAGCAAACATAAAGAGAGTCATTTAGTTGTTCCAATATCAGCAACAAAATTGGGTCATCCATGTTGACCTTAAAATGGTATGCTTCCTTCTTGGTCAGCAATGCGGATACACCAAGTATCTCTGTTATCTGTGCATGTGGGACAGCAGAGCTCATGAGAGGCATTGGGTAGAAAGGAATTGGCCTCCAAGATCTGCCCTAAAACCAGGTGATCCAAACATTCTACATGAGCCACTTGTTGATAGAAAGAATATTATATTCCTGCCTCTGCACATGAAACTGGGTCTGATGAAGCAGTTTGTTAAAGCTTTGCCAACTGAAGTAGACTGTTCCAAGTACCTCATTTTGGCATTTCCTAGCCTGTCATTTGAAAAAATAAAGGTTGTTGTGTTTTATGGTCCACAGATTCGGCAGCAAATAATTACACAGAATTTTCCAGAAACTCTTGGAGAGCTACACAATGCTTGGTTGCAATATGAGTATCAATGTGCATTTTCTTCATAGCCATCATTCTAACTTCACGGAAAACCTTGGTGCAGTCAGTGATGAGCAAGTTGAACGACTACGCCAAGATTTGAAGGTCATGGAAGGACGGAATCAGAGTAAATGGGATGTACATATGATGGCTAACTATTGTTGGAGCATCCATGGGATTGTCCTAACACTGAACCCTCCTGGAAAAGCTATAAGCATAAATTTTGACCTTAACCACTTACCTGATCCATTTTCAAATGTTTTACTGTAAATACAAAAAAGTCAAAGAGTAACAATAAATCCTTTGTATGAACAAAAGAAATTTTTAATAAACAGTGCATTCAAGTTTATTATTTCATTATTTTTTCATTGTATGTAAAATTTGTATGTTTTTTGACAAAAATGGAGTGTACCCTGTATTGTAAAAACTGGATGTGATGGCATAAAATAGGTCATTTCTGGATTCACCACCCAAAAATTTGTAAAAAACAAGCAGGTGTAACAAGTGTACCTCAAAAAAATTGTGTTTCCCAGTGTAATTATATATGTTATTATATAAAAATGTATAAATATATATATATATTATATAAAGAATATTTTAACAATAACATATATATATATATATGTTATATATATACAGAGCATATAAAGTATTTTTCAAATAACAACTGTAAATAGTGACATGGGTGTAAAGTATCTAGATGTGCCATTTTTTTTTTACGCCCATACCAATCAATCAGATCCTGCCTTTTCCAAAAGCAATAATGCAAAAGTAGTAGATGAGATCTGGCTGGGTGTGTTAGAAACACATGCATTTTTCTTTGGGTTATATATAGGCAAGGGATTGCAGCAAAGAACTAGTTCTAGCAACAGGATTTTGTGTGGAGTACACAATGCTCATTATTAAAGCAGAACTTAAGTTTTACTTTTAGGAATACCTGATCAGACTGGTCTCTATTGCAGAAAAGGGCAGGTGACAGGTCCCTTCTGCTGTAACGCCTCTTACCTGCCTGCATGTGCCAGAAATAAATGAACTCCTGCACACCTGCATTACGTCATCCTGGCCCAGCCAAGCAAAATAGTAAAAGACTCTTTACAGGAGGAGAAGAAAAAGAAGATGGCGGTGCCCTGCAAGGGAACGGCGACAGGTAAGTAACACAGGTTTAATTCAGCTTTATTAACGCTTTACCTTTCCTGCTTACTTTCCTGTGTTCAAACAGTGGATCCTCCTTTCCCTCCTAATGGCATTAATGTCCACATTTAGCTGAGTTTTTGCATGCACCTGAAAAAGTCATATAATATAATATGTATGATTTGCGTATCTGCACAAATCACAAATCTTTTCAAATAGAATACACATGTACTGCTGTGGATTTTTTTTTCTTTTGTAACCATAGAGAATATAGCAATAGCAGTTCAAAATGTAAATTATAAATAATACATCTTTCCAGAAGGTAATCATTTGTCTCATACCATCTAAATTGTTCAGTACCAGTAGAAATTTCTTGTACTTTTTTTGTGTTTCATCCTTGATTTTCTAAACATTGAATTACACTCTGGTAATTGTAAATTATTACAGGGTATATGGACCATAAAGTGACAGGTATAGTAATGCAGACTAGTCGACGGAGCTAGTCGATGACGGCTGTCCTGTGCCTGGGTTGCCTGCACAAAGACAAAGCAGGAGTGTCAAAAAAAAACTAATAAAGATTTTGTTCACTTAATTTATTGGAATTTTATGGATGTCAATGTATTTTATCTCTGGTAAAAGGAGGTAACTCAATTTAAAATCAGATTGGTATATATTTGAGTATATACAATATATTAAATTAAATATCTCTGAATATATGTAGATGTCTAAGCTGGTCCGCAGACAAAAAAGGACAGTCTATTGAGTGTTTCCAAGTCCCAGTAGACAAATTCATTGAATTGTATGAAGAGCGATTGTTTAGGCATTGCCAGCGGAAGGAAGCTGTAAACACTGAGGAAGGCCATGTTGTTAGATTGAATTAGGTATGTATTTATATTATTATTAAACAGGATTTATATACCGCCAACATATTATACAGCGCTGTACATTAAATAGGGCTTGCAAATGACAGAGGAATACAGACAGTGATACAGGAGGAGAGGACCCTGCCCCGAAGAGCTTACAATCTAGTAGGTGAGGGAATTTACACACAATAGTATGGGATATGTATCTGGAGCATATGAAAGAGATATACTTTCTTCAAATTTATTTATAAAAGTTGCTATAACAATACGTCTGTCATCTCATACACATACAAGAAAAGAGCGTATTGACTTCTTGACGGGAACATCAGCCAGTTACCAATTTAGAATAGAATATAGTATCAAGAATACTGTGAAACTATATATTAAACAGTTCGGTTTTAGTATCTAACAGACTTCTGCAATTTTCCTAAAGCATCTGATTTGGTGATACTGCTGCTTTAAGTGATTTTTTTAAAGTGTTTATCTGTTGTTTCTTTGTGTTCTGTCAGGAACATCAGGCAAGATCACTAATCAGCATGTCAGTTTTTGATTCTATTCAGTCCTGCAAAAGCCTTCACATATATTAATCAGATGTTGCAGCCATATGCTTCTTGTGTCATAATTGTCGTTCAGCTGTTGTGCATTGCCTTGTGGGTGTGCATATATTACCTGATTATGCTGGACGTGGTTCATTCAGATGTACATTCCACTTTTATAGGTAGTGCAATACCACAGCCAAAAACTAGTCATTTTAAGTACTAAAAAAACTGTAAAACATACAGGAATGTATAGAGCATATCAATCTATCATATATTTTCTATTTGAATTGATTGCAAAATGCACCTGCTAAGGATGCTGCTCTCCTTCTGGCCACTTGCTTGGATTTAGAGATTATTTAAACTGCCATTCCTGTGCTGGCTCTCTTGCTTTTCTAATTCTCTGCCTTCAATAACTTCTAAATCCCCAATCCAGCATGGGTATGTAGTTCAGGTGTTCAGCTAATGGCCACACAACTTCTGCTGAAAGCTTGTTTCAGGTATATGACTAAAACTATTGAAAAAACAACTTTAAATACAGGCAAATAACATTCTTTACATGAGCCTGATTTAATAAAGCTCTCCAAGACTGGAGAAGATAGACTATCATGGGCAAACCTTAAATAGATATCTTAAAAATGTTTTGCTCTCAGTCAAGTAAATGCTTTATATCCTGGACCAAATCCATTCTGGGTTATCTGGATCACCCAGGTTCTCAGATGATTGCCTATCTTCACCAGTCTTGGAGAGCTTTAATAAATTGGACATTGGGCCTGTGCAGAAAGAGCCTTTTCTTCAATGAGGAAGACAAAACGCCGATCTCACACATGCGCATGCAAGATGGTATGAAGAATGTGTGTACAAGTGATGTACAAAGAAGGACAAAGAAGATGGCGGCGCGTCCCCTGCGCCAGGACAAAGGAAGATATGGGGATGACCTGTGACCCTTTGGATGGATCGACGGATCTGCAAAGGTAAGGTGAGTGAGTTTTTTTAATTCAGTTTACTTTTGCTTTAAGGAGAAGAGGCTGCAAGGTTTTAAAAGAGTGCAAAAGCAGCCTATTCTCCAGTCCAACCTCTGGTGTGCCATTAGATCTTGCCTCTCCACATAGTCATGTTAAAAGAAAGCAGTCAGAGATAGGGTAATCGTTTTGACGTCTGCATTCCCTGCCTTCTCACCCCTCCTCTACTGGTATTGCTGCTTGCCAGCCTGGATAAGCCCTCGCTGCCCAGAACCTGTCCCATGGTGACATAGTGTCAATGGCGTCTCTGCTGCTGGAACTTTCTCTTCCTCAGCTTGCTTTCTGCACCTAAAATGATAACACAGTATAGCATAGAAGCTTTCATCATTTCTTGCAGCAATTTCAGTGGGCGAGGAGAAGGTGAGTTACATGTAGACAGGGACTTCAGCAGTAATAGGAAGATCCCCCTGACTGATGGCTGGATGGCAGGAACATGTATAGAAAGACATGGTACTTACCTTAAAAGACTCAGGTGGGAGGATACATGACAAATACTTGGTATTATCCTGAGGGAACAAGACCTTTATATACAGCAATTAATTCTTCGAGGCCAGTTGGGGCTATCCTATTTGGAATATCAAATTATCTTAATGAAAACATGATGTACGGTAACTATCTATCTATCTATCTATCTATCTACCTATCTATCTATCTATCTATCTATCTATCTACCTATCTATCTATCTATCTATCTATCTATCTATCTATCTACCTATCTATCTATCTATCTATCTCTCTATCTACCTATCTATCTATCTCTCTACCTTTCAATCTATCTGTCTCTCTCTCTCTCTCTATCTATCTATCTATCTATCTATCTCTCTATCTAATCTATCTATCTATCTATCTATCTATAGCTTTATCATTTCTTCTCTATGAATATGAGCAGTAAAGTGAAATAGGTAAAGTGTTGCTAGGTAACGCAGGAACTGTAAGTCATTACAGCATCTTTCTTGAAGTAGGATGGGTAAGGTTAACTGCAAAATACCATTTGGAATAGCGATTATTCTGGTAAATACTGAAACATAAAGCCCATTTAAAGCATATAAGTTAGACATTCATGCCTTATTGAATTACTGATTATGGCACAGGGGACAGCCACAGATAATGTTTTTAATAATGAGAAAAAATCCATTCAAAATTCAATTTTTTAGTGACCTACTGGTAATTTCAATGTTTAAAATGATTAAATATCTAGGAATACATCTGAAAATTATCCCTTATTCCAGGCAGTGCCTTGTTTCTTTCACCAACTAAGAGAGTGTCAGTGGATGTTTAATGAAATCTATGTTTTATCTGCAATGCCTTATCTCGAATCATCCAGTGAAAATCTGTACCTTTATGATCATAGCCCTCAAGCCCCATTATATAATTGGTAAATTTAAACCTATGTGTTAAAAATTGGAGTGAATTCTTTCTCCCTCTGCTACCATGCTATTATCGTTCTTTTTTTAGAGGAACTTGTATAACATTCAAAGGAATGATGGGGCAGTTGCAGGCCTCTCAAGTTATCTGTGCTCAGACAATGAGAGAAATTAAAGTATTTCTTTATAACAATCAATAAAAGAGCTTTGAAACAAACCACTCCTAGTTTACCTACTACTAAAATCAAAGTCTGGGTCAGTTTCTAACAGGTTAGAAACACCTAATCCGAGAAGAAAAGATATTGTGGGTATGATAAAGCATTCCTCTGGACTTTTAATGCATTTCAGATATTTTTAAAATATAAACCAACTAAACTGATGATACTTTTAAGTCAGTTCACATATACTGTAGGTTATTTTATAAACAACAATCTTTATTATAACATCAAATATAAAACAAATATCTTAGTGTCATTTATAAAAAAGGTCCGAGTTCACACCAATTGAAACAATGTGATAGGTGTGTTTCATATACCTTAAATAAAACTTTTTTTGTTAACAAAGGTTCAGACTTATTGTGATACTGTTACAGGTTTTTGGACAAGCTGACGCATTTCGCAGATATACTCCGCTTCATCTGGGATTATTCATGTACAGATATCAATAGCTTGAGCGCACTAAAAATGCCAGGACTTGGGTGTAACTGAACCTGGCACAGGAATGCAACACAGAAGGTGGGAACCACAGTTTCTAACAGTGAGAGAAAAAACTTTGATCCAGAAAAGAGGATTGTATAGAAATTATTTGGCCTGTCCATAGTAGATTAATCAGCAAATGCTGGTATAAAGAGGAAAAAAGGACATGGCCAAGAACAAAAATTGTTGGTGAATATAGTGACAACCTGGATCCAAGAGGTCTTCCCCCCACAGCAAGACAGACCCCAAAAGAGGTCTGAGGGAAATTTAGTTTACTATGTACCCAAATTGTATTAAAAATATAAAACATTATTTATTCAGAGTTCATTTATAAAAAGAATACATAAAACCATATTGACCACCGTATCACATATTAGATCTCGATTTGTATCAATGTAACAATCTATGTTCTACGCGTTTCGCGGATCATAGTCTGTTTCATCAGGAACGCAGAGATCTATACTAACAAAATACCTTGCCACAAAATGCCACAAGGTTTACAAAAAACAAACATATTCACATATTTACAAAAATTATTATATTGATTATCCAGTTATAGGTACTTAAATCTATACAATGATCCAGTCCATATACTTTGGTGCTCCTCACCTTAAACAATACCAACATGTGACAAGGCTTGTGTATCTTGGAAAATGTGGGACCCAGAATTGGGAATCTCTCCTACTCCGCTCTTGCAGATTCCCAGTAAAACCAGCTCAAGGATAGAAACAACCAGCAGGGAAGGCTAGAGCTTCCCTGCAAAAAAACTCCGCTGGTTTCACCTCAATATTAAAAACATAGAAACATAACATACATCCAGGTCTTTCCCCAGTAACACGTGTGCTTTCTGTGTCCCTGTGTTACACTGTACATATTACAGATTAAGAGAATGCACTAAATAAACTAATACTTTAGAGCCATTTAGAGTGGAGTTTCAATTACATTTCTTCTTTTTTTATCCCTAAAAAGATGTGTTCAAGCTGTATTTACCTGCTCCTCTATCTTCCTTAGCCAGTGTCTCTGGTTCTCTTTAGGCAGAACAACAGTCATATTATTCTAATCATTTCTTTTAATTTATTTTATTCAACCTTTGGGGTGTGTCCTCGCACAGGCTAATTTTGCAGTATTGCAGGATTCATTGGCATTCACACTTTACACATTATTTACTGTACTTGGTGAGAGCAGTGAGGAGCCCATAATTGAGGGTCAGGTCCTCGCTCCAACAGCCTGTCCCTCAAAAGTTGAGGTTCACCGGTAACAAAGTGTAAAAACACCACTCACACTGCTCCCACTGCCACAATAGAATATATCTGGGCCACTGGGTCTGTAAATATAGAGCTGGAGTCCTGCTCAATTTACATTTGTACAATTTGCACTAACAGTTTCCAAATTCTTCAAATGAGAAAGCAAACTGACTAGCTCTATATTTAGATAGCAGCAGGAAGGGATGTTATATTGTAGGATCAAAAATCGGCATGTTTACATCAATAATGTACTATTTAATTTTTAGCATTTAGATTCCAATAGACCCCTCACAGACCTCCCAAATCCATATCAGTCTAGTATTGACCCTTGTTGCCCTCCCCACTCGGTGCCTCCTCTCCACTTTTTCCTGACATGCCAGACTCTATTTCTGGAAAAGAGTGTGGTTTAACTAATAAGTGGGGTTCCATAATGTTTTTTTCCAAATAAATACAGCATATATGTCATTTATTATAATAGTTTTCATCCTGTTAAATAATAGGCTATTATAATAGTTAGACTTATTGACTTTGTAAAAGAAATAGACTTAGGAAAAGTATTGAAAGTGTAAAGATCAAAGCACTGGGATTCAAAAATGCTAGATATCTAGACTATATAAACCCCCACAGGCTTTAAAAAGTTTTAAAAAAACATGCTTTTATTTTCTGTATTTGGGACAAATTCCCACAGATCCATTTGACCCCTCTCCTGCAACAAGTTTGGTGACAATATTATGTTCAAGCTTTGGAAATAACTCAAAAAACTTCATTACAGATTTGTATATATATTCATTGACATTTCAAGTGAATTCAATAAATCATATGAAATTCCACTATCTCTGGTCCAAATATGTTGGTCTTTCCATGTAAGTGGTAAAAAGCAGGGTATACCTGTTAAATCTCAATGTGCCATCTCAATTCACCCATAGCATGGTTATATGAGCACATCTTTTCAAATACAAGCATTTCAACAGTGCAGAAAGACTACCTAGTGACATACGATAACAGTTGAAATGTTCAATTTCCAGTTGTATGTGGTACAGGCAGATATGAAAAGAGGGGCTTAAGTCATGTTGGTGTTTATTCTAAGTAACTAATAGTACTGTCACTGCAAGATTTAATATAATCTGCTTTGCACCATCCAGTAATCTTTGTCAACATGAATAAATCATAACACAAGTAACTTACCTCTCTGTAATGAGACAACACTCTTAATGATTTGTTTTGCAAGTGAAATGTTATGTACATTGTTTGTCTGTGGAGTGTGCAGATAAAACAGATGCTTTATAATTAAAATCTTATTTAGGAAAGCATTACTAACCGTGAACAATATTAAAATAAAAATACTTTCCTATGCAGGTTTTCAGCTTCATAATGAGAGAGCTCTACTTCCAAAAAAATGATTTTAATATAGTACAGAGTGAAAAAAACACACACACATAGGACAATTATCTTTTGTGTTCTTGACACTACATTAACCTACTGGGCTATGTACAGTTTAATAGCAGAAAATGATCTGTGGATAGGTCTAATAATAAAATATACTGTAATATTCTTGAACCAGTTCTTTATCCATAAAACTTCAGAGCCATAAGCAGCAGGGAGTTACCAGTCTTGTTATGAAGTAAACAAGTTACCTGGGGTCAGAATGATGAATAGGTCAATGAAGGTTTAGGTGCACATTTTCCTAGAGTTTTCTTTCAGCTTTGGAGTCTTTGGTCATCTTCATTAGCACATGCACACAGAGTCGTATTTGTTTTCTCCGCACTAGAGTCTGACTTGGTCTGTTGCCGTCTCTTAGTTTATAGCTGTCTTTGTGATTCCCGCCAGAATGGTACGAATTGATAGTGGCAGTGCCATTTGCTTCTCCCCCACCTTCCTCTCCATAGAACAGAATGGCGCTGTGTGTACAGTGCTCGTTCATTCATCTGTCACTGAAAATATTCACAAAAGATTGTTTCCAGCAACAATCATCTGATGTCCATGGGGCATTTCTTCTGTGCAGGGTCTTCTCTTCCTCCTTTGTCACTGTCTGTATCTGTCTGTCATTTGCAACCCACTATTTAATGTGCAATGGTGCCCAGATATTGAATGTACATGTAAGTCTAAGTGATGTGAGATTTTAGTTTGACCTTGCCTCTGATGCATTCCAGTTAGTCTTTTAATATGGCAAATGACCTCACTGGCCAATTAGGAGTTTCAGAAGGTGGAAGAGAGCAGAGCTAACCTCCACTATAAAATTGAAACTTGCATATAATCCTAAATGTCTTAATCTCTATTACTACTCAAGGTAACTTGAGTTTATACACTTTTTTTTCATCCTGTACTCAGTAATAATTGCACAGATTTGTAATGGTCTTCTTTAAATGTCAGATTGCAACAAACAATACATTCATTTTATATGAAAGAAGAAATTGACAGCATCTACTTATTCTTTGTATCTTTGTATCGACTGCATAGTGATTGTCTAGTTTAAAACACTAGGGTGATTTTACACTTTAGCCCTGGGAATCAGATAATGCTCTTCTATTGCTGGGTGCTAAGCATTTTCCTATTATTTGGATTACAGCCTTTCTCCCTATACTACCGTGTTTCCCCGATGATAAGGCATCCCCATCAAATAAGCCACCCCCCGATTTTTGCTCAAACAATTAAAATAAAGCACCCCTCGCAAAAAAGACATCCTCTGATACCTGATACTGTGTACCTCTGTGTGACTCCTCGATGCTGATCAGAAGGGGACAATCAATGGCACATACGGTAGTGATCAGAAAGGGGACAATCAATGGCACATGAGTGATCAGAAAGGAGACAATCAATGGCACATACGGTAGTGATCAGAAAGGGGACAATCAATGGCACATAAGTGATCAGAAAGGGGACAATCAATGGCACATGAGTGATCAGAAAGGGGACAATCAATGGCACATGAGTGATCAGAAAGGGGACAATCAATGGCACATGAGTGATCAGAAGGGGACAATTAATGGCACATGAGTGATCAGAAGGGGACAATGAATGGCACATGAGTGATGAGAAAGGGAAAATCAATGGCACAGAGTGATCAGAAGGGGACAATGAATAGCACAGAGTGATCAGAAGGGGACAATCAATGGCACATGAGTGATTTTCAACAATAAATGTGTACTGTAGTCTTCTTCATGGAAAAACAAGACATCCCCCTGAAAATAAAACCTAGGGCATATTTTGGCATTTCAAAAAATATAAGACAGTGCCTTATTATAGGGGAAACAGGGTATATGCTCACAATTCTTACTTCAAGCAACCAAGATCACCATTTGGTTCAATAAATGACACATGGGAGCAGGTTGTTTTAGCAAACTATGAGTACTCCCTGAACTCTGGAAATCATCCTACCTTTGGGAGCTGCCTTGAATATTTAAAGTTTACATTAGGTAAAACTTAGGCAATAGCATGTAGTTTCCAGCATTTTTACAAACAGCTTACTCCAATGAACTCACCTTCTGGAGCAGCTTTTATTAATACTTCTCAGTAGGAATAAACTTATTTCAATGGATGCCACAGCTTTTGCTGAAAGCTTTCTTCACCTTGCTATTGTAAAGTTCAATAATATGTTTCCCTACAGCTCTTTCTTATTTTCCACTTGCATTCCTCTGGAAATTGAAAATATTAGCCAGAAATCTTCAGAGCTTTGCAACTCATTATTCGCACAGTGGACATTTCACGGTTATGCATTTTGCTTGTTTGTTTTGTTCCTAAATGAAATGTTTATCTCAATTAAATCATGAATAAGTCTTCTAATGAAGCAAACTTTTTTTATTATTTGAGTTTCTTTTTGCAAGCAAAAGAAATAAAACAATAGGGAAAAATGCTAATACATGCATTGCTTCAATTCAACATAAAGATACATACATTTGTTTTGTGTATTGAAATAAAGGATCTAATTTTTCAATGGGTCAGAGCTCTACTAGCCCAGCAGAATTAGAAGAGCATTCAAATCTAATAGTTAAAAAATTACACATTGTTCAACATTTAATCTGGTCCAAAAGCTCAGATGGCAATCCTCCTCCTGAATTTAGATGCTCCCTTGGAGATGACTTTGTGTATATCCTGGTGCCTGCACAGATTTTGGGCACATTCACAATTATCTGACAGTGTTGCAAAGATACATTCTTGGTCACTGATCTCTAAGGGTTAAGGAGATGGAGGAAATGTTTTTTCCTGCTTCAGCAGACCAATTTAAACCTGTTCTGCTTGCTTGAAGTTCTTGCAAAAATGTAAGAATGACTTTACTATGTTTTCAGAGAAACTCAAATTTAAAAAAAAAGAATCATGGAATCCAATTTTCACATAACGGTGTTGGGACAACCAGGCATACCCTAATGCATTTTGTTTTCAATAGGTTTATATTCCTATGGCAAAATGGGTTATCAACACATAATTAAAAAATACTGTTCTACATATTTTTTATATGAAAAAGTATTTTGTGTTATAATAATTGCATTTGTAATTTTATATTTTCATACATAAACAAATTAAAACTGTTATCAAGCTGAAACTAAAACAGTAGTGATATTAGATATAAGCCTTCACCATTTAGCTTTTCTTTGCTTTACTGATCCTTACTTTGTTTCAAGTATTGCTGTGCTCTCTATCATTGACCTGTCTTTCATCTGGTAGAGATGGGTCACAAACTTCCAGCCTTCTCTAGCCTTTCAAATATAGATGTGTACTAAAGTTGGAAGTGAACCAAATCCCTATCAGCGGGATAACAGATATGTTGCTATGAGCTGGTAATGAGCATGCTAGTGACTTTCCAAGAAAACTTGTAAGGTTTGGCTGGGTGTTCAGATTTACCGACTGCTTCTGGTGTGGTGCTTTTCAACTTTCTTCCTAGCAAACTAACAAGTCAAGTAGCTTGAAATAGAGCTGGAACACATTTTGAGACAGAGTTTACTCAAAATTAGTGTAAACCAGTTTAGCAACAAGGAAGAAAAATTACCACTAAAGAAGTGTATTCTACAACATGCAGCCAAACCTGGAAATCCGATGCCCCTTTACCCCTCTTTAAAGCCATTCACTAAGTAGGCCAAAAGGGACTGCATGCCTTGGAACAGGAATAGCACTTGTGCATGGGGTATTCATGGTATTCAGTGGTGGGATGGTGAACTCTCTGTGTCACCAGCTCTCTTAGCTACAGTGTGAATGAATTGCATACTAGTCTAACACACTGACTTCCGGTTTCACAGGCCCACCCTGCAACAGATGATTGACTTTGGATAGAGATTCCATGGTTGCAGTCCTGAAACATGCCTGATCTGGCAACAGCCAGCAGTAGCAAAGACTGATATGTGGTTCAGCATCTTGAGCCTGTAATCTGGTCAGAACAGGCAGAGGTCAATAAAGGCGGCAATTAGGGATAGCCAGGATGAATTTGGTATCAGATGCTACATGCAAAACCAATAATGAAACTGCAATCAAAAACCAGAGAAGAAACACACATTACAGCCTATAGTGCAGAAACAGTACTGGCCTCCTTGTTCAAGCAACATCCTGATACTTGCCAATTCCTTATAAAGGGACTGTCATGTGACTGGGCAGAAGATCATGTGGCAGGGAGGTACTAATGACTGCCACCAGAGGGAGTGATACAGCTGAGGTACCTCCAGTAGAATCCCCAGTTCCATCAACACCTGCAGCACATATTTGAAAGATTCCAGTCCTTTGAGGCAAGGATTTGTATTTCATGGAGTCACATAGTGCAGATCAGGATATAGAAACAACCGTAGTTGGCTGGAAAGGGATAAGGTAAGGGGTGCTAACAAGGGCACAGGTCACCTAATCCTGGCGGTATATCTGACAGGAAGAAGCAAGCTGACAAAAAGGCTGAAATACAGGTAGCAGACAAAGACAAACTAGTGGAATGTTTATGAGCATCCTCCTGATAACAAGACCAAGACCACATCCATGTGGCCAGTCTGTATCAAACAGTATCAGATAATGGGTTAGACTAATAGATAAAAGTCAAAAACCTTCTAAAATAAAACAATAAATGGAAACTTTTTTTAATTTTATTCCTCTAGTTGATTGGGGAATGCATTTGAAATGTAATAAAGCCTAATACAAACTTCTGCATTTGTGAATTAAAATGTGTAATTCAGCATCATACAAACAAAAAAAACAAGTTCACTTTATTACTAGGGCCCTTACTTCCATAACTTTAGGATTAAAAACCAATGAAACCCATAAAACACATGTGTAGGACTCATTTATTATATTAATTTATTGCTGCATCTTGTTATGAAACTGGGTAAATCAATAAGGAAGAATGATTCAGATGGACTTGTATCCCATGTATTAACCTAAAGCCCAGCTTTAGGAAGCAATAAAAGTTACCCTGCAAAGGTAAAACCCTCATTTAGTATAGGGGAGAGGTATAGGCAGACATACTTACCTTATTTCTTATTCCTGCAGGATTCCTCCTAGCAGGCTCACAATTACTATCACTTATAGCGCAGGACCAGCAGTCCTGGGTCCACCTACATCCTTTGAACATCAAATACTGCCAGCTGCCTTTGTGAGGCAAGAAATGGGGTAAGTATAGTTACCTTGAGCTAAATGAGAAATATTCACCTGCATTGAACATTGGGGCCAGCATTGTATATGTAATTTTATGAACTATTCAGAAGTTCATCATAAAAATAAAAAAATAAAAAAAATCATCATAAAAAAAGATGTTACTACATTAACCAAATATTTCTTGTATAAATGTGAATCTTTGCTTTTGTAACATTCAAACTGAAAATCCTGCCCAACAGTACAAAACACAATATATAGCAGGCTTTGGGAGGCCTGGCGATGCATCCTGGGACAACTGGGAAATATTTTGGACACTTCTTCGGAGATGTCACTGTGAAAAATATGTTTATTTTTAGTCCTTTGGGCCAAGGAGTTGGAATGGAGCAGAGGTTTCCCCTCCTTAGATGTATTCCTAAAAATGAAGCATTCTGAAGGATAAAGAAGTGCTTGGCCTAGAGGAAAAAAAGCTGCAGATGTCTGATACCAGAGTGGTGAGTGACTGGTTGAGTAAACTATACACAGAAACCTTTCCATGTTGTCTTTCTTTGAAACATAAGGATAGCAAAACCATAATCTGATGTTTCATCTGTAAAAGTAAAGTTGATTGCAGGAAGAATATCAATCCCTAATTTCAGCTGGGGAGACATAAACCCCTCAATTCAGCTTGGAATTACTGACCAAGTTGCAAACTTGCTTTTTCTTATATATTCTTTTAATAAGGGTTCTGTTTATAGATCAGTGAATCTGAAATTTTCTAAACATTATCCAGTGGATAATCTTTCCAGTCTATGTCTTATCAATCACAGTGAATGATTCTCCAGCAGATAATTTTTGGTGAATGTAATATTCACTGCTTTATAAAAAGACATCTTTCTCTCTTTTCCTATTTTTGGTATTCTTTATTTTTGCCACTAGAGTGCAATGTGGTTATATTTAAATCTCATCTCTAAAAGACCCTCAAGCAATGTTCATCCACCTTGTCCAGTCAATTTATTGTGTTTAAGATTTGGCATAATGTTGGCCATAAATAATCAAGAAATGAAACAACAATTTATAATATTTATATATTAAAGCACAATATTATCATTACAGTTGATGATATATTCCCTGTTGTTGGAAATGTGTATGTCTGTAAAGCAATAATCTTGATTATCCGAGTTACTTACCCATTATCACAGCCCATTCATGCAGTTCAAATTAATTAACCCAACTTTAAGTCAAGCATTTCATGTGTGTGCTGTAATTTGGAAAGCTGTTTTGGCTGTTCTTGCATATCTTATTGTGGCTTACATGTTCAAGCAGAGCTCAAAGGCTATGGAAAATGTTATAGTTAGAAGATTGGCATCCGTTATTGTAATTGCTGGCATTCTAATTCAACAGTACATTTATTGTTTTATAATTATCTTCTGTGGCATTGGCTGCAGTCTGTGAATGCGGTTTAATTTAACCTTTTTTCAGATTTGCCACTCAGTTATGGTAGATGAAAGTGTTGTTTAAAAAAAAGCATGGGCTATATAGTATAGTTTACTATTTCAATATATTTTACTTTTCTCTTTCCTTTATTGTTCTTTCAAAAACATATCCTGGCATTTCCACTTGTCAGGCATCATCCCACTGTATGCTCTTTGTTCATTGTTCTGTATTTCCATGCAGTTTTATTAACAAAGCAAAATCCTATTTACTCCTAGCAGGATGGACTAACCCTAAAACCATGAATATCATGGGACTATACAGGCCTACCCTTCTATAATAATAAACTACCACCATACATTCTCATACATTATAAAGACACCAAAAGAATAGATAGTAAATGGTCTTATTTTGCTTGCAGTTATTTTATTAGAATGCAGCATGTTATAACAGTATAAAAACAGATACCTTTGTTAGAAAAAAACAAATGAAAAATAGTATCAGCCAATACAGCTGTATTAAACCTGGTGGTGGCAGCCAGCATTTGCTAACTTACCATTGGGCATGCTGATTTTCAGATTTATGAGGTTCCTCACTCCCCATGTATACTCCCTCCCTGCCATGTCTTCTCTTCATCTGGGTTCAGGTTCTTGCTCTACCCATTCAGCAGACGCTGGTGATAAAACTCCCACAAATTCTGGGCATGATTTGTTAATTAAAAAAGGTTCTTTCTTCTGAAATGTTTTCCACTAAGCACATATGCTTGAGTTTCCTATGAATGCATTTTTTACTCCTATTGAGCAGCTTTTTTAAACTAGGGTTCCATAATTTCTACATTTCATATAAGTAACTACTTTTTATAAATCTGTAAGGGTGACTACAATTGTAAGGAATATTCTTCCCACTGAGCATCAAGCTTACTCAGATATGGAAAGTCATTTCAAGATCCTCAGTGTTAGAAAAGGTTGGCAAAACCTGCTACGGAGGCCTGAAGGGAGAGCAGAAAAATGTTCTTGTGTTTGGTTCACTTAGAAAAAATGGTTGCCAAAATATACAATGTCACAATTTCATATTTCCCTGCAATTGTGAGAATGGGGTATATGACACTTTGCATATTCTTCCAGGTATATTAAGCAATTCATCTATATATGTTATCCCTTTGCAATGGTCATATATTTGCCATTTTGGGGACCTTATCTACCATGATTCACAGCAATCTGTCTTACATGCATTCAATCATTTCTGGTTTCAAGCATGCAATGCTTGCAACCAGAACTTGTTTGGATGAGTGAAAACACAGGTGGCTGTTGAATTCAGTGAAATTATTTGTGCCTAAAACAAAACTGATGGAACGCTGCTACAATTGCGTCACAATTGGTAAATGTGTATGCAAAATATATCCTCTTTCTAATGGGTAATGGTGGTTCATTACATTTTTTTAGGTGAAGTATCCCTGGAAATTGTAACACCTGCTTTCTGCCTTGGGGCACTCTTCTTTAAAGTGCTGCTGTGCATGCCTTCCACTATCTTATTAGGGAACTGAGTAAGTTAATTTCAGAATACCTCATCAAGGAGACAGAGGATGCTTGGTAACCCAAACCTTGCCTTTCAGCCTTGCTGTGGAGACCATGGTGGTGCACCGGCTTTGCCCTCATTTAGCACTGAATCTACTGCACTCCACATTTCAGCAAGGTAATGCAGCTGAAAATTATTTTTAATGCTATACGTCTATGTAACACCGGCATAACGCCTTCATTCTATACATCTGCAGATCAAAAACATTTTCATGCCAGAACTACAGAGTCTGCAGTGAATTCACAGTATAAAGGATCAGCGACACAGGTTCTTCTACTAAGTATCCTGGTTCCAAGGAGATTTCAACAACCTAACAGCTCTATTTATGTGTTAAAAGATCCATACAATGGGGTTGATATTCTACTGGAAATGTAAGTTTCCCCTTGCCGGGGATATATCATTTAGTTTAGAAAATTAGATTAATCTCTGTGGATTTCATCCATCCAATCATGTTTAAAGAAAAAATCTGTTTATTTCCCTCAATTTTCTCATACATGATTAGGTATTCTTTCCAAAGTGAATTTTCCCTACTTTTTTAAGTTAGGTGAATTTATGTATTATATATTTATGTATTTATATTAATACCTTGCAAAGTGATAAATCACCTTGGTAAGAAACCTGCCTAAGTTCCTAGTAAATCAACCCCATTGTTTGAATAAGCAAAGTTATTTATTTATGCTTTTTCCTGACATAGGTAGATCATTTTATTGTCTCTTAAGTTTACACTCTCATTTTTTCTGTTGAGTAAAAAAAAAAGTTTTAACCCATTTTTATTGTTTTTGAGCAGAAAATTATTTCTGCATGCAAACATGTACAAAAAATAGCTCATATGGTATTAAAGCCAGTGTTTAGTTACAAAGCAATTATATTCTCTTCAAGGTATAAATAAATCTACTTTTGCAATTAGAAAAGAGGCATTAAACATGAGATGATTTATCATCAAGCCCAACCAACCCATCTAAGAAGAAGCAGTAAATGGCAATAATAACATTTTTTAGGGTAATTTGTTACTGTTTTCTCTGATATAAGCCAACTCTTTCTGCTTTCCTTTTTATAACTCCTGCATTTTACTAGACAGATGAAGAGTAGACTATATGCTCACATGTACTCTGTTATGGTTTGACTTTATTTATTCCAAGCCTAATGACTAGTAGCTTTCAAATATGTTTTATAGCTTAATTATATATACATATGTATGTGAAATCCTTGGTGTGTAGCAACAACCTAGAAGCTTTGGAAGATTTCAAAATGGATGCTAAATAGGAAATTTGGGGGTATCATTTGGGGCATTGAGAGCTCCAAACAGCTGCTAAATTTTATAAAGTCATTGTTACCTTGTCATGCTCCACGGTTTTAGCCTCGTGCTTCTTTTACTGTTGGTTACCAAGTTACTTTATTAAACTATGTGAGTATCCTAGGACACAGTATCTGCATATACCTGTTCTGGGTCACTAAGTAGTAAAGTATAAATACAAATGACAGCCTTGAATCACATAACTTCAAAAACAAGTCAGCAGTTACAGCTGCCATGTTTCTACCCCGACAGCTTTTACAGTCTAATACAGCAAGAACAATTAATTGGAGTCAATACTTCTTCACCAGCTGCCAGCAGTTCATTGAGTCAGCACTGTGATATGTAATGTGTGCTGATATATGGTGCTGGAGACTGGAGAAAATATGTAATAAAAGAAGAACAAATATTAAATCATTTTACAGAGTTTACATTTACCAGTCACAAGTAAGCAGAACTGTGTACACAGCACTGAAGCATATCACCAATTGGAGTACTTATACAAATATAAGATGTAACATGCAGGAAATTGTGGTCATTTTACGTATATGTTTTAATAAACAGGATTTCTAAAAATGTTTATTTAGGAATACAAATATTTTGTTATTTGCTTGAGTTTTTTCTTGATATTTAAAAAAGAATTTAAAATGCAACTAGTTTAGAAAGGCAACACTGACACATTTGTAACAAAACGGTCCCCACTCCTGCAGGACACGGTTTTACTGGTATTAAAGGGTAAATATTCTTTGGCACAGCTGTGCCCCACTTGGGCTAGAGCACACACCAAAGATGGCAAATATTTTGCCAACCCTGTCTAGCACCAGAAAAAAAAACTTTTCTAATGGCCAGTGATATGATTCACTCAGTGCTACTGTTGCCTTTGAGCTCTAAAACTTAGTTATGTAGGTTCTGCAGCCTAATGGTCCACACTGGAAATGTCTCAGTCTAGCTTCTTTGCTGATCTTTCCAGATACACCCATTTCAGGACTGGTTCTTCTCAAGGATTTTCTCAAGACACTTGGCACCAGAAATCTAAACAGGATCTATTTGCAGAACTTGTAGAATTTGGGACTTGTAGAAAGGGGCATACAGGCACCAGGATACCCAAAAATCGCACTTGTACTCAATATAGGCCTGTCATTTTCCGTTAGAAGTTAGCTTGTTCTTGCACTCACAATCAATAAAGCACATATGCTTTGTCCCTGTATACATAAGAGGCATAAATGTAACAATGGTGTAAATAATGTTTTTTTGAAGTTGCTGTAGAAATGATGACTTTTACTATCTCTATACTTTTTAATCAGGGGACAACTTTACTTCCCCAAGGTATCCTGCTCTAACTAGCCCATGCATCAGAAAAGGTAATGATTTATTTTTTAATAAGGCAAATCAGGCCTATCACCATTTCTGGCAGCCTAATTTTACTTTATTTAAATCACTCAGCACATGAACCTACTTAGAACTCATAAAAGTGTCAGAAATTTATCTCCATCACTTTGCAAAACATGATTCCACTATTAAACCATAAGTTAACGAGGTGTTATATTGTTAGGAGAACAACTATATATCACTGCTAATTGTATAGCAGACAGTAAATTTGTCAGAATATCTATAAATTAATATTTTATGGCGATTAGTTTATTACATAAATTATCATTTTATTATACATTTGTGTTCCAATATTTTCAAATTCTGTAAGTGTTGTCTATGTTTTTTTAATGATGTCTTAAACCATAATTTAAATTTTCATCTTGTGGCAGAAGAGCTACCTTAAAACGTGTTTTTAACCAGTGGGAGGAAACCAAGTTATGGGGTTAAAAATTTTTTAGGAGGGTATGGGAATAAATAAAAATTATAAACCTGAAATCAAAGTAGAGAAATCTTTCCTAATATGTCAGATTACCTGTAAGAAACACTGTCAGCAAGTGTATTTCGATTCTGTGTCTTGATTACAGAAACTCAACAGCAAATATCCCACTAGTTGCAATCTTGTGTATATATATATATATATATATATATATATATATATGATGTAATGTTCTTATATAAATGAATACAATTATACAATTCAGCTAATTTTCTTCCAACAGTTGTGTTTCTAGATAAGCAAAACAAAAGTAATCAACCAAGCTTTTGCCATTCTTTAAAGTCATACTGATTCCATAATGATGGTAATGATAAATTGGACAGCCTGGTATATGGAGTATGAGAACTTCTATTTAAAGAAATCTTTACTATTAGAATGAAGTGAAACAATAAAATCTGACTTTTATTAAACATTCATTGGTAGTTTTAACTGTTTATTAAAGCAAATGCACCATGATAATTCAAATAGAGAATGGCATATTTCCATTTATAGAAATACGCTCTTTAGTCTTTTAGACATACATGTAATATATTTTATTACATTGTTTCAGAATAAGGAAAATAGAAAAAAATACCATTGAAGCACAGAATTTAAGTGGGTATTAAGGCTTTAAAGATAACTGAGACTGTTGATCCAGGGAACATCCAATTGTCTAATGAAATCATAAAGGATTTTTTTTTCCCCTGTTGGAGCAAATTGTACCCGGGCTACTGTTTATATATATATATATATATATATATATATATATATAATTGATATTTTATAGTCTGAAATATGTGCAGATCCCTCGAGGAGAATGTAGAGCAAGTGTGTACTCCATCAGAATAAGTTGTACACAAGACCAAAGGATGACAAGGCAGCAGCCTGCCTCTCCCAATGTCATTTTGTGAAGTTTGCCATCACGGTGCACAGATCCCCACTATGACCTCCTGTGGAACTATGACTACATAAAATAATAATACAGCAAATATTGTCACTGTATATGACAGCAAATCATGAAATAGCAGTGGGATGCTCAGCGTGCGTATCCATGAAATATTCCATCAAGGTACAGAGCTTCCTGCCGTATCATGTCACTATATGGAGTAACACGAATACAAAACAACTAACCAAACCTTTGAATATTGATCCTAGCCGTCCTTCTTTGGTATTGTGTAGTACCCATATTGGGTTGACTAATATTGGATTGTGACATTTTTATTATATGCATTACCTTTGTAAATGTAAATATCTGTAAATATAAAAAATCTACAGGTACTTCAAATACTTGCCATTTTAAAATTGATTTATCAAAGTAGAACAAGCAACAATAACATTAGATGCTGTTAAAGACTATCCTCAACTAAAGGATGCTTCAAATTTTCAGAATAATAATATTATTTGGTATGAATTGAAGGCCTGTTAATTCACAAAAGAAATGCATATATGAACATTTTTTTTTACCTGGCAAAGGATTTGTATTTCTGTCCAAGCATTCTTGAGATTTATACAATCATTGCAGACTGTACAGAAGGATCAGTGGCCTGAATGGTAATACATGTAGATCACCTTTTTGCCCACAGACAATGAAGGAGCAACAGCAGACTGATCAGGTCATCCATTGATTCTTTCCATTTATCAGCAGGCTCCTTCTTTGTATGTGTGCACGATAGTCCACCGCTGTAGCCACCCCCTCACCCAGCATGAGTTTAAGTACTTACAATACTTGCATATTCAAATAAATTCATGATTTATTGTAAAAACTGTATCTGCCCAGCTGTTTTAATTGCTGTTCAGGTTTATGTAAAGCATTTTTTTCAGTTTTGTTACAGTGGTAAGAGTTTGGAACCTCTGTTAATTTTCTTTGGGAAATATTTCCTCTCCCTTCCTTTGGGTAAGATGTTTGGTTTTGGGTATATTTTAGTGTATATATTACTGGAGTATAATTCCTATTAGTTTATATTTACATAATTGTTTTTTTTCCTTTGATTGATAAGAATTACTCACAAAGGAATTCCTATTAAAACTGTATTGATTGATTCACAAATTAAAATAGCTCTGAATGCTGAGGCATCAATACCCAGCAAGGCTAGAGATTGTAAGATTTAACACAATTGGGTATGCAGAAACTAGCTGAAAGGGAACTCTGGATGCAATAAACAAGTCAGGTCTTGTCTGACTTCCTATGAAACTGTAAATATATTAAAGAAGGGGTCAATATTATCCATAAGTAAATAGCACATCACTATAGATGGCTGGATGAGGAAACATGGACTTTTTTTATCTAACCCCTAAATTGGTCTCCTGGCAATGGGGGTTACCAGAAGGTGAATGCAATGTAGGGAGGCCATATCAAAGTTTTGCTGGGAGATTGCTGGAATGATTTCCAGTTGCATCAAGACTGCACCTTAAATAAGCCTAATGTAATGTGGCTGTGTGTAAAAAATTGCAGGATAACTCCTAACTACTGCACTACTACATTTGCATGACTTTTGAAAAGTCGATAGGAGCTACATGTCTGGCTTGCCCATGTGGTTCCATATGGATTAAATGAAAGTTGACAAAAGCAGCTAACTAAACCCCACAATCTAACTAAAAATTAGTTAGATTGTGGGGTTTTCTCCTGGAAAAAAATATTACTACAAATTTTAAATTTTAGGTTCCTTGTGTAAGAAAAAGGTAGGGAATATGTTATACAGGAATAAGTATTTTCTTGTGAATTTGGGTGGTGTAGGTGTAAGTTTCTCCACCGACGCATCAAAAGGCAGCCCCTTTAGCTCCAATAGCTGTTGCAACTGCCTCCCACAAATACAATATATATTTGTAAAATATGGCATGGGTTCATTTATCCTGTCAAGATTCTATCTAAAAAATGTTTTTGGTAATTTAATGGTACATGTTTCCTATTTTACAGTTTTTTTTTTAAAGTCAGTTCCATACAAATAATATAAATAAATGGCAATTATACAATCAAATATTGTTTGTAAATCATCAGCAAATACCAAATTTAGCAATCACCTCTAGTAAATGAATATATGAGACCTAAAGAAATCAGTGTTTCTTAACTAGTTTTCCTTCAGTATTTATATAGTGCCAACATATTAAGCAACGCTGTACATTAAATAGGGGTTGCAAATGACAGACAGATACAGACAGTGACACAAGAAGAGAGGACCCTGCCCGAAGAGCTTACAATTTAAGAATTGCTAGGGGGTCTTTGATCAATGAGCAATCTTGTGTCTTTCAGGTCAGCTTAACTAACAATCTGTTAGGGTGACATTCTTTCCACTGGCCAGCAATAAAAAAAAAAAATTCTTCCTGCTGACGTCCACACTAATGAACGGTGACCTGTGCACATAGTCATTATTGCAGGGGTTCCCTAAAGAAAGTTAATTTAAGGGTTCCCCACTTGATCATCTATGCACCTAATATGGAAAAATAGGAAAGTGAAATGCTTTAGAGCAGAGGTATGAAAACTCCAACCTTTAGGCCAGATACGACCTAGCCAGTAGTCTGTCCCGACCTAATCCCAGCCGGTGAGAGTCAGCAACCCGCGGCTCCAGAACCGCATGCAGCTCTTGAGCCTCCTTGTTATGCCTCCCTTACCTATTTACCGCAGCCGGCCTTAACACTTCTGCCGCCGGGGTAAGGGGACATTCCCTCTCCTCTGTATGCATTGCGGAGGAGAGTGATTTTCTTTTCAGAGATGTTCCCTCTCCTCCGTATGCATTGTGGAGGAGAGGGATTTCGCTTCGGGGGTGTTCCGGGTGGGGAGTGGAGCCATCAGCACGGGACTCGAGAGAGAGTCCAGCCTAGTGTGCCTTCTTGATCTCCTTAAATGGCCTAGTAGCCAAAAAAGATTGCTGATCTCTGCTTTAGAGGATATGATGAATTATGTTGTTTGTAATAACAGCCACAGTTTTCCACCTATTGTCATTAAAAGATGCAACTATTCCTAAGCATATAATTGTGAGCCTCTGTACATTATACTTTAGATTTACTAGTTCTTATGTGTTACACACAGTCAGCCTCTCCTTTAGCGAATTCACAAAAACATTCCTTCAGAAGTAATCTATCATTACAGAGAAAAAGAAGCTGCCTGGTTAGAAGTGTTTGTAGTGAAGGTCACTGATACAGGTTGCATAATATGGACATTAACCCCCTAGCGGTAATCCCGAGTGTGACTCGGGGTGGAAAAAACTAGCAAAAAGCGGTAACCCCGAGTCACACTCGGGGTAACTTTGGGGGTCCCCCTTACCTTAGCTCCGCACTCCAGCGGCGGTCGGACGATCCCGCTGTGAAGCCAGGACGCCTCTCTGTCGGGGGGTGTGGCCGGGCGGGAAATTTAAAAGCATTTAATTTTTTAATTTAATATTTTTACATGATTTTGTGTTTCAAACTTTATTATACTCATACTAATAAATTATACTGTAAAATAAATTTTCATGAAAAACAATGTACCACTTTTAGACATATAAAACCGGAGAGAAATAAACCACTAGGGAGGTTAAGTATATGTATGACCCAAACTTTTTGTTTCATTATTTCTACTAGAACTCTACTTTGGTAGAAGAAGGTTAGGAAACATAAATGTAATTCATCTAAAGAGAATATGTATAGTCAAGTCATTTTCTATATATTTTCACTGTCATGTTTTTGTTGTCTATGTTTGTTGGGTGGAAAGTGATTCTAGGCCTGATTTATTAAAGCTCTCCAAGGCTGGAGAGAATGCACTTTCTTCAGTGAAGCCTGGGTGATCCAGCAAACCTGAAATGGATCTGGTCCAGGATTCAAAACATTTGCTAGCAAATGACTTTAAAGAAATACATTCCAGGTATGCTGGATCACCCAGCTTCACTATTAAAAGTGTATCCTCTCCAACCTTGGAGAGCTTTAATAAATCAGAAATTGTACAAGAGGTAAGGGGAAATCGTTTATTTAGAACTATTGTTTCAAGGACAACCGTCTTATAACTTTGGAAAGTTTCTCTGTTGTATGTCTAAAACAGAATAGGAAGAAAAACATCCCCAAAGGGACACAGACTGTAAAAATATAATGGATGTTAACCTTTCCACACTATATCCAATGCTAAAAATAAAGTTTTTTTTGTTGTACATATACTTTAAAACTGAAAAAAAGGAAAATGTTTTTGTTTTTCATATGAGTTGGTTGAATATCTACTTTTTGACCCAGCAATAAAATAAAAAGGAGGACCTTTACTGGCTGTTACAGGCATTTTTTTTTTTTAGGTTTATAAATGCAAGAATCTATCTAAGAGTTGCTAATTGGTCCACTGTGGAAGAGGATGTTGTAGTAAAGACTATTTATTATGCATTGAACAATGCGTGCTCTCTAGCGATATCAATTATTTTGAATTTAAGGTACTAGCGTACATTTGATCTAGGCTTTATACAGTGTGTAAGTCCTAAAAGTACTTTACATGAAATTGTGCTATTTATGTCTCTTTTTTTTTCTTTAAAAAAATCAGACACTCCTAGACGTAGCTTTTGCCAAACTACAACTATTCAGTTTTGTTTGATGCTTTTTTTCACTGGCCCACAAAGGTTTAATTTGCTGTATTATGCAACAGAATATGAAATCTGGGAAGACAGCTGCGACGCCAATGTTTTTCATTAAACTTTTCATTAAAAAAGACTGACATGTACCTTCTAGTTCTTTGCTCATCTATTGAAATGTCTGAATTTCTTCAGCTTGTCTCTATGGGAATATCAAACAATGAGAAATGTGAGATCTTGTTCTTCCATTCTTTGGAAGAATTCTTTAGAGTGGTTTCTTTATGTCACTAGGAAGAAAAGGAGATTTTTTTTGAAGAATAACAATTAACAGAAAGGACACATTTTCCAATGCTGGGAGGAACATCTTGTTTGTGCCTATGACCGCTAAACATTTAATGACATGGTTCACATCATTTTAGAACTAGGGGTTATTGAGTAAGTGAGTCAATGCTGTTGTTTGCGTCTATGTGTCTTCCGGCTCCTGTATCAGTAAGTTGAAGTGGAGTGTTATACATGAATAGGAGCAATTCAAACCCAGGACAATAATGCAAGCCTATTTTATCCAGTATGAGGTTTAAAGAGAGTTGGTGGCATGTGGTTCAATCATGTATGGTATGAGGAGAAAACAGACCACACTGATTGGTAGGGAGCTTTTAACATTTTATTCTGGTTATCAAAGGACTAGAAGTGATCAGAATTAAATCAATGGCGCTTTCTAATATTATAATGTGAAAGAATATTTGAATTGTATTAAGGCTTTATTTGAAGGCTAGTGAGGGTACGAAAAGAGAACAAGGAAAGTAAATAAAAAGCCTGAATATACAGTCTTTTTTTAGTCAGTGGCACAGATTAAGGTACTGCAACCACTGCAAAAAAAAAAAAAAAAAAAAAAATATATATATATATATATATATATATATATATATATATTGGTTGTGTAAAAAGTTCCTGACATCATCTGAGTAATCTGAAAAGTTAAAATTACTGATAAGTAATTAAAATCTGTCAAAGAATGTAAAGTTGGTCTTCAGCATAAAGTAATCCAACACAGGAAATATAAATATATATTTAAGTGTTTAAATTTAGATTATGTAGGTCTGGGGGGTTATGGAGTTGGGTAGTATAAGCATTGCAGAGAGGATCAAAGTGGGATGGGGGAGGTAGGGAAAGCTCAGGACCAATAACAATTGTCAATCTGGTAACACTGAAAGCCAACATACTAAAAATAGTTTTGTGAAACTGAATTATTTTTTATACATATCGCATCATATTGGGGTGGGCAAATCCAACAAATGACATCTGAAAAAAAGAATACATGTTGAAATATTCCCATGTATCCTGGAAACATTAAATGTAATTGAAGGTTCCACTTTTCCAGTGCTTAGTTTTATAACTAAACAAAGCTGTTTATTATCACTTGTTTACTTAACTTAGCATAACATGTGTGGGCAATGGAAAAAGAATTATTCAGAATCTTCAGTGTACACAGGCCGAGAGAAAGCCATAAAAATTATAGGAAAGCTTTATATATTGTCTTAAGACCCCGGAAAGCCTGCTAAAACTAAATTTTGGATAGCACAGAGCATCTTATGTATGCTTAAAACTATATATGCTGTCACACCAAAAAAGCTGCACATTGGGGGTGTAATAGTTCCCTACCTACTGAATTCTAAAAAGTGCTGCCAAAATCTTAAAAATAGTCTCAATACTTTATAAAGTCGCAAGAATAGTCCAATACCAT
The DNA here is from genome assembly GCF_032062135.1 of Pyxicephalus adspersus. Lineage (NCBI taxonomy): Eukaryota > Metazoa > Chordata > Amphibia > Anura > Pyxicephalidae > Pyxicephalus > Pyxicephalus adspersus. The sequence goes on from NC_092860.1 coordinate 82,224,823, forward strand.
TCTTTATAATTGCTATGTTTTCATACAATCACACAGTATCCTTATTTATAGCCTTATATATATTAATATATATAAACATATTTTATAGTTACATAGTAGGTTAGGTTGAAAAAAGACATAGGTCCATCAAGTTCAACCACTGGGGAAATAAACATATCCCAGATATAAAACCCTATAAGAAATAGGCGGTCCAGAGGAAGGCAAAAATAACCCTGGTATAATCTGCTTCAACGGGAAAAAATTCCTTCCTGATTCCATGAGGCAATCGGATGTTCCCTGGATCAACAGTCACTGTTATTTTTACTTTAAAGCCTTAATACCCAGGATATTCTGTGCTTCTAGAAAAACATTACTTGCTTTTATATTATCATTTTATATATATATATATATATATATATATATATATATATATATATATATATATACTTATTTATATCCTTATTTATACTTTAGTTATTTGTGCTTGATCAAAATACTTTGCATTAAACAGAAATATATTTTAGTGTCTTCTGATAAAAGTAACCTAATTCACATTGTTTTAAACCATATGACTTGTTTATAACCTTTGAACTTGTAAAAATACTTTCTTTCATTATAATAATTAATTTGCAGCTGAAAGATAGGTAGATTAATCCACCTAGCATCTAAAATGCTAAAGCACATCTGCCAACATTCATTCCATTACAATAAATACCTCCTTGTTCTGCATACTTTGTACAGCTCTGAAAAAAATCACCTAATGCTCAAATATGCACTGATGAAGTTTAACAAATCTTAGCTTGTTGATGGTATGCAGAAAGTTAGAATGATCTCTGAATAGGGAAGGGGGGAGTAAATTGTACATTCTGAGCTGTCCTCAGAGTAACATGACTGGAGGACAAACAGAGAACTGCAGTCAGTTCCCCACCAACAAATTACACCACACCAGATTTTGCTTAATGGTCCGTAGTCCTTTTATTACATTAATAACCTAACCAGTTAAATACAATGAATAAATAACAAAACAACAATAACAAATCAAATTAACATATTAAATCAATACCCTACCGAAAATTAGACAACATTTTAATAACTTTTTCCCACACCTTAAAATTTTCCCACACTTTAACATCTGGTTACTGGTCCTCGAAGTTCTCCCTTTCTATTACATAGTTTAGGATTAGCGCCACCAAAATATGTAAAGCTCCCAGCCGCATCATGCCAAGCTTGGGAACGATATCACTACCAAGCGCAGTCCCACCACAATACCATGACCTTAAAACACACCAAAGGCAGAATCTCCCACCCCCATTTAACACTACCCAAACCAACATCCTTCAAGGACCTCACCACAGCACACCCACTGGACCCATTACACAGTAGGGCGTGGGGGTGAGAAAACTTTTCCCTCTATAACAAACTCTTCCCACACTTACCAAAACTCTCCTTCACTCTGTCTTCTCACTAAAATGATCCCATCTTTTCAAATGCCTGTCCTTTTAACCCATTTACTCTCCACCCACCTCTACGTCACCTTCACATCCCCCTCTCTTTCATGCTAACTTCCTGGGCTTTTTCTATTAACCCTCTCACTGCCTGCTTCCTGTCTCCCTCAGTCATGCAGGCCTTCCACTACCTCTTCCTAAAGTCATTACGCTCCACTCCTGTCTGATGAAAGCATATCCTCCAATAGGGACACTTTTTGAAGGAACACTTTTCTGCATGGGGGATAAGGGCATTTGGGCAGGAACCTTTAAAATACCTAGATTTAAGATGCACTTTTTCCAGTATATAGCTCCCACACAAACATGTATTTGTGATTCACCTTCAAGGAAGTGAAACCTTTTCCCTGATGCTACAGTGATTCTTTTTGTCTCTGAAAATATTTATGCCAATTTACTGTGCAAGTCGTTATATAGAAGATATAACTGTTCACTATATTAGGTTTAAAGCTCACATTTCAGATGCATTCAGTTAATATGCTACAGCCCTGCTTACCATTTCGTAAAGTCAGTTTGCATATCACTTGCTTTAGGACCTTGCAAAGAAGTGTTCATGTAGCTATGTGAAAAGGTGAAACTATGTTTACTTTGAATATTCACTTATGTTCAAAGTATGTACTCTGTACAATACTTCATAATTTGTTAGTGCTTCATAAATGCTAGAAATAGACTCAGTAGATAATAATGCCAAAATGTTCTAGCTTTCTGTCCTTGTATACAGAAAATTATTAATAGTCATGGTTAATATAAAAAGATAGAAAAAGCTTTTCTCTACTTACAGATAACAATAGAATTCAGGAAGTTTTGATCAAACCTCATAGAAACCAAGGACAAAAAATGAGAAGGTTGTATGTGATTTGTAATATGCATATTTAAAAAAGGTCTAATTTTACATATATTTCTATTTCTAAATGTACATTTTTCAAAATTGTAATTATTCTCTGTACTATAAAAGTTAAGGTAGTAACTATAAAAAAAAGTGATGATTTCTTAAATGATTACCCAAACATTTATTTATTATGATGATAAAACTATTTTAAAATCTATATATTTATTAAAAAATATAAATAATAAAATATTTATAACAGTAAGTATTACAAGTAATGTATATTGTACTTATATATTATACATATTTTTTTTACCTTTTTTTTTAAATTTTGGTTACTAGTAAACACACCAACAGTCAGACAAAGCAATCTGTGTTTTCTGCTACCAATACAATGATGTCCATTTTACTTCTAACACTAGAATAAAAATAGACCAGAAGAGTTTCATTTCCCTGATGTATCAGTGACCAGTTAGTCTGCTGCACACGCAAAGTGCGATTCAGCAAATAATCCCATACCATCTGTCGTATAAAAAGTTCAAAGGCATGCTATGCGAATTTTACTGCATCTCCAGAACTCGCTAAAAAATAAGGCTGGTGATAAAAACACCAATCTCAGGTTTGTCTCTGATAGCTGATGAGAATAAACCTGACAAATAAGTCTGCAAAAACACAGTGTCCTGATATTACAGAAGAAACATTCATGTTCCATTTCATTGATGTATGGTTTAGGTATGGTGCTCCACATCTATCTGGTGAGTACTGCTTTATCTGTACTTTATCTAATTTTGTGTATAGTTGTTTTTTTTTATTTGTGTGTATATATACAGGTGAATCTCAATAAATTAGAATATCGTTGAAAAGTTAATTTATTTCAGTAATTGAATTCAAAAAGTGAAACTCATATTATTTACATATTGCAACCAATCAAATTTCTTTTTACTGAAATCAGATTGGTGAAACATATATTTTAACTATTTGTTAACAATTTAAACTTAAAACTTGAGCTTTAAATGGAAGCTCTGTTTATTTTTAAAAATCTGAATACAATGGAATTGATCTGATTAATTGGATTGATTATGTTATTTTGTTCATATTTATTGCATGAAAAAGGCCAATTTACATATTTCAAATATTACTATAACTATTGTGAAAATGACCCACAATATTAAATGATTTATGTATTATTACCCCTTTTGTTCTTTTGTCTTATGTCTTATTTTATCAAACAAAGCACAATATTCTATATGTTATAGCGAGATAGAAATTGCCAAATCAAATTTGGTATACTATTTATCTAATTATACTATGTAAACTAGAATCAATTATAGGCTCAAATCCTAAATGAACCTATAGATTAAATGTTTTTAATACATTTACAGTACACCAAAACAAAATATATTAGGTGTCTGTCTCCTTTCTAAAGCAGATAGAGCCCCCTGAAAAAGCCTGACCTCTACCAGCAGGTAGAAAGAGGGACGCTTGTTCTATGTGTAGAAGCAGAAGTATCTCTGAATATTTGAACAGTTGGCTTTCCAATCAGCAAAGCCCATGTTCCACTGGTTGGAGAGTTCTGGCTCTGATTTAGCATAAATTGAAAACAGCTGTCAGACAAACGCCTTTAGTTTAGATCTAACCTGAATGTAGTTCACAGCTTTAATTGGTGATGAAAGTTAAATATTAGCCAAATAGCCAAAACTTTTTATTTTTTTTTAAATGGAGAAGGGAGAGATTAGATTATTTTGTCAGGTTTTATTGCCTTTTGGATCTTGTTGAGAGACTCATTTTCTGCTGTACTGACTGTTGTCTTTGGGGTAAAAAACTGGAGTGGAATCTGAAATTTACTGTGGGACAGGAGTCCATGGAAAATATTCTTATGGTGTCACCAGTGACAACCTTTTGTTGAAAGCACCCCCCTTCCCCTGGAAGCAGAGGAAATCTCCCAAGTGCTCACATAGACATCTCTCTCATGGGATTTGCAAATGGAGAACTTTTGCACAAAAAGTTTTAGGTTTGCTTCCAGAAATTTGATGATGTCCATAGCCTTTGACCCTGTTTAGCTGAGTTACTAGAGACCATAATTTAAAGGACTGGATAACCCAACCTTTTCCTCACTGCATTGGAGGTTTTAGGGGAAGCCAACATTTATTTTTATATTTTGGTATTTGTTGATGTCCAGCAGTTCCTAACTCCCATGGCGTTTGTTTGACAAAAGCATGCTTCTTTCAAATTGTTGAATAATTTGCTCCCCTAAACTTTAATACGGGTCAAAGCAAAGATTGCCAACTTTGGCCAAGATTTGTCAAACTGCTTAGAAACTGAATGCAGGTCGATTTGCTCATCCCTATTCATAATAAAAGCAATAGAAACTAAGGTATAATCTTGGTTGCATGCCAGTGCCTTTGTTGGTGAAAATGTGTAAATCAAGCTTAAATGAACATCTATGTTCAATCAAGGTCATTTGGAACAATTTGGATGTCTATAGCAATAGATAAATGTTAGCATGTTGCAAGGGAAACCAGGACAATGAGCACATAAATTGACTCCTGAAGTCTAATCTACTAAAATGAAAATCAAGACAAAATGTGAAACTAAATTCATATCAAACATCCTTTGATATAAAAGGCAATTTCTACTTTTTAAATTCTGCAGTACCTGATTGAATGCTTGAAGTAAACAAAAATTGGCCTCTTAACACTATACAATGGTTAAAGCTTTTTAATAAATCAAGATATTACTAACCGTGTGTTATTATTTGATATCTGGTTAACTTGCAAGACACCATTGAGAGTTGTTTTGTAGAGTAATTATTATCTATAGCAATAATAGTGAGGTATATGCAAATCTTTCATTCTTTTTATCACAACCTATTCTTTACAGCATTTCCATTATATATGTGGGGTTTTATTTTTTTTCTTTTCATTGCCGTTGCTCAAGCCAGAAATCTTCACTACTACTTGTTTATTCAATCTAAATGCAAAAGAACATTGTTATACAAAGGCTCATATCTATTCCTTCCCACTGAGTTCTCGCTTTCAGTTGCTAATATTCCGTACATTTGCTGAAGTTTTATCTCTAGTTATCTAGGTATCTCTTTGTTATTTCAACAAACACCCAAAATCTACATTCTTGCTTCCAACAACCATGAGTGTCATTTCTATAAGTTTTACTAAGATTTCTTTTGTCAGCCTTTTTTCAGAATGCCATTTCAAATAACAGAACAGAATAGCAGAATCTCATTGATCAACGCAATAGACGTATGGAAGCTTACTGTATATAAAAAGCCTGTAATTACTTGTCAGCTAGTTTATATTTATAATTAAAGTCCATAGAGCAAGCCTCAGATTACCATGGTGGTCAATTAGCTGCTTTTTTTTATCTATATCGCACATACATTAGGACATTTATTCTACATAGAGACTAACTATTCCTAAACGTCAAGCTGCAGCGAGCATCATTAGGTCAGTACAAGACCTTATATAAATATATAATAAAAGGGCACACATAGCCCCCATTGTTAATGCCCATCGACTGCTCCTTTTTATGAGACAGCTGTATGGTGCAGTACCATAGCCAGATAAACACTCTCCTTCCAACTAGACCAAACATAGAATGCCTCCTCTCCTCCTACTCCGGTGACTTGCTAGCTTTAGTAGAACACTGGAAATACACAAAGTAAATAACAGCTTAATAGAAGGTATTTGAAAAAGACTGTCCACTTTAAATCAGTACAACTAGGACCTAAGTAGGACCTAGAGTAGGGGGGTTAGGGGGTGAAGAGGGGGGGGGAGTATGGAAAGAAAGGGTTAAGTAAGAAGAGTAAGTAAGGCTTATTGGATAGGTTGGGTGAGGTCAGGGGAGAGGGAAGTTGCTGGTCAGTTGAGCCGAGAGGTCAACCCTCCCTCCCCAGTTCTGTGGTGTTTTGGGTTATGTGATCGATGGTCACGTGGGAGGTGCTAATTTGGGAATGTTGCAGAATTTGTTGTCACGTCAGCTTCGTATGGTAGGCAAGGTCTATGAAGGGGTTGCATTTTTGATGAGAAGGCAAGTTCTTAAAACACATTTTAGGTATAATCAGTAAAACTGGTTATGAGGGCTATGTTTAATATTCCCCAAGGTGGTGGTATGGCGGCTGGGGGCTGGACAATCAAATAGGAAATAAGAAATAAATGTGTTATAAGTGCTTTCATGGACCTTAGAAAGTATATGTGGAGGGTTGGCAGTTTAGGAGTCTCATTTATTTTGACTTGCATAGCCACATGAAAGATGCACTTTAAATAGGATCCTTGTTACTGAATTAAATTAGGTATACAAGACTTGGAGTTCTGGAAAATGTTAGGTTGGAGTCTTAAGTCTTGTAAGTGTAAAGCTGCGTACACACGTGCAATTTTTGTCGTTGGAAAGGATCTTTCACGATCCTTTCCAACAACAAAGGACTGCACGATGCATGAACGGTGCTGTACATACAGCACCGTTCTGCTCTATGGAGAGGGGAGGGGGAGAGCGACAAAGCGGCACCCTGCTGCGCGCTCTCCCCCTTCCCTTTCATTAGGATCGGTCGTCGTTCATCGTCCGTGGATCCGCCAGGACGGTCGTTCGGATGATGGACGACACCGACTGTACACACGCCAGATTTTCGCCTGATATCTGGCCGATGCCGATTATCGGGCGATAAAAATCTGACGTGTGTACGCAGCTTTACTGTTACAATATATTTGCTAAGTATATAAAGTACCAGATCAAGCTATGGATTCTAAAAATCAGAGTTTGCTTAGTTTAGACCCTGCTGTTTGTAACCTAAGGCTTCATACACACCTGCAATTTTTGTTGCTGGAACTGTGCTTTCATACCTTGACTTGTATAGTGGTCATTCCCTATCAGTCGTTAATGGATCCCTGCTGATGGGTGACGTCGGGAGACTGCTCTACATAGGACAGATTCTCACCGGAGACGAGCACAACTGTTCATACCGGGCAAGAATCCTCTGATGTGTGTACATAGTCTTAGTCTTTATGAACTTTTTACAGTTGTAATCACTATTAAATTCAATGTTCTGAAATTCAGAACATTTCCTTATGTGCTTGCAATATTATTTGTGTATTGAAATATAATATCATTTTTTTACTGTTCCCTTGCATGTGGTTTGGCATTTTTTTGCTAAGCCTAAATGTCTTTAAGTAAATCAACCCCAGTGTGTCTATATCACGTCCAAAATATGGCAGCCACTATCTGTAGATGAATTTTTACTTAGCAGCAGAATACAGTGAACAAATGTTCCATAGCACATGACCCATAGCTAAATAAAATTGTTCAGTGTTTAGATTATTAGATTAGATTAAAAATGAAAGTTTTTTTTTTTTTTCAAACATTTGCAAATATGATTATAGACACACTAGTGCACCTCTGTAAAGTTTTTCCATAGTTCTAAACCAACTCCAACCCTGGTTTTAACTTATATTAGAAGAAAATAATACTAGTGAAATTAAGTGAAATTAAAAAAGTGAATGTAGCCAAGAAACATTTCCTTCTCCTTTGCAATTGTTTCAGCTATTGTTTTCCTCCAATTATTACTTAGTCTGCCACTGCCATGTAAAAATTAAATTTACCCAGAAGTCATTTCTGCCTGTGAAGTATCATATTTGCATACATTTCCCCCTAAGCATCACTGAAAATACATTCATCCTGAAACTTAGAATAGTTTATGTGCATGGTTTCAAGCAAGTTACAAATTTCTAGACAATATAGCTTAGAGGATTCTTGAAGCAAGGGCAAGGGCAAAGTCTTAAGATCAATGACATTGCCATAAACAGGGCACAGTAAAAAATAAAAAAATATTGGGATAAGTCCTCATCCATCAAAAATTCAATCATAATAATGTCCTTTACCCTGACAAAGAAAAGCTTGCAGCCTTTTGCATAAAGTTATTCTCATCCTGTGGATTTTATAAAAGTCATGGCAAGTCTTTCTGTGCCAAATCAGTCAAGCATGAACTCCGAATATAAAATAGAGGTGATGCTTGCGTCTCTGCAGACCTATTAAAAAAGAATTGTGTCACCACTGCTGGCGTCTTGATGGAAAGCACTGCAATATATACTGGCTTATACATAATACTTTTTTTACACTTTTCTTCTTAGTGCCAGTTCATGAATTACGGCAGTAAGCATCGGCTTTTGTTACGACTACTGCTACAAATATAGGTTCTTGCAGGTGTGGACATTGACAGATCAATCGATCTAACATTTGTTATCTCCCCCAAAGTCATATTGTTATTTCATATTATTAAAGTGCATGCATAGCTCATTATTTTTTGTGTTGTGTTGTATGTTTAACACCCTATTACTGTTGTTAGGTGGAGGTGCCATTGCCAATACTTGGGGTAAGGATCCTAGTCTAGAGATTGAAGAGTATGTGTTTCTTTTAGGCAGCCCTCCAATGAATGACCCTATCAGCACATATATCTTGTATAGACACATTTTTGGGGCTATGAACATACAAATTTAGGCCCAGATGAAGTGAACCCCTAAACTTCCCAAATTAATTGGATTCTGGTAAACAATGTGAAGCAAAATCTAATAGTTGGACCACACAAAACATGTCTGTTGTCTGCCCTTGCTCACCATGCATCAGGTTTTCATTGCTAGTTTGTAACCCTTAGCAACAGGGTGTCAAACTCTGGCCCCCAATGTCCTTTTTTTTTGGCCCCCAAAAGAATCATAAAAAAGAACTGCAGCTGGCCTGCCGCATCATTGGAATAGCGCCGCTACCACAATTTCAGGCATCACTCGTGTCTATAGACTATCGGCCTCTCTGCCTATGCGTGGCCCCGTATTGGACAGTTTTATATATATAAAAAAAATTGTAGGCCTCTTTCTCTATTATAAGCTTGTTCCAGATTGAATGTGAAGCAAAACCTCTTTGTTTCCATATGAAAAGGGTTTATATCTGATGAAAAATTTCCTCATTTTTTTCAATAAGTTGTAAGGTTGGCTCGCAACTTTGTCTAAGTTTTAAATTTTGGCCCCCTGTGTATTTGAGTTTGACACCCCTGCTTTAGAAAAAATCACCCTCCACCAAATAAATAAAATAAAATAATGGGAAATCCTATGATTTACAATTGTCACTAAAACAAAAACATCCAGAGGGTTACTGGTCATGGTGGCAACTGCCAACCTACTGTTGCATGTTTGTTGCAAAAAATGAAGGCAAATCTGAGCAGCTAAACATAAATTTCAAATTTTTAAAAACTTTTTCCAAACCTTATGATATGACTCAATATTTCAGGAACCCTGGATTTGTAAAGGGTGGCCCTTCATGTGTGGTAGGGTAGTGCCTGTCAGCAGGCATGCTAGAGTGCAGGTTTTTTTTTAATGCAGTATGATTTTACAGCTATTAACGTGTTACACAGGCTGGTTCTTCTTTTTCATGGCAATTAGACAGATGCAGTGGTTTTGAATGATGCCCATGTTGTGATCTGTAAGTACTAATGAATGCAATATTCAACTCCAAGCCCAGGATTCATTATGAGCCAACAATAACTGTGGCTCACAGAAATGAATTGAGTAACGCTGGGCAATATACAATAATTCCAGAAATCTAAAATTGTGTGCACAGTAACGTAATCATTATTGTGGTACAGGTTGACATTCAAAAATCCGGCAACCTACAAACCTGATGAGTGCCGGATTTTAGAAAATGACAGTTTTTTATGGTTATGGTATATGCTGTATATATTTAACAGAAGATGACTTTCTCGGCGATCGACAACGCATGATGTTTAAGTTTTACACCACCTCTTTTCTGAATACATATTGGGGCTATACATCAGCAAAGAAATGATAAAATGAGAAGGAATGAGCAGGAATGCCTGTTAGCACATGCAAGCAAGACCCAACAGCTGATTCTGAATTACAGCGGCATTAAGACATAAACAGGGCCTCCAGAAATCAGTGGCGCACCAACACGGTAAATTTGAAAATGCGCTCCGAAATCCATGTCGGAAATCTGAAGAAACTGGATTATCGATGGCCGTATTTTTGAATGTCAACCTGTATTCTGATTAAATATATTAGAACAGATGCATGAATTCTCCAATGTAGGCTGATGCCACCTTAAGTATCAGTTTTGCACGTATAATTTTTGAATCCTTTTTGCTTTTCTCTGGGCCTTCTACCTATCTGCAAGGCTTGGCTGCACATATTTAAACTCTGAGGTCTATTTTAACTGAGCCATAAAATAATTTCTAATGCACAGCATATTTGTAGCTAATTTGTTCTAATAAGTATCCTTAAAGGTCATGTAATACATTTTCTTATATAGTTAATTAAATTAACTAGAAAATGGACACTGCTAAAGACTGTCAGTGCATACTGATCATTTCTATTAGCCCAGAGGCTGTAAACTATAGGAATAGCTTGAGGAAGGATGGATAAAAACACAATCAGCATAAATCAATTCTATAAACAGTTTGAATTTATTAGATTATAAGCAGTTTACCTATTAATGTAATATGCAAATAACTTAAATATAACTTAAAATACTCGCTTAAAAACACTGACAAGAAATGTAAGGGTGCTAAAACTTTGTTTTTAGAACTGCTACAACAAGCTGGAGGCAACCCACTGCGTCCTCCATCATTGGATATTGTGAATATCCCCGATCAGTCATTTAACGATCCAGTGTGGCGTGTCACTAAATTTTTTAGCCCCTAACATAATAATAATACAAACTATAATAAATAAAGTATCACTATATAACCACATGTTACTTTTTGTTATCTTATTTCATCTTTGTGCAGAGGGATACTTTATAAGTTGGTATTTATATTTCTATATAAATTGTGCATTTTTATTGGTACGCTTTGTAAAGCAGTGCTTTTGAAGATAAATTTCTGTGTCCTAAAAGTATACAAAATCAACTTTAGCCCTTACTGTGTGTGGTGGGATAATATAAGAGAATATTATAAGAAAAAATATTTTATAATTTAAACAATTCTGTGCCTTATTCCAAAAAAAATGTCTACAAGCTGTTTTTGCATTGGTAAAAACTCTCCCCTTGTTTGCAATAGCATAGCAGTAGTATAGTATTAATAATGGTATGGTCAGATATAATTAGATTAGTATAAAGAAAGAAAAATCTGTGATTCACTAAGAATACCCAATAGCACATTTTAAGTAATTTTGTTTATTTGTAAAAAAAAATGCATCTGGAAAGTGTTATACTATCAGTCCTTAGATGGAAGCTATGTTTATTTTATTCCATTATAATCACATTATATTCCTGCAAAGAACACAGGTGCATTTCTGGAAAGATCAACAGGTATATTCTCTAATTGCTGAAAATGTTCTTGTACTGAGAAACAGAAAACAAATGCAGCCACCATATATAAGGACTACTAAACTCAAATATACATTTTTGTTGTGTTTAGCTATACTAACAGATGGCAAACTGACCAAATTCTTTAGCAAGCTATATCCTCCATAAGTTTCTTCACACAGTTTCAAGAATGGGCACAGATCACAATAGTGCCGTGTAGATGCATATGCTATTGTCTATGTTTATATAACTCTTGTTTTTGGAAATATGTGACAACGGGAGTTTGCAAACACTACACACATCCATCTGTCTTATGGCCGGCTGGCTCAAACGCTCTTATAGCTTGCAGATGGAGAGAGCATGTGGAACTCACACAATATGAATTAATGGAAAACACTACTGTGGTAATTGCTGGCTCCATCTACAAAGTACATCAGCTAAGTACATCAACTCAAAAATCTAAAATATGTAATAAAATCTAAGAGTCAATACAATTTTCAAGTGTATTGAATTTACAAAGCTATGTTCTTATCATCCTTCTTCTATTAATATGTGTTTGTAAAAAAAGGTATTTGTGATAGTATAGAAGAAATATAATAGAAGAAAATTAACATTATTTTTTACATTTTAAATAATAATGACTGTTACTGGTAAAAATACAATAAATGAAATAAAATTTACTTTAGGAAAATAAAATAAAAAATATGTTTTTTGCATGGGATACTTTGTAGATAGGTAAAAACTAATTTAAGATCAGCCATCAGTGGAGCTTGGGGGAATATGGGTAATTCTTCAAATCAACAAGAGACAGCAAATGTCTCCTATGGCTACCTTTTTCATAGCTTGCTGCAGCAAAACAGAAAATAATGGCATAAACATAAGCGTTTCTCTTTACGAATTTCCCTCAGTCAAACAACTATATTTAGGGCTTAACAGCAGCCAGAGGTTTTTTCAACCAACTTCTAGGCTCTTAGGGTCTAATATTATTAAAGCTCTCCAAGAGTGGAGAGGATACATTTTTATTAGTGAAGCTGGGTGATTAATAAAACTGGAATGCATCTAGTCCAGGGTTGAAAACATTTGCTAACAAATAGCAAATGACTTTGAAGAAATCCTTTCCAGGTTTGCTGGATCACCCAGCTTCAGTGAGGAGAGTGTATCTTCTCCATTTTTGGAGAGCTGTAATAAATCAGGCCATAGACTACATGCAGGCCAAACACACATACTTGCTGAGCAGAGTAGCTCTAGGTTATGTGGCAGATTTACTTGCTTTTGACACTCCCACTCATCAACCATTAACATAGAGGTATATACTGTCTCTCCAGTACCCATTCCTGAAAGCCTGAACAACATACAGGTAGTAGATTAGAGATAGGGGCTGTAGGTTTGTTCTTAAGTTGAATTTGTATGTAAGTCGGAACAGGTACATTATTTTACTAAATGCAATTAAGACAGATGTTTGTCTCAACATATTATTAGGTAGCATGGTGTCAGTTACTGTATAAAATCCTAAAAACCTCACTGTTAACTAATCACAAACAAAGCAAAAAAAAACGTTATCCCAGACATTCATTAACTTCTGGAGCAAGCTGTGCTTTGATATGCAAAAAGAAACAACTGCACAGTTGTCTTGATCATTAAATAGTTACAAGAACTTTCAGAAGAGCTCAATCTCAGCTGTATTTAGCAAAAGATTTTTTCTGCAACTCATGCAAACCACCCCCTCCAAGCCTTCATCCTGCACACAAGGAATGAGAGAGCAGGGAAGCCCTGGTCGTATCTAGGAGTCGTTTGTATGTTGGATGTCCTTAACCCAGGGATTACCTGTATATGAACTTTTATAGTCAATATGAAGTTTTGATGCACTTGAGTAATAAAATATTTAAATTAAATGATATTTTAGGGCGGTTCTTGATATTGGCAGGTGAACTATCCTGTCTAGGTCTACTTTAACTTGAAAAAAAATACTCTGTCTCGAGTATATACCTAAGGAATTAAATGCAGCCATCACTGCTAACTTTCAAAACAGGATGTATAATTGCCAATAATATATTTGTTAATAAACACATCCTTGGTGTGTTGTTTTTAAAACATTTATTGAAAATGAGGGGAAAAGAATCACATAGGTTCAGTCTGTTTAGCCTTTTCACCCTTTTTACATGATAAAGTAGATAGTACTTTTCAGTTGGCAATATTAGGTAATTTACTCTTAAATGATATGTTGTACATGGTTCTTTAAGTGTGTTACAGCTCTGCTCTGTCAATCCAGAGATAAATGCAGTTCCAGGACATGCCACTGGATGTCACTAATCAATATTCTTGTTCGATGGGCATTTTCAGGTTAGGTATTGGTTTATACATGAGTATATACTGTATATGGAGTCCCATGGCCACATTTAATAAAGTCCTGCAGAAATATAAAATGTATGTAAATATATTGTAGACATGTGGCATGTTTTGGGAAAGTTAAAATTACACAGTGTGCTCCAATATTAATTGAAAGCAATAGGAGTGCATATAGTACATTAAATGTTCTTAAAAATAAATGCAGTGGAATCTGCTATCAAGAGGAAACAGTATATTTATAACACTAAATAATATAAATGTTTTCTGGTACTGTACATGCTAAAAAAAAAGTGTGTGCTTCTGCCATTCAAGTTATTGCCATGACATTTCATACACAGTAAATCAAGAAGTCACAACATTTACAGATGGCATTTCTAATCAATGAAACAGGTGCCAACCATTAGACCTAGTGATTCACATTTCACTTTGTGATAGAAATAGTTGTTTTCTTTTCTGGTAGATCTGCTTCAAAAATGAAATCTAGGCAGATATAAACAACACAAAATAAATCTTTTTTTAATTAACACATGATTAAACACATTTTTTTCCTAAATGTAAGCAATGTAAGTAGCTAAATGAAAGCTGCAATTTGTGCATTTTATCTGTGTGTTTAGCTTTTTGCTTTAAAAATATGAGCAGTTTAAAATATGTATTTTGTAAGAAATCATCACTGGAATTTCATTAAATGAGTAAACTTTTTAAAGTAGTTCAAAACTGGTGAGCAATGTACATGTACATTCAAAAGAATAGTTGGTTTTCTCTGCCAAATGACAATGAAAGTATTGCAGTCTTTGTATGGAAACCATGATCTTGCTGTCATTGAATTATCCTAGTAGAGGAAGCAGCATAACAGGTCATTTCTATTTCTATCACAATGGTGCACTTATTCTTCAAGGCTTAATTCTGGGCATACCTTTCAACAGCAAAAGTCAGTGAACTGTAAATGAACTATATTTTTCTTATTTTCTACTGTACTCTAAATCCAGGTGATTGGCACTTTTTCAGCAGTCGTGGAACAGTTTAAGTGCTCAATTAACTATAACCTGTAATAGGTGGGGACATGGCTAAAGGTCTTCTTCCAGAGACAGAAGTATTTGATGAGCTATTCAGTCTGGCATGAAATTTGTAAATACTCTTAGACAGGCGAGGTAAATAATGTTGCCTGTTCTCTGTCTATCCATCATATTATTTATTTTGTTTTGTAGGTCTTTTTTGCATTTATATGCATATAGTAGCTTTCTGTTTAACTTTTTTTTTCTTTAATTATATAGCACCATACTGGGAATTTTAAATGATGCAACAGACACAATACAATACACTTACACATATGTCTATCAATGCATTGTAGACTGATACTATTGAAAAAGCATAATATATTTATTTTAAAAAGTATTGTAGTTTATGAATGTTTTTTTCCAAACTATACAGAGAGATTGGGCCTAATCTATCAAAGTTTTAAAAACTGGATGAGATGGACTATCATGGATGAACCTTGGATGGATGAACCTTGGTGATCCAGCATCTTCCAAAACCTCTATCCTATATCTTCTGTTGAAGCTTAGCTTGCATGCATATTAGGTGAAGGTAGTGTTTAGAATCATGAATCACAACATTTACAGATATAGAGGGTTATAGATGTTGCCTCTGTAAACTGCAGAATGCTCGCCCATTTTTTAAGGGTTACAACATTAGTTTTCCAATGATGCAGTAGTGAGTGAGAATTGGCATCCTAGGCTAGAAAGTGTGTTATTAGTTTAAATACCAGAAAAGAAAAATAAACTTTTAAAAACTTATGCAGCATTTAACACCTACAAAGTGATAAACTACCATAAGGTGACTTAAATTAAGAAACAGGATTCTAAAGAATTATTTAGGAAATGCTAGTTGCTTGACTTTCTCTGGTTTGCATACTTTCTGAATCCATGAGCAGAACATCAAAAGTCTGAGTAGAGAACACATATTCTGCATATTTGTTCTAATCAGTAATTCAAGATACAAGAACTAGCAAAGAGACCAGCAGTACAAGTTTCTTTTAACTAGAAAATGAATTTGCATCTATAAGTGTTTTATAAGTCTGTCAGTATGACATTTTTACTATGAAATAATCACACAAAAATAGAAAAGTCCTTTTGTAGTGTCATTCTCAGTGCACAACTCGGCCATCTGTTCAAGCCTTTTTAGTATACCACAATTCATTAAATTACATTAAATGTATCCAAATATTCACTGGAGGTCTTCAGATCAAAACAGATCCTGATTGTATTTGTAAACAGATCATTACATAAAACTGAACATAGCCAAGAAACACAACTAGGTCTCCAAGACAAAAAATAAAAGTGATCAAATACAGCTGTTTTAAGACACAAGTAAAATACAAGATTTTTTATATAAAAGAGCTGCTGAAAACATGTCATAATCATGCTGGAATTACAAGCTTGTATTTATAAACTGTCAACATATCCAGCAGATATAATAAAAGGAATAAAAGGGTATAAAATTTCAGCAACGTCTACACAAAATTTGATATTCTGCATCTAACTGCAGTTTTTTTATTCTTTGTTATCAACTGTATAAGGATAAAAATGATTTCCAGGGGTGTCTTGTAAGTTATTTATTGTATATGTTCAGGCATTACCTAAATTTACCCAATCCTCGCTCGCCTCTAGTACATGTCCAAAGTTATTTTTTCTTTTTGTTCCTGTAGACATAGCTTTTAGTACTCCCCATGACAACAGTTTAAAAATGTCTTGCAGGGGTAACTTCTAGTGGCTTAGTTTCTATTAATGTATTTAGGTCCCCTAGAACTATATTGTCAAGAGCCCTTATCCTTGCATATAGTGTGTGGGCAGACTGTTGGGAGGAACGGATTTCAATTCAACAGATGCTTTGTGCTATCAGCCCTGCATTTATTTGCCAGACCCTGCATTTCTGGCAAATAAACAGTAAGTTTAATGTAGATGTTTCAAAAAGGTACTGCTTTTTCTTTTAATATTGTGCCCCGACATATACTTTAATGGGAACAATACTGAAAGATGGAGGCAGCTGAATGCGGGAAAATATCCTTTCTGGACAATTCAAACTTCTACAAGCCTATGCTTGTGATATGCCTTTATTAAAAAATGCTATTAATTGTACTTTTATATAACCCGGCTTGTAATTCAAGTTTACTATCCCTTTCAGAAAAAGCTTTATCATATGTCCTAATGAAAACATAATTTACAGAAGCAATCCTAGCATATTAAAGTATCAGATAAAAATATATCTGATACATCAGAGTCACAGTAATGTAGTTGTTTGCAGAATGAAGTTCTGCTTAACGAATTATTTTGCAATAATGGTGGTTGTTCAAGCCATAGCTTCTGATAGCTGCCAGCATTTAAATGACTATATCTTTTTTTTAGATATGCATAACTCTGTTTTTTCCTTAATGAGTTTTTGCAAAATCTATAGAAAAGTCATTGTTCAGTTGTTGATTGCATTCCTCTTTAGCTTTTCACTTTCAGGAGCAGAAAGAATCATATTACCATTTGTCTAATGTGTCTTTGCCCAGAGGAGGCAATATCAGTATCTTGCACTGCAGAATGAAAAACTGATCATTTACAGCAAATGGTTTTGCACAAATTTGCTGACAAATCAACAATGGGAGAGTTAGCAACATGACATCAGTAAGCACAAATATAGAGGACATTGGATAGTTCCATGGATCCGTATAACAGCCAGTCAACTGGCATTTGTTCAGAAGGTGATCATCAATGGCAGCCTCATATTGCTCCTGGGAAAAGGAGCAATGAATTATGTCATAAAACATATTTAAGTATAGATTCATACAACTCTGATGCTCTTGGCCTATAAAGGGCTTTTCACACTGATGACTCTGCCACAAGCCATTTATCGCCAATGACATGTGAGAGAGTTTTCCATTGCATTTGCTCCCTCGCTGGCCCAACATTATGCAGATTTCAACTAGCAAAGAAGTAGTGATATTTGTGGCCTTACCAGCAAGTGAGGGATTCTATACAGTAGTCTTTCTCAACTTTTTTTTTTTAAATAGAGGAACACTTGAAATAAAACTCTGGTCTTAAGAATTCTGTAGTGGAATTACTATATCCACAGTCCGATAGGGTAGTGGTCATTGGAAAGAATGCTTTTTACAATGTTGGCCAGTGGAAGAATGGCACCCTTCTAGATAGCCTAAAAGATCATTGCCAGTTAAACCAACCTAAAAGTTCTGCTCATTGTTCAAGGAATCCCCAGCAACCTGTGGAGAAACCCTTCCATAGAAAATGATGTGAAGTCTTAGTCTCAAAGCAGCATATCATTATTCAGAGGTTGTGTACACAGGCTTTTCTCACATCAGAATTGCTTATATCTCCACCAACACCAAAATGCACAAACAGCATAATGGAGCATAGATTGGAATTAAATGTAAGCTTTAGGTCAGGTGCACTTGTGAATGATCCCATGTCAAAATAAACCTCAATGCAACTAAAGATTTGCATTAGCCACTCAATACAAGCCCTAATACTAATTACACTGTGATGAGAGCTAAGAAACCTACACTGTAATGAAAAAAATTGATGCCTTATCATTTGATTTACACATCTGCTTAAAATTTGTAGCCATTCTTCTATTCCTTTTTTTACTACCCCATGTGTACTTCTTTGACATTTTAATAAAAGAGAAAATCAATTCACTTTAAAACTCCCATCCTATTATCATATAATCAATGTTTAAATCTGACCAAAAATTAAACATGAATATTTGTCTTTGCTATGTTAAATACATAATCACATCATTATCAATTACTAAAGCTGCGTTTGAAAAAAAAATTCTGGTTAATTACATACTTTTCAATTACATAAAAAACAGAGATGTTTAGATCTCCAAATATTTTATTGTTAATTTTTTCATTAATTATATTTAGGATTGCCCAATTTGCATTTTCCTAAATTTGATCAAAATGCATTTTTTTACTGAAATTTGTCAGCACACTATAAGGTGCCTTTGAGATCAATACCACTAACCTAACATATTGGTACACTATTCAATTTTCTTTAAAAGACAAAAGATGTTTTTTTATAGTCGGATAAAGAACAAAAAGACATTGTACTGTAAACAAGCACAGTGTCACTATGTGACAGTTGCACTAGCAATGGGACTTGACAAATAGATGGTAGCACAATCCTCATCAGTGTCTAAATCATAACTTCAGTTCCCATCTCACTTATTTTGCATCTATCGCTTCTGGCAAAGGCACAGGTCTGGAAAGATCTACCATGCAGCTGAAAGTATAGAAATACAAAGAAGGTGAGTTTTTCCTCCCAGGAGATTTGGCATGTTGCAGTTTGCAGTCTATGCTCCTTTCATCCTGGATACATACATTACGTTTTTTTCCATCACCTTCATATTTGTTTTTAGAATACAATTCCAATAGGACCATCAGGAGTAACCTGTAAAAAACATGTCTACCATTTAGTTTATTAAAGGTAAAACAATAATGCTTGTTGGTTATTGCAGATAATGGATCTATATAATGCAAAATTATTCTCAAGTGCAGGAATTTTGCAACCAGCAATTAGCCAGGTGTCACTGTAGGTATGCATATAACTAATCAGGAAATTATGGAGTAAATAAATTTGTGATATTCTCATACACAGGAAATATATTCAAATAGCTTTACACATTAATTGTTATGCAAATTGGAAAACTCCTGCCATAAAACTAATATCCTAAATTTTGCAAAGTATAGTATAAAAAGGTGCTACTGTTCTACTCCACTATCTCCCCAAAGCATTTCAAAACTTTCCCTTCACATTTTTGAGGATGTACATTTGTTTGGAAAAATACTACAAATATTATGCCTAAGGGGGCTCCAATCAGTTGTGTGTCATATATTTTTTAAATGTGACTTTAAATTTTAAATTCATACTATAACCTATTTTTTTAAACTATAAGTACCTGTGTAGATGTGATTCTTCTTCCAATACAATAAAAATGCAGTTGCAGCAGGTGAACTGCTGGTCAAAGATTAAAAAAATGACAGCAGAAGAGTGGTAGAATCTGTATGATAACAAATATGTCTGCATGTACCACTGAAGAACTGTAAAATGTACTTACTAAACTATTTTTATAACTCAAAAGTGCTCAACTTGCATGCAACTGTAACTAATTTATTCCCCCGCTGTTAGGAGACACTTATCTGGCCATGCTATGGTATCAAACACTGTTTATTCTGTAAATAGGGACATAGAAGCATCTCCTGCTTCCCTTTAGTTGTGCAGCCTGAGATGTACTTTATCAGCATCCCTAGCACATACATACACATTTTAGGAGCAAATTAGTCCCTGGCTCAATCCTGCTCTGCCATTGACTGGTTGGAGTTTATAGCTTTTCTGCTCCCATAGCCAATGCCAGTTAAAGTGTTAAGCTGGGTTGGCCTGTTACTGGTGTATTTATTCGTTGGATTTACTGTTGCTGATTTTGTCAGTTTCTGACCCTGTGAGTGCACACTGCCTGGAATGATCTCTTGCCTGTGACCCCGACTGTGCTTTGTTTTTTTCTTTGGATACCTCATTTGGTGGACTGATTACTCTTGTATGACCACTGGCTCAGTATTCTGGACTTGCCTCTGTTGGATCTTGGTACTGCATAATCGGTTGGCTCCTGTTCCTCTATCAGTCCTTTGCGCACAGAAGTCATTTGGGCAACATAGGGCTGGAAAGGTGTAACTAGCCTCCCAAGTCTGAGCAGGAGCTTGCTATAGTTGATAAGTGTGGCTTTAGATTGGGGGATTGGTGTCTGCCGAGCATTGGGGCTGGACCAGGGCCTTACACCAGCACAGACCTCTCTATTCTGACAAGTTATAGCTCTCTTCTCTTACAAGAAGGACCACTTTTGGCCCAGCTACTTTTCCACTCTCTCATTTCCTTATATAACCTTTTATTTAGCAGTGGGGGAGAAGAGAATGTGAGTACCATAGATTGCCATCATCCAAGATAGCGTTGTCCAGCAGCAATCACATGGCTTTTATATTTTAAGAGGGCCTTTTACAGGTAACTAACATACCCATAAAATGGCAAGCAAGAATATGATATTTGGAGTTTCAGCATAGCTACGTATACTCGGTAGTCTTATGTTTGAGACAAGTATAAGTGGGATTTGGCTCCTGAAGAATAGTTTAAGCTGGAAATCTGGTTTCCACATGTTCAATCGTGTCTGAAATTCCATTTCTGAGTATTATGAATGTTGTATCTCAGATGAAAAACAACAGTGTACAATTTACAATAATTGTGTAATACAGTACATTTTACCATTTAAAACAGCATATAATATGAGTAAATAAATAACTAAACCCACAGGAGATTTCCTGCATTAGGAATGTGCTTTTGAGAATATTTATAATTGTCAAATATAAGCATCCTAATTGAATTAACTGGCTTTAAAAATTATTTTTTTTTTGCTTTTGAAAAGAAAAACCTTCAAGCTAATTCCTTGTTAGTTATGAGTGGAAAAATTATGTTTAGGTATTTAAACAATAAATAATAAAGTAATATATATACACACATGTACAGTGTAAAACCATAACCCTGATCATCAGTCAGCTTTCATGGTAAAAGGCCAGCTAAGTCAAGTCACAGTCCATCAGCAGCCCCTTACTAAAACCATGACCTATGTTCTATTAAAAATTTAGGGTTATTCAGAGCTAGAAACCATCTTGACTCACATTGTTCCCTTGGTTCAAAGCCATCGCTTTTAGGGAAGAATGATCAGTAATTCTTTGAAACCATCTTCCCAAAACATACGTCTGATTTATTAACCCCCCTAGCGTTCTAATTCTGTCACAGCAAAAAGTGATCCTATTTTTTTTGCATAGAAATTTTTGTTTATAGTGTGGGCCTGTAATTCTTAGGATTAACTCCCGGGTATGATAATTATATTTATTTATTATATTATAATCATAAATTATAATATAATACAAAATTATAAATAATAATTTTAAAAAATAATGAAATAATAGACAACAATGTAATCTTAAAATAAAATATAAAATAAAATGTACTTTTATTTTTATTTCATGTTGTGTGGTGTTTTTGTACTGTAAAAACCATTTAAAAGCAGATTACATTGTAATCTGCTTTTGAATTTCCCTCCCAGACACACCCCCCAATACATCACCAATCACATCATCCGGAAGATGACTCATCCTCCCGGGTGATGTGAGTGGGGATGTCCCGCCCGCCTCACCCCGACGCTGCTGCTGCTCTGCATCTCCAGAGGGAGATGCAAAGCACAATGCAGGACTTCGGCATTGTGCTTCACATCTCACTGCAGATGCCAGCAGCAATAGCAAATTCTGGGGGTAGTCCTGCATTGTGCTTGGCATCTCGCTGCTGATGCGGGCAGCGGCATGGCCGGCACCCGGTGGTATTTAAAAGCACATTACTCAGTAATCTGCTTTTAAATTTTCCGCCCGGCCACAGCCCCCAACGGGCAGGCGCCCGGGCATCACAGCAGGACCATCGGATCGCCGCTGGAGCGTGGGGCAAAGGTAAGGGGGGCTCTTAAAGTTACCCCAAGTCACACTCGGGATTACCGCTAGGGGGGTTAAAGTTCTCCAAGGCTGGAGAGGATACACTTTCATCAGTGAAGCTGGGTAATCCAGCAAACCTGGAATTATTCTAGTACAGGAATAAAAACATTTGATAACAAATAGCTAATGACTTTTATAAAATCCATTCCAGATTTGCTGGATCACCCAGCTTCACTGATAAAAGTAAATCCTCTCCAGCCTTGGAGAACTTTAATAAATCAGGGCCATAATATCGAATGACTCATAATATTGTTGTTAGGGGTATTGTTTCTGGGTACTTGGTGACATAATCAAGGACTACCAACGGACTATGGCAGTGACCCAACTATCTTCATGAATTATTTATAGTCAAATTTCCAGTTTGAAATCTATTTTAACAAAAACAGCATTTGGAAAGGATTCCCTTTATTATGCCTTGACATATGTGACATAGACATCTCCTCCCCAGCTGATATAATATTTAGCTGGTTGAGGTTCCCACACACACAGATTTTTTAAACTCTCGAATGGATACTTTGTTTTTTGGGAACCTTCCAGCTCATCTGGTAATATCACAAGCCTCTCCTCTTTTATCCAGTAGCAATGGTGGGCTATCTTTACTGCCATACAGAACATGGCTCATTTAGCTCATAGCTCATTTTGTGCTGTAGAACTCTAAAGCTGCGTACACACTTGCAATTTTTGTCGTTGGAAAGGATCTTTCACGATCCTTTCCAACGACAAGGAGCTGCAAGATGCATGAAGGATGCTGTACATACAGCACCGTTCATGCTCTATGGAGAGGGGAGGGGGAGAGCGACGGAGCGGCACCCTGCTGCGCACTCTCCCCTTCCCTTTCATTACGATCGGCTGTCGTCCATCGTCCGTGGATCCGGCAGGTCGGTCGTCCGGACGATGGACGACACCGACTGTACACACGGAAGATTTTCGCCCGATAATTGGCCGATGCCGATTATCGGGCGATAAAAATCTGCCGTGTGTACGTAGCTTAAGCTTGGGTTGTGTTATGTAACCTGGAAGACCGGCTGCATTTAGTGGAGGAGACAAAATACTGCAAGGGAAAGCTGTAGACTGAAATTGCCTTTAAATAAATACTATAAAAATGTTATTTATACACAATAATACATATTCCTCTCTTGGATGAGCATTTAGTAATGCAATACATTACATGTAATATGATTAATTATTGCTGTTCTATAATTCCTTTGTGGAAGTTATAGATTTAAATGTTGTAACTGGAGCTCATAAACAAGCAGATTTATGAAATACACCATTTTTAGTCAATGTCATCCTGATTATATACAGAATGTTATTTCCATACAGCTGTTGTAATATAATAATAAATACACATGCACATTACAGTTTTATAATACTATTACTCTTTATTTCCCAGTTTTATCGCCAAACAAATGATAAAACAACAGTTGCCGATGCTTAGGAACCTACTAGTGGATTTTTTTCATAACTACAAATATGCCTTCTACATAATCAGTTAGTTTATAGCCCTTAAAAAATGTACCTTCCAAAAGAGCATATTGCAACAATCTATCGTAGTTAAAGGACTACAGCAAATCCTATGATAAATCAGTCTAGGGAACCCTTAACAAAATTGATCATGTGTTGCTGCCAGATTGTACCATTATCTTTACTTCTTAGATGGATTTTTCTGTCAGATCTTATTAAACCATTACATATGTGGTATACCTTGCCACATCCTGAAACAGGTGTGTACAGAAGAGATATGGGATGAGATTTGAAGCTCATTTACTTTCAGAGATGTAACCTTAGAGAAAACTGGCTTATAGCACATTGGTTGCTTATCAGGAATACTGATTTCCTGCATCAGCTTTTGTTGCCGTAGTTAATTTAGTAATGCTTTAAGGCCAGCTTTTATTGAAAAAAAATGCAGGCTTCTATTTCTGGGGAATATTTAGCTTTAAAATGCTATTTACCTTTTGATATAAGACTGGTGGAAATGCATTCCTGCAAGATGTATTTGTGTCCAGACTATGGACATAAAACTTTTTAGCTTTATATCACATATCATATTCCTAACAAGCGGTAAAAGAGAATTAGAATAAGACATCCCTGAGCTCTCTAGCTGTTTGTAATGTGAAGTTATTTCTTCCCCTAAAGATCCTCAATGATTAGTGTTTATAACAGCTGTGAATGCCCTGCTGTATGTTTACAATATTGTCTAGGAAGCTAACAAAAATCTAGTGCAAAAGAAAATATTGTGTATATACTCAAAAATAAACTGAGAATTTTGACCTGAAAATGCCATTAGAAAATTAATTTTGGTTTATGGTTAGGCCACTAGATGGCAATGTGTTCCTATGTAACGTGTACAACAAACTCCTGCCACCTCAGACAGAGTTTGTAACACTTTAAATGAGGGCACAGTGTCATCTACTGGTGGCCAATAGTAATGTACGAAAGATCATTTAAAAGCAAGTGACCCTTCAACAAAAGTACAAAATACCTGTAAAAAGTATAAACCAAGCATATGTGATTTTATTTTCCTCTTCTGAACAACTGTTAAAAATAACACACTGTGGATGTATTTATTCACATATTTTTTTTTTAATTATGTTGATTACTGTTTTGAATGTTAGCAGTGACAGTTGATTTTGTGCGCCAAGATTTTACTTAAGTCAATGTAGTTTTCTTGTTTTTTGTAGGTAAAAGTATGGTTATTTTGGGATTGATTTCTTTTTATAAGTATATATAAGTATATTGATACAATAGTTGATCCAAAATTAGTAAAAACCTGAGATATAGAGGTTGTGAACTTTAAAAATAAATTCCTTTGCAATGCTTATAGATGCAGAGAAGAATGAGGACTTGTCTTAAACTGCTTTTGCTGTTTATTTAGAATATGTAAATATATTATTGTGTATATTCTAGACATAGGTTCACTTTGAACAATCTGGTATTTGTGTGTACATCTATAACTCTAGCAGCTGTGCAAAATAAAGAAATTGTATGAACATTACTAATGCTTTGGGGTAATGTGGTAATGGAGAGGACTGAGTAAGGTGTTTCTTTTGAAAAAGATCATTCCGTTGTAAAAAATACAATGTGGGGCAATGTGGTAAAAGACAAATTCCTATAAGGCACATTACTTCACAGGTATATGTGCATTGTGCTATTGTGCCATTCATAATGAATAGCATCTCATTGAATATGTAAAAAGTAATAAAATGTACCTTTATTTATTCTTATTCTAAAAAGGGAAATACAAAACAATTTGAGTATGAACTGTAGTGTTGCTTGAGTCTTGCTTCCTGATAATAAAAGGTGCAGGTACATTTAATTTTCTTGCATTAAGGTGAACTACCAGCTTAATTTATAGTAAGAAAGGCTTGGAAGAGCAACTTGAACTGGAGGTAAATTGTGACCACTGGTCAGTAGGTATTTCAATTGCTAACCACAGCGGGCATACAGACAATGCAGTGAAGACCCACATTCCAAATGCAAAGGTGTATTTTATGTAGGGAATGCCTCCACTTCTACTTTCTACAAACGTTTATATACTCTGACCCAAAGATGATTTTGTTTTTGTGTTAATATGTTCACACAATTGTTTATGTTACAATGCTAAAGGAGTTCTGATGTCATAAAAACAGCTGTTAATAAATAACAGGAATGCTTGTTTCTTCCATGGCATTTTCTAATAAGTAATTGAATACTTTATGTTGGCATTAAATAAAAATACCATTGCCATGAGTCTTTCAATTTTCATTTCTTAAATCTGTTCTCAGTAGCATGGGTAATCCGTTCCTTCTTGCACATTATTAGCAATCTGCGGGAGATGGGTTCTTTGGAATCAACCCACTTGTAACACTTTTTCCCTTTGCTAAGATTATGTAGTTCCATGCAATGATTAATTACGTTGCTAACACAGTCTGTACACAGAAAAGCTCTCTGTAATTACAATCTGTGATTTCAGACTTGGGATTTCACAGTTTGTACAAACAGCTGGCAGTAGGAAATTTACTGTTACATTTAGCTGCCTGGTAGTATTCTTTCACAAAGCAACTTTTCCATAGATGGGGTCATGGTGAGCACTAACATTATACAGTTCAGAGTGCAGAGAAAACATGTAATCCTATCTAATCAGGAAGTGATGATTAGTTTTTGCATTTCTGCTTATGCAATTTTAACTTCACCCCTCCACGAGAATCAATGTGAAAACGAGTTATAGGTCACAGAGTGAATAAAATAGGTCACAGAGTGATTACAATAAATATATAATCTATTGATTTAATATGCAAAACATTACAATTATATTATTTATACTGTATGCATAATATTTAAAGGAAATTAACTTGATGTGAACAATTCTATCATTGTGTTTGCATATAATTGTTTTAATTATATGTGAGCATAAAGATAGCCATAGTTGTTCATTATATAAATAGCTTCTGCTTCGTGCTTTGCAGCGCTGCATTGTGGTTGTACTTTACTGCACCTTTTCGCAATGCAAGTCTAATTAGCTAATGTGTTAAAGAACAGAGCAAATTTTCACATGAGAAAAATAAATAACTTCTTTCAAAATCTTGCAGGTATGCCAATAAGACTCAAAGACATGTACATTTATCTACCAATATCGTTTATTTTTTCT
Source organism: Pyxicephalus adspersus (assembly GCF_032062135.1). NCBI lineage: Eukaryota > Metazoa > Chordata > Amphibia > Anura > Pyxicephalidae > Pyxicephalus > Pyxicephalus adspersus. Next base: position 82,252,005 of record NC_092860.1, read on the forward strand.
TGTCCAAACAACCCTTTCTTCTTACACTATTCCACTCTTAGTGTGTCTGTGCCCAGACTTTGGATATGGATGTACTTACAGGCAAAAAACAGCATCCCTGATCTCCCTAGTTGCTTGTACTATCAATGCATCAACAATATAAACAAACACATAAGGATTTAGTCACTTTAAAAACTACATGATGTGAATTTACATTAGAGGGCAAGATTTAGGTGCAACAGAAAGAAACAGGAAAAGATTTCAGTGTCACTTTTGTGAACTTAAAGAGAAATGTAATGGTTTATTTTAAAGTGGTTTTGCTGTTGTTCTGTTTATGTAAATACTTAAGTGTGCTTTTCTTTTACATTAAATCCCCGAACGTACAAGGGGTAAATGGAAGAGAGTGTTCCTGAAGGGTGATTGCTGGCCTTTATATCAATAAAGTTAGAAAAGTTTTAGGAGTATTGGTAAGCACAATTATCTCCCATTATCTACCAAAATAGTCACAGGAATATAAAACACAGTTTTGTTTTGTTTTGCAAAACAAAATTATTATCAGAAAAAAATGGATGGTAAGAAAAAAAACCTATTGTAAATTTTTGTGTAGAAAATATAAATTACCCACCTTATTTAACTTGGATTGCATCAAATAAAAAATATATAATAAATAATAAATAATAAAAAAATAAACTCCTCGTAAAGCCTCTGTAGTTTGTAAAACTTATATTTATGAGAGTAGAAACATGTTTTTGGGGCCAAAGTAGTTGAACTGGAAATTGCTGGAAAACAGAAAACTTACAAACATTCCAGCTTTGTCAATTTGATCCATCAGCATAACATCAGTTTAGTGCATGCAAAATCCCAAGATTAAACTTTTGCACATTAACCATAATAACACATTACATTTCAAAAGATGTAAATGTCAAAATAAGAAGTCATTCCCCTTGTCATTTATAATGTAAATGAACAGCTGTTAAACTGTACCTATACTCAGAATTTTCACTTTACTTAAAAGGATAGAGAACCCTTTTATGCAGAGTAAAAATTCAAGGTTTTTTTTAGGTGCAACACGGTTTTTTTAGTCCTTTGCAGAAATTGTGGAAGAAGTCCTTTCTTTTCTCATTTGGGGTCATGTAAAATATCGAGTTATGTAGCATGAACTGCACATTTGAGATCTCCCTAGAATGCTTCAGTGATATTGAGTTAGGAGGCTGTGATGACTAGTGCAGCACATTCACTTTTTTTTCTGTAGCCACTAAGGAGTTGTATTTTGGATCATTGTCATGTCGGGAGTTCTAAGTTTCCCAATGTACAGCTTCTAGACTGATGAAAGAAAGTTGTCCTTTTCTTGTAACATGCTGCACTCATTTTGCCATCAATTTTCACTACGTTCCCTGTGCCACTGTTACTCTCACACTGCCCAAAACATCAGAGGTCTCCATGCATCACAGTAGGGATTGTGTCCTTTTTCAAATGTTTATGGTTGTCACAATAAAGTTTAGTTTTGTTCTCCCACTCTCACTCTCAATTGACTTTGTTCCACAAGTTTTGAGGCTTGTGTAGATGCAGTTTTGTAGTGTAAGTGGGTTCTTTTGTGGTGTTGATACAGTAAGGCTTTTTTGCACAGAACTTGACCACACAGACAATTTTTGCTCAAATACCCCCTTTACTGTGCATCTTAAAACAGCAAAACCACTTGTTTGCAGAAAAGCCTGTATTTCAGCTAAAGTGACTTGTAGGTTCTTCTTAAAAATAAAAATTGACTATATACAAACAGACATTATTTACAATCAAGGCACTGTCCCTTAATTGGAACCTTTGTGTCTCAGCCTGCGTGCATATTATTAGCTCCAACATTCAAGTGTAATGGACATTTTCAGTCAGGCCCATTTTGATAATTTCAGTCATCATTATGACTTGAAAAGGAAACATAGAATTTATTTGATAATAAATTGCTTTGTCTGAGCACACTTCCTCCATGGTGACATTACAATGCATACTAAATAAATGTTTTTCTTTCTGATGCCATGAAAGTATTGGCGTCAGCTCAGCTGGCATACTACGGCAGAGAATACCATACCTTTACCTCCATTTTGCTCCACTTCTGCTTCTCTTCCACACTGCTTCTTTTGTTTACATTGTGCCTCAAGTTGTCATTGATGTCCAGAAGGGAGTTGACTCGTTCCTGTTATATCTTGGAGTCCCTGTGCTAGGTGGATGTAGCGAAATCCTTCCAGGTTCTCCCTTTTTACTCTTTCAGGATGTGGAATGCTTCTTCATTTGCTAATATTCTAGAACAGTACATTTTTTGTTTACTTTTGTTGGTTTGGTTTCAGTGGACAGCTCAAGGATTGCAAGAGTAAAAGAGAAGAAGTGGGCTGGTTATAAACAGTAACCTATAAAGCCAAGATGGTAAAAAATTCAGTCCTGTGGGATGAACGTGGTGGTGAAAGTTAACAAGGAGGCGTGCTCTGTAGATTTGGAGGGGGGTCTTTAAAGTTTGTTGCTAAATAGGAGTGAGGTGGCAATAAAGGTATTCTCTTGAGTGGGGGAAGAATTGAGGAGGGCATAGTCTTGCTCTATAAATAAGGGATGATTTGAGATGGGCGACGGGGGAGGGGGGGGGGTGAAGACACATGGGGTCTGATGTATTAGAGCTCACCAAGACTGGAGAAGATTTTCATCAATGAACACTTTCATTGGTGATCTTGGGTGATCCTGCAAACCTAGAATGGATTTCTTTGTTACCAAATATTTTCAATCCTGTTCAAGTTATTTGTTACCAAATGTTTTCAATCCTGTTCAAGGTATTTGTTACCAAATGTTTTCAATCCTGTTCAAATTATTTGTTACCAAATGTTTTCAATCCTGCACCAGACCCATTACAGGTTTGCTGGATCACACAGGATCACCTCTGATGAAAGTGTATCTTCTACAGTCTTGAAGAACTTTATAAAATCAGCCCTATTGCATATGAGATGTAAATATAGGCTAAGTTCACACATTGCACCTGATTTATTAAAGCTCTCCAAGGCTGAAGTAGATACACTTTCATCAGTGAAGCTGAGTGATCTAGCAAACCTGGAATGGATCTGGTACAAGAATGAAAACATTTGCTAACAAATAGCTAATGACTTTTAAGAAATCCATTAGGTGTATCATCTCCAGTCTTTGAGTCACTGAGCTCAGACTTACAGGCCTCATGCATACAATTCTCTCCTGACACTAGTCATTAGATACTTGGTGCCCTAAATGCAATAAATAAATAATATAAAAATAAAAAAATAAAAATAAAATAAATTATATAAAAAAAAACAAAAAAAAACAAGTCCACCATAGAGCCAGTAGCGAAGATGACACCCTCCCAAGGTGCAGTGAAAACAGGTTCTGGACCTGTCATTAAGCAGGGTGAATACACAAGGATAAATGTGCCATAAACCGAAAATATGCTGTACATACCTGCTGATTATTGCAGAAGCTCACCACCAATTGAGTTTAGTTTCTCTGTAATGGAAAACTGTTTGCTTTTTTTCTCCATTTTCTATTTTTTTCAGAAATTTATATGCAATTTTTCAGAAATTTATATGCAATATGTAGATCAGAAGATCTTTACTCTCACTTTGGTTTCTGCGTGCTTGAACTTGGTCAGTGACTCTATAAATTTTCTATTACAGCTTTCTTTTGTGTTTATAAATGTATATTTTATATTATTATCCTATTTGTATAAAATCCTTATTCCACAAACAAACTAGGGGAACCAATCTTCAGAATGTGTAAACCTTGCTGGAAATTCTAATCACAAAGCCCAGCAGTAGCTCTGCACTTGCTGACTGCCCCTGTAATGGCAAGAAAAAGCTGGGACTACTGCAGCAGGTGATAGGAAATGTGTATGAGACATTTAGCTGACTTGTCCCTCTATGTACAACACGTGCAGCCGAAGATCCTGCTATTCTTGTTTGTATCCCCAATCTATACCAAATATCCTGCACTCCTAGACCCAACTGTTTAAAGGAAAGATAAATATGAAATATTTTTATACAATAATATATGTTTACCTCACTAGGATTTTACTTTTACATCCTGGACATAATTTGGAAAGAAAATATATGCAAAAGTATTTATTCACATATCCTTATCACATTTAAATTTATGAAAAAGCCTTTTAAATTGTAAAAAACACACAAAAAACAGTTTTTTGTCTTGCTAATACCTCCTCCTGTTTTAAAAAGGTGTTCAATTAATACCCATAAATACCTATATCTTTTAATCTTTCATATCCTTAATGCCTGTGGCTACATAGCAAGCTCCATTCAGAATGTCTCCATTTGTAGCCACACTTTTAACATTCATATTTATGATACACAGTGCAAGAGAATATGGGATATGTGGTTTCTTTTTAGCAGGAAGGTGGCATTGCAGCAGATTTGCTGCCCTCTATTTGTTCAGCCATAAGTGGTGAAAACCACCAGCAGCCTGTACATAGATCGCATAAACTAACCCTTTTTCAGGACCAGAATTGGAACTTTTTACAGCAGGCAGTAATAAACTACTCACTGCCCCTTCCCTATTTAATTGCTATAAGCGGGTCACTTGAGGAAGCAGTTTAGGGGTGTGAGGAAGGAGTAACTGCACCCAAACCTCACCGCTAGTCTAAACATTCCCTAATGGAATATTCAGTTCTGTAATAAACTCAGTTTAACACAATTTTACATAGTAAATAATTCAATTTCATTTTCATTTCATTTAATTTTCCTTTTTTTACAGATAACCAAATATCTCATCTTAATAAGATTTTCAGTAAATATTAGTCACTAGAACATATTATTATAAGAAATGTTGTGTTTTTTTTTTTTTACAGGACTGAGATAATTATTATGCCACCCCCTTGTGTTGTTAAGAATGTCAGATATAAACCCATAGTCCTCATAATAGAGACAGCAATGTAAACAGGAAAACGTCTATCTGCAAATAAAAGCAGATTCAGATGCCTTAGTGGCAAAACTTGCCCTGGTATAACCTCAGCCACAATCAGATGCAGAACATATATTTGATTTTGTACTGATTGACATACAAGGATAATAACAAAAGAAGAGTGATATGGGAATTAACAAACCTCAGCTGAAACAATAAATATTTGATAATGTTTCCATCGAAGATACAGAATACTTGCAAAGAAAACAAAATTCCAGAGAGTGAATGAAAGAAGAGAATGAAATAAAGCTAATGTTTACTAGTCCTAGCAAACAATAAATGAAGAACAAGAGCCTTCAGTGTGCTTTGTAAAAATTTCTATCTAATCCTGGCAGAGCCTTGTTTCCTGCAAGGTTACCTGGTAGGAATGGTACACTATGTATTGTTATTGCCTATTATAGAAACATATTTTTCTACGAGCAGCACTCCTTCCAGTGGTTTTGTTTTTTGTCTGTACTTGTTTATCCTGTAAAATCAAGTCCAAAAAAATGTGTTTCTTGTGACATTTTTGCATGCTAACATTTTTTTTCAAGGTAAAATAATCAAGAAAAAAATGCATTGACTAAGTGAACATATATTTTAAACAAGAAGACTAGCAGGGGGGAATTAAAAAAAAGAATAGAAAGGATTGAAACCCCTGTTGTTGCTTTAGTGCCCTGGGTAGGGAAATTCACACCAGTTGTCCTGGAGATATATATAAATTGTGTCACACTTACCTCTTCCTTCCAAAAGCGCAGGAATCTTTCTCCTGCACATGCAGGCAGTTTTGACTCTGGTCATGTCTCTGCTCCCAAGCTTTATCAATATCGCTCAACCCGGCGGACAATCAGAAAATAGTCTCTTAACCATCTCTGGCTATTTCGCTAGCCCAGACACAGCACTCAGTGTTCGTGCAAAGTGTCTCCACTAGTGCCAAGCCACTAGTTTCTGAGCTAGTTCCTGTACGCCTATTGCTTGATTCATTGTTTCCCCTGTCCAGCTTCTGTGTTAACCCCTCATTGTCCAGTCTGTTCTGATGGAAAATCTCAAATATTCATAAAAAAACAGGGGATGTCTTTCAATAGAGACACCAGTTCAAGTGACAGCTATTTAAGAAGGAATCATTGTTGTTGTAATATTACCTGTTGCATATATAGGACTGAAAGTGAAGAGTAATCCCACTGAGACACAGAGAGCAAATACTAGGCTAACATTAGGTTTTTTGTATTTTATAGATCTAAAACGTAAAAAAAAAATGTTTTGGTTTTACATACAGTAATATCAGTCACTGATCTTCTAAAGCTAACTACCTAACACTATTTTCATTAAATCACTAAATATCTAAGTTATATATAGGTTTATGAAATGAGTGGGTGGGTCTTATTCTTGAATAAGAGAAAAAGTAATATTGTTTAATATACCTACTTTATATATTACAAGTCAGAATTAACCTATCTCAGGGGGCTAGATCTGATTAGTGGATATTATTCCAGTTAACCTAAAATATGGCCTAAACTATTTTGCTTTATATAGATAAGAATAGTTTAAAGCCTATTGTGCATTTATAGCTATCTATGCCTCCATATATAAATAAATAAAAAAGAGTTGGGGCCCCTAATTCTGCTAGTTATAAGTAGTACACTTTCTGTTGTGGGCTTCCTTTAAATGTTGTAGGATTATATTATGATATATATTATACATAAATATATTATGAATATAATATAAATGATAATTAGGTTGACTTTTAGATCAACGCGGGTTGCCAGCCGGCATCATGCCGGATTTGCCAGGGGGCTTGCTGACCCCTGGTTTATACCAACCATTCTCAACCCAGGTTCCATGGAACCCTGGCATCCTCCAGAGGTTACTGGGGGGTTGCTCAAGCTATGGCTGACTGATGTTCCATTTGATGATGCCTCCATAGCTTTGGCACAAACATCATTTGTTAGAACCACCTGCATGACTCTACTGGTGTTTTAGTTGTTTATTTAGTAAAGGTGATATTCTAGCCTGACCCCCAATAAATTTAGATATTAATTTTATGGGTTATTTATTGGTAAAACTGTGTCTATACTTAGGAATGTAAAAAAATCCATTTGGTGCTGGAACTTTACTCTAAATAGATATGTATGTTTATTGTCATGTATTATAACTTACTACATGGTAGGTTTTAAATATCTTTAATAAGTACATTAAATGGAAATGCTGCAAACACATTTGTTGTCTTTTACACTGAACATAAAGACATCAATGAAGCAATTATTTCTGTAAGCCATGGGAAATGTTCTGGGCATAATACCAGCTGAACAATTAAAGCATGTTGTCTTCCTTTATTCAAGAAAAAACTGGCACAATGCAAACATAGTCAGTGACAGGTATGTATTTACCCATTACTTTGTCTTAGTAATGGTGTTTCATTCTCGACAAATCATTTAAAACTTGCAAATTGCGTAAATCAATGCATTGTATTTTTCCTTAATTGTCAATTGTCTACATTCCTAAAATATGTAGTTCATTTGTGGAACAAATACATTATTGAGCAGATATTCAAAAAAATCAAAACTGTGCAAATGCTTTGGTTGATAATTTTGTATCATGAAAAAAATACTTCATAGTAAACTCATGCAGAATTACACTTTCCTATGAATAGAATAGTATATAACACGACAAGCATATTAACTCTCAACACTTCCTTAAAGTGTGCCTGTGATCTTTGTTTTCAATAGTTTTTTGTAAGAGTAAAAATTTCAATATAACAAAGATACATAACAAAGATATAAAAACTTAAAAAAAAGAGAGAACAAAGAGAACAATGACACAGATTGTCTAGTAATTAATAGCCACAGCTTCAGTCTAAAAACAAAAAAATACAGATGTGTATGCACCAGGTGTGTACATCATATATATGAACCTAAAACAAACTACATCAAAGCGAAAATAAGAAATAAAGAAAGAGAGAAAAAGAAGAAGAAAGAAAATACGAAAGCGATTTGGGCTAGGGGGGAGGAAGACCCAAGACCGAATACACACACGGTTGTAAAAAAAGGTGGTTTGGACATAGGAACACTTTACAGAGAGAGTAAATCTATATTGAAGTCACCTGGTAAGTAGTTAGTGATCCAAGCCATCCAAACAGTTTGGAGAACATAATATGAACCATTCAGTTTAGGGTGCAATAGTTCATTGACAAAATACCAGTTAACCTTGTGTCACATAGGGAATATTCGAGGACCAAGCCTTCGCCAAAGTTTGCTTAGCAGCAGTGAAGACAAAATTAAGAAGTTTGAATTGGTGTTTCGTACAATTATTTGGCCGCAAAAGCAGCAACGTTTCAAATGGATCTTTTCTTATGCGTCTTCCCAATAAGGTATATATAAGTTGATAAACACCCATCTTTTTATATGTTGACAGGTCCACCAGACATGATATAGTGTGCTAGCTCCACCACATTGCCTAAATCACAAGTTTGATTTGCCAACCTAGCTGGTACCAAGTACAATCTCATAAGCAGTTTATAACTGGCCACATTAAAGCCCACATGGGCTACACCATGAGCAGCTGTGTCCCAGATCTGCTCCCACTGGGCAGTATCTAACGATTTGCCAATATCCTCCTCCCATCTAGACACATATAGTGGTTTATTCTTCACTTCTGCTGAAAGCAAAGAACAGTAAATGAGCAAAATACTACCTTTACCCAGAGGGTCTTTGTCACATTTTCCTTCAAAAGGTGTAAGTGAGAGTGGGTTAGTGGCATGTTTAACGAGGGACTGGACAAAATGGTGTAGCTGTATATATGAGAAAATACACGATGGAGGAATTTCATATTTAGTCCTGAAGGCTGCAAATGAGCGCACTCCATTGGCAACTATATAATCTTTAACTCTACAGATATCTTTAGTTACCCACTCATGAAGGCGAGACGGTGTTTCACATCCTGAAAAAAAAGCTGGGTTACCCACCATAGTTGACAACGGGGTTTGGGGCGACATCAACGCACGTGAATATTTTACATCATCCCATACCTTCAAAAGGGTTGTGTGATAGGGCTAGGCACTTGTTTACGCGTTTTTTGAGGGATCCAGAGTAAGGTGTCCAACACTATAGGCGACAACTGAGAAGCTTCCAATTCAACCCAAAGAGGCTTATTTGTCTTAGCGTGATAGGCAGACAGGGGGCCAATTGAGCTGCTCCATATTAGTACAGGATATTAGGCAATGCCAAGTCTCAATAGGCCCTATTTAGGTACAAAACTCTCTTGGACGCCCTGGGCCTAGATCCATGCCACACAAAATCCAGGAAGATCTGTTGGAGGGAATGAATAACGTGTAACGGGATTGCTACTGGGAGGACCCAGAATGAATATAGGAGTCTTGGAAGGGCTGTCATTTTCAAAGCCGCTATCCTACCCAGCCAAGAGATTAGCTATCTCTTCTAAGTTTCCAGAGATGCTTTAACAGATCCCAAAAGAGATGCATAATTTGCGGCAAACATGGTATCATAAGAGGATGCCAAATAGATTCCTAAATACAACAATTTATATGTTTCCCATTTATACGGATAAACCTCTGGAGGTGGGTTAATGTTTCTGGAGGGAGGGAAACATTAAGGGCACTAGACTTAGAATAGTTTACTGTAAGACCTGATAAAGATGAGAAATTGAGTAGCATCTGCATAAGGTTGGGTAAGGAAATCAGTGGGTTTGTAGGAAAAAGAACAACATCATCAGCAAAAAGACTCATTTTATGATGGTATCCCCCAACATCCAATCCTGCGATATTCAAGTTTGACTGTAAAAGGAACGCCAGATGTTCCATTGCTAAAGCAAACCACAACTATGATAATGGACACCCTTGGCATGTCCCTTTAGCAATGGGAAAATATGCAGAGCGAAACCCTGCATATTGCACTGCGGCTCTAGGTTCACTATACAACGCCTAAATCCAATCCAAGAAATTAGGGCCAACCCCCCATGTTCTAAGTAAGGTAAAAAGATAGGACCAAGACACTTTGTGAATATCAAGATACAATGACATAGCTGAAGTATGTCTGGATATTGCTAAGTGGATCAAGTGGAGCAGTCTGCGGATATTATCACCACCATGTCTTTGGGGGACTGTTAAGACGAGTGGACAGAATTTTAGCCAGTAATTTCACATCGAGATTTAACAGGTCTGTAATTTGACCAGGTACTATGATCCAAGTGGGGTTTAGGCACCATGCTAATATTTGCTGATAGGGTAGCAGAGCCAAAAGCCTCTCCTTGTAGAAGTTGGTTAAATAATGTTACTAAACGCGGAAAAAGCAGATCAGAGAACTTTTTGTAACCACTCTTATGTGGTTTAAGCATTTTTATAGAATGCACTTCTAATGATGTAATAGGTGCTTCAAGGGACAGGTGCAAAGAATCGAGTAACTGAGGTAGATTAAGATCAGATAGGATAGTACTTATGTCTTCATGAGTACTAGTGTCTTGGGCAGCATAAAGTTTACGCAAATGAGAGTGGAATTCAGACAAAATTTTAACAGGGTGACCAGATGGGCCGAAGTTTGGTATATTCAAACAGTATGGCATAAAATCCCTAAAATCAGAGCGGAGCCTCTTAACTAACATAGAGTCCAGCTTTTTTCCCTTAAAGTAATATTTGTTACGTGTCCAACTGATCAACCTTGGTCTGAGAGACAAACGTCTAACTCCTGCCTAGCTTTATTCAATTGCCATCCCAGGGAAAGTGTAGGGGCAGAGTTAACTTGAGCTGTTAAGTTCTGAACTGTATGCTCCAAAGCAGCAATCTAGGATTGCCTTTTCCTCTTGCATCGGGTAGCTATTTGTATAAAACAGGCCCGTATAACTGCCTTATGTGCGTTCCATAACATACTTACAGAGATGTTTTTGGTTTCATTTAATCGGAAAAAATCTTTTAGTGCATTGCCAATTTCCAGAGTCACATCAGGGTCACTCAGTATCAATTTGAAGAAGAACCCATCTAAAGTCCCTTGGCCGATCATATAAGAAGACACTGATATCAGTACTGCGTCATGATCAGACCAAGGAATAGGATGGATATCGCAGGACATGGATGAAGAAAGGAAATTTGAGGAAATCAGAACATGATCAATCCTTGACCAGGTACTGTGGGGGTCATATTAAAACATATAATACCACTTGCGTGGATGTAGCTCCCTCCAGCAGTCCACGAAATTAATTCTCCTCAAAAAGTTTGCAAATTGGAGTCTCCAGACAATTAGTTTGCCTTTCTGATGTTGCTCGACTAAGTAAGTAATTGGGTAAAAAACTGGATCTGTTTCGTACTAGGGGCATATTAATTCACAACTGTGAGACATCACCGATTAGGCCCACTAATATGAGGTATCTACCCTCTGGATCAGCCACATTCACATTGCATGTAAAGAGAAGAGACTTCCTAAAACCAGTCAGTACTCCCTTCGTTTTAGAGGGGCCATTTTCTACAAAAATGTGGGACACAGTTTCTACTAAAATATTTAGGACAAGAAGTAGTTGAAAAGTGAGTCTCCTGGAGGCAGACTATATCTATGTGTTTGGACCGAAAGTGACGGAAGGCCTTGGTCCGCTTATGCAGGAAATTAAGACCCTGTACATTCAGACTCAATATAGTTATCGGCATTGCAAATGATGTAGGTGGGCTCGCAATAATGATGTACCTGCAAGCCACCAAATCAGTAAAAACCTGATCAATAGGGCACCGGGGAAGGGAGAACGTTGAACAGGATAAGAAGAAGGGAAGTAAGGTGGAAAGTTGGAGATAAAGGTAGAGAGAAAACAAAGCAAAAAAAAACAGCAGATACAAAAATCTTTAATTGACTTTATTACACATAGACAACCGCTCATTACCACCGTGGGAAATAAGGGTGAGCCAAACCCAACCGACGTCATCAGTTGAAGGATGAGGAGCACACAGTGGCTACCACCCCAAAAAAGAGCAGAAGGAGTTAAAAAATAGGAAATTCCTTCGTTAAACTTTGTGTAAAGACAAAAACACCAGCTATGAAAACATATTTCAGGTCCCAAAGCACTCAGGCTTTAAAAAGACAAAAACAAAACAAAAAAGGTTAAGAAGAACTGGAAATTTGATGCAAAATGGTAAGATTCAGGTATTGGAACTCGGTGATTCTCCCACAGGTAAGTTGGGGCTTCGAGGAGGAGATCTAGAGGCCACAGGTAGTTGGGAAGAAGAACAGTCCATTAGACCCAATTCTGTTAGGCATTGTGCCGCTTCCTCAGTGGTGGTAAACCAAATAGGTGGCTCCTCGATATCGAAAAGACATCCAGAATGGAAATACAGTGTTGCACTTGATTTTGCTGAAGGATTTAAATAAAAGACTTCATCACTCTCCTCTTCTGTACAGTCATGAGTGCCAAATCCAGAAAAACCTGATACGAATGTCCTTGAAAAGACAACGGTTTCTTCTCTCTAGAAGAGAGAAGTATGTACTCATTTGGATGGTAAAAGTGGAACTTGATAATACCGTTGCGAGGCAGGCCTTTTGGTTGGTGGTTGGTGAGAGCCCTGTGTACCCGATTCATTTCTAGTTGCTCTACAGGTATGTCAGGTGGTAATTCCTGGAGGAGGACCAAAATAATAGATGGAAGATCAACAAAATGCACAGGGAAGTTAGATCTACGAGCCCGGTTCTCTGCATCCTCTAATTTATAATGCAGTGTTTGAATTTCATACTTGAGGGAGTCTATGTCTTCCTCATGCTCTTTCAAGACAGTAGTAATGTCTGTCATGCGGCCTTGAATGAGGTGAATGAGGAGGAAATTTGTGTTACCTCAGGATCAGGAGAAGGAGAGTCCAAAGTCATTGATAGGTGTGATGAGCGATCCTACTCCTCTTGGGAGGTTATGGGCCTTTCATTTGGAGCTGGGCTGCAAGCTTCTCTAGCCTTGAGTAAAGCTGCCTTGCCTTCCTGGGGTATGGTACTGGTTCCCTGAGTGGAACGATCGTCCAGACTGCAGTCCATTTCAAATGCTGATGGTTCAGGCAGAGGGAGAGAGACATCATCCTGTATGCATGAGGAAGCCTCTGTTGTGCTGGTGGCACACATGGGACTTGCGGGCGCCATCTTGGAATGAAGCCTAGCAGAGGCCTTGCGGCAATCTTGTTTCGCCTGCCTATTCTTATAAGATTGTGAGTGCGTACCTATGGTGTCCTAGGGTGTCTTCTGTGCTGGATGCTTGAAACAGGGGGTGAGATCATCTCCACGCTCTGCTGATAGCTGCTCTTTCACTCGGGCGGTGTGGAGTTCAGTTAGGCTGCTTCCATCACAGAGACCCATGCATCTGCACTCCCTGTGCACCTGTGACCTTATTGTGCTAGATAAAAAACTGGGCCCTTTCCTTTCCCAGCCTTACAGTGCCACGGGAGCACCATCCATGGAGACTTAGTTTTACATTTGGGTGTTACCTGGAACAGTCTACATGCAAATACAGCCTTCCTAAGAATGCCCTCTACTCCGTACTATTGTCCACCATGAAGCCATTTTGATATTTGCTTAACTTATACCTTGAATGTGTAACTTTAATGCATATTGTGCAATTCAGTGAATTGTTATGACCCATAGAGGCACGGAATTCACAAGACCTCAAGATGTTAGCAGCAAATCTTTTATGGCCCCCTGCCTTCATGGCATATTGGAATTTGTAAGCATCTTAAGTAAAAGGGCTCCTTTCACCCTAGGGAATGCTTACAAAAGTATATACCTTTCATCTATTCCCAGAAGGGTACAAATGTAGAAAAAAGAAAAACCACATACATAAAAAAATCCTAATTTTTTTAATATGTATACCAGTAATGTACATAGATGTCCTGCAGGATCCATTTGTAAGTCTGCAGCTCAGAGGAAGAAAAAACATATTTTCTTCTCACTGCTAAAACTACAGTTCAGAATGTCAGAATTCCTGCAATGGGCATGCTTCTAAATTCTCAAGGAACTCTGGGGATATATTACTGCCATGTTTGGATTAAGTCCAAAAATAAGTAGACATCTTTGCCAATATTTGAACCCTAAAAAGGCCAATGAAGTCACAGTTATGTTAGCTAAACTCTATCCACAAACTTCTCTGGGTACTCAAAACCATGCCCAGTGCAGTTTAACCAATGTCACAAGGTTTCCCAAACCAAGACACCTTCGAAGCTTTAGGAACAGTTCTGACACACTACCATTACATTTTTTTTCTTTTTTCAACAATTTGTGCTGCAGTATTTCTTTTGTGACCATACCAGACTAGACAATCTCACCTCCCACAACCTTCATTGATTTTTTTAGACACCCATGACCCTGTTGTCTGTTTACCAATTCTCCTTTCTTGGTTGGCACTAACCACCGCACAGTGGGAACATTGTACAAGACTTATCATTTTAGAGATGCTCTCATGTACTCATCTAGCTATCACATTTTCACCTTTGTCATAATGACACCTTTGGTCTGCCTATTTTTCCTGTTTCCAGTAAATTACCTTTAAGAACTGAGTGTTCACTTGCTGCCTAATATATACCACCTCTTGACAGGTGCTGTAGTAAACAGATAATCAATGTTATTCACCTGTCAATGATTTTTTAGGTTTTGGCTGATTAGCTGATGTTTATTTATTGAGTGTTGTTAATGAATGATTTTTTACACACTGCTTGCTCTTCTGAATCAGCTAGAATCTGATCTGTCCACATTATACATTCAAATAAACAGGAATACTAAAACATGAATTTTGCCTGCCAATCACAAAGATTTACTACTTAGATATAACAGCGTGTTGTTTTTTTCTCATTTTGTTAGCAGTTCCTAGTGGCTTAGCGCTCATTGTACACATTAATTAAAACTGTCTTTAATCTTAAAGTACTTTTAAACATCAGCTCCTTGTTGTCCAATCCTGATGAAAAAATGGGGTTAGCTTTTAAATGATTCAAACCTCATCCTTGTCTTAAAATCAGATATGAAGGCAAAACACATTTTTTGACTCATTCATTTGCACTGTTTATGTCTATTTTTCACTGATGATTTTTATAGGATTGTTGTCTACATTAAAGGGCAACTTAAAATCAGGGCCCACTAAAACATTTTTGGTTAGTATTAAAATCAAAAACTTGGCAAAAAGTACATGCAAGCTTGACTGTATCACTTCCAGCAGGAGAGAGGTCTTTTAGGGCCTATTTACACTTGTGCATTAATAATGTGCGCAATAATTAGATAACTGCTAATACTACATGTCGGGTGCCAATAATTGTGAACACTACCCCCAAAGCATTGTACAATAGAGCCCAATGTCCAATGAAGTTAACTTTAGAAAATGTTTTCGAACTTACAATGATTCCGCAAAATTTTGGCGAACTGATTTCGCAAAACCATCGGAACAGGAAATTAAAAAAGAAGGATTCCCAGAGCTGCATTCAGCCCTGGGAATCTCCCTGTTTGTGATCCCCGGGACACTAGAGGTTAATTGACCTCTAGTGCCCCAGGGATCACACACTCTTCTCAATCATTGATGAGCGCAGTATGCGATCCCTGGGGCACTAGAGGTTAAATAACCTCCAGTGCCCCGGGGATCACCTGCAGTCACAGCTGTGACCGCAAAGTTCCGCAAAGTGCAGTCACGTGATCGTGGGAACTGAACTGCAGATGAACTAAGCAATTCTACTACGATCCCAGGGGCACTAGAGGGTAATTAAGCTCTAGTTCCCCGGGGATCGCACACTCTTCTCAATGATTGCAGCTGCAATGATGAGCTCAATGATGGGCTCAGTGTGCGATCTCCGGGGCACTAGAGGTTAATTAACCTGTAGTGCCCCGGGGATCGCCTGCAGTCACAGCTGTGACTGCAAAGTTGAAACTGCAGATGAACTATGCAGTTCCACTACGATCCCGGGGCCACGGCTGCAATCATTGATGAGCTTAGTGTGCAAACCCCGGGGCACCTGGGCCTGACATTGTATTTTAAATATTGCCTACAAATGATACATTTGTTACAGATACAAATGTATCATTTATAAGAGATACTTACAATGTCAGGAGACATTACAATGTCAGGAGGTTCTCCTGTGCTGGGCATCTTCTCAATGATTGCAGCTGTAGCTGCATTCATTGAGATGAGTGTGTGATCCCTGGGGCACTAGAGGTTATTTAACCTCTAGTGCCCGGGGATCACAGAAGATTTCCAGGGCTGCATAATGCTCAACCTCTCTGCGAATCAGATTGCTGTTCTCACTTACATTTTCAGTAAGCGCGAAAGGCCCAATTCGCTGCGAGATTGAACCTAATATTCTCGCTCGCTCATCCATAGTGAACTTCTTCCTACCTCCTATAAGTTCCAAAACCAATATAAGTAGTGGCAAACTTTTCCAGCTATTTAGGCTATAGAATCCCACAGTATGGAGTTGGAATGTGGGAAGCATCCCTGCCCCATACAGCCAATGGAAATGCTCCCTACATTACCAATATGGCTCATTCATTGTTATTGTACATTGCAGGGATCATTTCCATTGAAAAGAAACTTGCCAAAAATGGCAAGTAAGAAAGCCATCATGACTGTACACGCATTTGCCTTAGACGATAACATTGACAGTGCTCTTAAAAAATGAACGTCTATTAAAAGTTTTTTTTTTGTCTTTTGTTTCCTAAACCCAGTAGTATTAAAAACATTTCTAGTTACAGTATCAAAGATTACAGGGCTGTCTTTGTACTACAAACAATGTCTGCATCACAATTATAACAGCCAGAAAGTGAAAGATGCTTTCCTAGTATGGATGTAAGCTCCATTAATGAATGAAACTCTAATGTCAGTGCTTTTCGAAGAGAAAATTGCTTGAGTCAATGCAGATTAGCAAGTGAAATATTCCTGTAAACAAAACACCTTGTTTTTCTCCAAAGACATTTGCTTTCGGTAATTGCAAACGCACATAGAGAAGTAATAGGGTGATTAATCACAGAATATAGCACATTACTTGCAGTAAGTACTCTTTCAGAGCAGTTGTTGTGCTGTGGGTAAATAACCCTGGAAACAATCTTTTAATAACAAGATAATTGTTCAGCTTTCTTTCAAACTGTCTGTCTACAAGTCATAAAATACATTATGACCCACATTTTGCTGCAGTGTAATGTGGTAAATGATTAATAGATGTAAATGTTTGGCTATAAACCTAAATGTGTTAATATGTGCACGACCAATAATATAGTTCTTGCTCTGGTCAACCAAATGTCATGAATGTTTGCCTAGTACAAATGGCTATACTTTAGGCAACCCTCTAGGATAAACTCAGAGGAAGGGACATAGCTAGAAAGGTTGGGTTCTAGGTTCCCCCTGCAAAACTTTAGAAGGGGCTTCCCCACCCCCAACCATTTGGAAAAAGCTCCAGCCTGTAGACCCCCATTCCCCTGGCCATAGAGACCAACCCTTTGATACCTACAATAATGGTTTCCTGTTTGAATTAAAGCAGAACATCATTTATCTTCGGTAATTGGTATATATATATATACAGGTATGTGGTTTGGTACTAATAGGCACTCACTTATCATTATACAAACTAGGATGTTTTGGTAAAAATAAACTCCAAAGATCCAGGGGTTGTAGAGGTGATTAGGATATTTTGTTTATGGAATGGAACCTGGAGTTCTGTTTTGAAACAAAACTGTCGACATGTCCGGGATTGAGTCTAAATACTAAATCCTGGGATTAGTATTCCCAAAAAAAACAATCTTGATCCAACAATATAAGCCAGTGTGCCGTACAACTTCTTGTCCACCAAGTAACCCATTTAGTTTCTTTATCGTAGAGAATTTTTTTTCCACACAGACCAGGTTGTCCAATACACACTGCTGTGGGAAGTGGCCAAAATTCTATATGCCTTTATATATCCACTAAATCATGAGTAATATAATATTTTTTGCAGTTTAGTGAACTTCCATTTGTATGTGTCATTTGAAAGAAAAGTTAAAAAAAATACCCTTTACCATAGAGTGAAGGGATAAGTTCATCTCACCCTTACCCAACTTCCTTGGTCCTCATTCTTCTCTACAACCTTAAAGCAAAATATGTGATTGCAGAATTTTCATTGTTTAGTTTTAACAAACGTAGCTAACATTTTATTATTCTAACATGGATATGTATAGAAATTTTCCTTTCTTCTTCACTAACACATGTACCTAATATTCATGTTGTATATACTTCTGACTCTATAAGTAGCTATATTAGAAACTGTATGGGGGTCAGTTCTAGGGGGCAGGGATTCTGAAAGGCAATCAGATTATTGCTTTCTAAAATTGGCCATGAATAATTTACTACTGTTCACAAGAAAATGAAAGGAATTTGGAGATTCTTTCTTTTCCAGTGAACTTTGTAATATATACTGTAATTCAGCTGGCCTGTGGTTTGAGGAGCGCACTGGTTTACTATTGTTCCCAAGGCCTTCAGAATACATATGGGTAGTGTCTTGCTGTCAGTTTTAATCTTCTCCTGTTTCAGGTAGATATTATGTAGCAGCTGAATGACTGCCCTCTGGGTAGTATAGTCACACTATCCTACAATAGTACCGTTTTTACTTGATTTAGGCTTTATTTTAATGCATCATAAATATCAACCACACTATACGAACACAAAACTCTTAATCTAAATTCCCTTTCTACCGGCTTCTATTCTAACTTTTCATCTTCAGTATTTTAGAACAAAATGCAGCACAAAAAAATTTAACAACCAATAACCCACACTTAACTTACAATTATTAAAGTATATGTCAAGCCAAAGCTCTTTTTCTAGCTTTGATTGAAGAGGGTAAGAATTACAAGACATTTTACATCTGCTCTTTGAGACACCATTGAGAGATTTACCAATACATCCTTTCTTACTAATAATAGTTTTACCAGATAGGAATTGAGGCAAAAAAAGACAAGGACACAAACACAAATACAATTCTGACAAAGGTTCTAGTCTTACCTTGCTCTGCTATAAAAAAAAACATTTTTATTTTTGCCTATTTTCTTGTTAGTAACTTTCACCTCCTAGCTGATTAAATGTCAACAAGAAAGTTTTGGTTAATGCTTTGAAAAGTACAATGCCCTGGGATTTATTTGCAACAGAAGTAGAGACTATTTACTGTTTTAGAGACTGTTTTAGCAGTTGTGTAATACTGTAAATATCTGAGTATAAACCAAGATTTGTTTCTTTCAAAATGCAATTAAAATAGGAATTTGGGTTTCTACTCATGTCACACCAATAGATGCCACAGTATCTTTATAAAAGGTGTATATCAAACTCTTGCCGTATGAGATGTGATCAACAGAGTTTGTTACACACTTTAAATCAGCACATATGCCATCTACTGGTAGCCAACAATAATGCTTAAACATCATTTGAGTAGAAATGAAATAAAAAATGTTTTAAAAATAAGACATCATGGATGTATTTATTTATATTATTTGTATTTTAGTTTCTATTGATTACTGTTTTGAATGTTAGCAGTGACAGGTCAAAGCATTTTCCTGAACTTTCATTGGTACCTTGGTTTATATTTATTTATGCATGTATTGTATTTTTAAATATAACTATAAATTTGCTGACTAATAAAATCCTTAATCTAATCGACGTGGTCAACCCCCCCCCCCCCCCCCCCCTATATTCTTCAGTGCACTGTAGGTGTGTGAAGCTGCTTGTCATGTCATAAACATAATAGTTTTTAATCTTAAAGCTACAGAAACTTTACATTATTTCAGCTGTTCCTTACTGTTATATTACACTGGTCAGCAAACATTTTTTTGCCAAACAGATTAAAATCATTGTAAGTTATGTTTTGATGCACAGATTCCAAATATGGTATTGGTTTTGCTAGATTGGCTCTAGTTTTTAAAATAATGACCTCAATAGAAACCTTATAGAAAACTAATGAAACATGAAAATAAGCAAAATTAAACTAGATATGCCTTAGTATACAAAATTAAAAATTTGAAATCGCCAAGGTTTTCTGGAACGTTGTGCAAATGGCCATGGAGGTAGTCTACCCTTATGCTCATAGTAGCACTCAAATTAATAAAGATTAAGAGCAAGTTTTGTACCAGGTCTTCATAATTTTGTGCTTGCCCAAGAAGTTCCTGACAACCATGACATAGCTGTGCCAGGCAGAAGATTCAGTATCAGTCATGTAACTTGTGAAATTGGAATCATTTATCAGTTTCCGAGTCTGGGGTTCATCAAAGAATCCTGCTTTTAATTTTTCAGTACTTAATCCAGGGAAGAACCTACAAATGTATTTGAAGCAATCACCGTCCTTGTTCAGAGCTCTAACAAATTGCTTCATTAATCCCAACTTTATGTGTAGTGAAGGGAGAATGATTTTTTCTTTGTTAACCATTATCTCGATAATGATGTGCGCTGCACCATTTTTCATGTTTTACCTTGCAGGTCATGTCACTTTTTTCCAGTGATCCTGCTTTGCTCCACTATCTCACAAGCAGATGAAACATGGGTACTTTGTGTATCCACTTTGCTCTCCAAGAAGGAAGTTCACCATTTTTAAATCCACACATATGGACCATTGGTGTTCATGATAGCAAAGCTTTTGTAAGACCATTTGGATATGTTCATATTCTTCTTTAGGTTTTGTTGAGTGACTATTTAGAATTGATGCATAGCAGTTGCCATTATGCAGTAAAACAGATTTCAAACTTCGAGCGGAACTGTCTATGAAAAGCCTCCAATCTTCTGCTCGGTATTCTGGTATTCCCATATGGGCTAGTAGTCCAGGGATGTTACAACAGTACATGAAGTCTCCATCTTCACTGAAATATGCTATAAGTGTCACCTCTTGTCCTATAAACCGTTATTTTACCTTCTGGTCTCAGACAGTTCCTTTCTTTTATCCTGGATGCTAAAAATTCAGATGATTTCACAGACTTAGGTTGTGTATTAAACCATTGAGCTCTTCTTGGGAGAAAGGTAAGAAGTTTGGATTACACTCCAAACCCTCTATATCCTCCATGTCGGATACAGGAATATCATGGAGTGTACTGAACACTGGTATGGGAACATCAGCACCATGCGACACAGGTTGTCTTGCTGATTCCAAATCAGGGTACCCCCTCCTGTTTTTGTGGTAACGATTGATACCTTTTACATTTACAGCACAAAAATACCAATCATTATGATGATTTTTGGGCTCTCGCCATACCATAGGTACACAACATTTCAAACTTTTCAGGTTTCCATTTTTCCACTGACGTAGACACTCTACACAAGTTTTGCATACCATATGGAGAGCCCAATACTTATCTTGATCCCCCAGTTTAATACCAAAATTTGCAAGATATGCTTGTTTCACAAATTCTGTATTGTTTTTTCTCTGTTTTTGCTGAGAATATTCACCACAAATGTAGCAAAATATATTAGGGTTATTTAAACTACTTCTTCCTGAAGAACGTATATTTCTGTAAAAAAAGAAAATGAATAAATACAAAAAGGCAAACAAAAGTTTCATGAAAATAATGCTACATTTAAAATACTGTATAAAATGTAAAACATGTGTAAATAAAGATTGATAATATGTGTTAACATTTGCTGTCTCTTCCGATTCCTGTATCACAAGAACTAGAGCCAATTCAATGAAACTGATGTCATTTCTGGATTCAGCAGACCGGAAATACACTAAATATATAAAAAAATCATTGGCAAGTAAAAAAAAAGGTTTTTGTTGACTTTTGGAATTGGAATTGGAATTTTGCCATTTCGACAAAAAAGGATTTTCATGAGATATGCTTTAAAATGTAAAAGTTTTTAATGAACAAATAGCAGATAAGTTAACATTAAAAGATTAAGATTATAAAGAGCTTTAAGGCAAAAAAACAGGTCTTGTGACATCTCAACAAGCTTGTAAAATTCTGTGGAATTGCTTTTGCAGGCCATCTACTGAATAAATACCTAGGCCATTCTACGAACATTTCCAGGAGTAGTTGGTGATGTGACTGTCTCCAAGATGAAGTGGTTGCTGAAAATCCCAGAAGAATGTACTCTAGGCTAGAGTGCATTCCCATTTTAATATTTTATGGAAATGTATGTTTTTATGGAAATGATGCTATATTCTATCATCTAATATCTAGCAAAAATAATAGAAAGGAAACTTATTTGTGTGAGTAATACGTTATCCTGGGCAATATTTGTATGATCATATTTGACTACTAGATTCCCTCAGCTATTTAACGGCTATTTTATCTAAAAAGTTTAAAGACTAAAGCTGCGTACACACGGCAAATTTTTCTCGCCCGATAATCGGTATCAGCCAATTATCGGGCGAAAATCTGCCGTGTGTACAGTCGGTCGTCGTCCATCGTCCGACGACCGTCCTGGCGGATCCATGGACGATGGATGACGACCGATCCTAATGAAAGGGAAGGGGAGAGCGCGCAGCAGGGTGCCGCTCCGTCGCTCTCCCCCTCCCCTCTCCATAGAGCATGAACGGTGCTGTATGTACAGCATCGTTCATGCATCGTGCAGTCTTTTCTCGTTGGAAAGGATCGTGAAAGATCCTTTCCAACGAGAAAAATTGCAGGTGTGTACGCAGCTTAAGAGGGCTATGTCCCACCCTGGGTAGAAAAGATTTAAATTTATCTACGATCAGGAGCAGAACAATTGAATTGTCAACAGAGTAGGTTTTATAGTTTATGTTGAGACCTAAGCCTCTTAGAATTCTGTTCTATTGAGTGCAGAGGGGGTGCAAGTGGCCCCACGCTGTGCTTTCCTTCATAGGAGTGAACAGCAATTGTTGCTGATTGGAGGATTCATGAACAACATCAATCGCTCTACATGTTGGATTTTAGTGCTTGTCACAGACAACTATTATCTGAGCTGTCTACTTAGCTTTATATCTGGAGACAGTCATAAAGCTTAACTTCAGCCTAATTTCTTAGTATTCAATACAGTGTTTAATATCCCCTTACATCCTGTCAGAAGAGGAGGTGAAGGAAAATCCCTTAAATACATCACATTATTAAGATATTTTTATTGTAGTCTATGCTGTCCTTTATTTGTGGCACCAGTTTCTCCTTTTTCACAGGGACAGCTGGGATTGCAGACAAAAATAAATACTTATAGAAATTCTAATTCTTTCCCTTTCTATACAGTTAGGCTTTAATCTTCTTTAGTAATCTCTATCTGTAAAAACATGCACAGGTAAATAAACAGAATATTGGTACTTGCATTGTTAGTTCTGCATCGGTATCTGTGGAGTATTAGCTCTTTTAGACATTGTTTTTTAATTTAGCTTAGTCCTTTTTATTAATAGTGAAATTCCTCTTATAAATGCAATGTCAATCAATCCTTGCAGCTATAATCTATTGTATGTAAGCTCTTCTTGTTCTGAAATAAAAAGTAGAAAAAACAATCAGTTTATGATAGGCTGAAGCTTATATAAAAGTGATGAAAGTAAGTACAGAAATAGATAGCTGGTCTGCATTTAATTGGTATGTTAGAAACTCAGGCAATAACAACTTGCATATTAGGAGCTATCATTCTGCATTGATTGGTAAGTAGTTTATTGTTATTGCAGACTGTCAACACCCACGGATCTTGGGCTCAGTCTTGTCAACAGGCATCTGAGGTTGTACTTTGCATATTACATACAAGTAGAAAATAGATAGCACTGTGTGCTGAATTTATATTGTGAATGTACTTTCAATACATATTAAAAAGACAATATTGTGACAAATTACTTCTTCAGATTCGTATTTTAATTTCAATGCCTTCTTGTGGATAGTATAGGAGAGAACTGCCAGACTATGACCTTGACTATGCTATTTCATACACATAAATTAAATGTACTTAGGAAGGCAATGAGTAGAATTTTCCTGTTCTATAAATAAATGTTTATCATGTAAAATTGTTATTTTGCATCAGAACCAATCTTCTTTAGGGGCCCTAAGTAAGATCTGATTAGGGGGCTTTCCCTATGGTTCCACCACCACCTTGTTACATTTGACTTTGCACCAGTTTTATTCTATAAGTGTACCGTAAAATACATTTACGAGACTCATCAGAGTTGTTTTTATTTTCATTGTATAGCTTTTGTTCTTTTTCATGTTTTTTATATTCAAAAATACAAGCTCTGTCCTATAGAGAATTTCTAGTAAAAAGGCAGCAATCTGTACCTGTTACCTCAAGGAGGTCAATGTTCTATAACATTGCTTTAATGTGATATAAATATTTTTTTAAGTAAACATCTAAAACTTAAATTGGCCACTTTAGAATAGTCCAACGTTTTGTTTGCAGATGTGTGGTTTGGGTCATTATATTGTTGGAGGATCCATGACCTGCAACTGAGACATCACTTTCTTACACTGGACAGTATGTTCAGTCCAAAATATCTTGATCATTCCTGGAGTTCATTGTTTCCTGTACAGACTGTAACATAACCGGGACTCCACCATGTTTCACAGTATGTATGTTGTTGTTTTTTTATTCTCTTTAAGTTTATTTTTTCCTCTGTGTACATAGCAGTGATGTGACTAGTCAGAAAGCTCCAGTTTTGCATCATCTTTCCTAAGGACTTTTTCTCAGTTAGTTGTCACAATATTTTTAATGTTTAATGTAATACTAATTGAAGAAAACTTTCCCACTTTTTGGAAGGCATAAAGCACTTAAAAAAGGGGGGTGTAGGGGTACCAACCACACTATATAGATATATATATATATATATATATATATATATATATATATATATACACACAGTACATTGCAGATAATTAGATACTAGAGTAAATGTTATGAAACTTTTGAAAGAACAAAGTCCACTTTTTTAGGGAAGCACAAATGTATTGTATAACTGTACAGATTCCATGATAGAAACAGAGAAAACATAAAAAACTAGTCAAAAAACAAATAACAGTAAAAGTAAAGAAAAGTCCCTATCAACCACAAGAGGGCGGACACAGGTCAAACTAACACATTTTAGAGTTTTACCTGCAGGTAAAAGGTCTGTGCAATTCTCTTAATTCTTTTGCATAAAACAGAAAAGGGAACAGTAGATCCACTGTGAGCATCCTAAATATATAAAGTCTGCATAAAAGTAGCATAAACACAGGCAGATTAGAAAGTGGGATACCTTTTAGATAAAGGTATTTAGATAAAAGGCCACAAACTCTGTCACAACCCTATTTACTTAGATCATGAACCTTAAATGCCAGTTACTAGTACTAGTTTTCATTAATACAAGTTTTAGAGATTGGGTAAAAGTTTTCTGCAGTATAACACTATAACAGTACAAAATTACATTTTCATTGAGTCCTATAAACCACACTAAATAGAAGAAGCAAACAAGCAAAGAATGTGCCAGTAGACAGTAGGTTATTTGGGTGGTGATGATCCTGAAAACCACCAGGCAATATGAATGTGAATGACATCAATGTACATCAACTACCTGTTCCTGGCAAACTGGAAACGCATCACAGTGAAAAGAATGGAGCTTATTGCAACATGAAGGGTAAAGTAAAATATGTTCATTGAATTAAAAGTTGTTGAAGTTTGCTTATGATGTAAATTTTGAAAAGGATGTCATACTATATCAAGTCTTCTCTATATTTTACAGCTCGTCTTTGTCTGCTTCTTTTCAGTGAGATTTTGGTAAATGTATTTAGGGTTACCACCTCTGTGCTTGTGACATATAAAGAATGTAGGTGTATATAAGCTAATAATTAAAAAATTGACAGCTGCCACTGAAACAAAAGAGACTAAACAGATTGAAAAACTTGTTGTTTAAATCTAAATTGGAATGATGCTGCTCTGTAAAGAACGGGTATTTATTGTGCACATTTATTACACCAAACAACTGTTCTTTTCATTTATGTCTTGCTCAGCAGTGTTCTTGTTAGTTTTCCCTTGATCTTTTTATTTTTAAAGCACTCAAATTCTGTGCTTCACAGCTGTAGACTATTTTTTCACTTACCTTTCGTTCTTTATGTATATACTCCCCTTTAGACCTTACCATCCTTTAAGTACATGCTTATATTTGTCTGCTTCTTACTCTTTGTATATTTGGATTTTTTTCTTACTCCCACATTTTCACTTTATCCTAATTTAACTTGTCCTATAGCAGCTGGGTACCTGTGTTTGCTCATCCTGGTACTGTAAAATACATCTAAACACAAATTGCAATGTATCAGTTCTTTGGACACAGTAGCTCTTCCCAGTTACTCCCTTGATGTGTTTAATACCAACCCCAATTGGGACAACTTGACACAGAAATGAGAAAATAGGAGCTTTTTGGAATTAATGTTAGTTTATATTTGCTTCAAATTAGTGAATAAAAAATTGCAAAGGCATAGTATGATATGCAGCAATTTTGCGTTCAATTGCACAAAGTACATGCAAATAGAGTTACTTGGTATACAAGTAGGAAGTACAGGTAAATTTGTATACACAGCATCAATTGTGCATACTAAATTAGGTTGATCATATATATTGTCACAATATATATATGATACTTGATTCCTTTTTTTTTTTGGCTCTCATATTTCTTCTTAGATGGAAGAAGCATGTTGTTTTTCAAGTTCAGAGTGGTTTACTATTAATATAAATGTATTTAGTTTTTTTATACAGCACTGACCTATTATGACGCACTTTAAAAAATCCATATCCATGTCACTACCTGTCCCTCAAAGTGCTCACAATCCATATCTATATGTCATTAACACAGTCTAAATAAAGCCAGTTTTGAGGGAAAGCCAATTAACCTAACTGTATGTTTTTGGTTCTAGCCACTGTGCTATCCTGGTGTTTAGGCTGTTCACAAATTCACTAAGCTAAGTGAATAATTTCTTGCAATGCTATAATTTAGTTTTCTTTGTGTACAGCTTCTTTTTCTACTAGTAAATAATCCCCAATAACTCATTAACCCGGGGTAGAAAAAAGTTGCTGAAAGCGGTAACCCCAAGTCACACTCGGGGTAGGTAAACCTATGGGAAGTAATAGTAAATACAGCGCTTACCTGATGCACCGGCGTCCTCCATTGTCGCAATGCCTGTCTACTTTCTTCCTCCTCCTGTGTCTTCTGCACACGATGAGTCACCAGGAACTCCTAGGGTTTTCCTCCTCTGGCGTCTTCTGCACACGATGAGTCACCGGGGGAGTTCCCGGTGACGTTGCTGCTTGTGTACTTTGCCAGCGGGTTGGGGCGGTAAATTCAAAATCCATTTATATTGCATTTTCATGAACATTTATTTCACAGTATAATATAATAGAATAAGAATATTATTTTTTTTAAAAATATATATATATATATTATAATTTAATATTTTTACATGATTTTGTGTTTCAGACTTTATTATACTCATATTATTATATTATACTGTAAAATAAATTTTCATGAAAAACAGTGTACCGCTTTTAGACATATAAAACCGGAAAGAAATATAGCGCTAAGGAGGTTAACAGTAATCAGTAATATGTTATGGTCAGTCCTTTAAAACAGACTGCTCTGCTTTCTTTTTACCTAACACCTGAAATATTCACTATTTTAGTACTTTAGTTGACTATAGTTAAATATGGCAAACATAGGCAAATATTGGCATATTAGCAATACATTTCTACAAATAAAGGGGATATACCTAAATAATAGCAGAAATTAGATCCTGTAGGCATAAATCCCAGTAGTGTCTGAGATGGAATCTAAAATGTTTGACCCCCTGCACAATTAAAAATTCCTACATTATGATTGGGGGGTTTGTTTCTATGCACTGCCCATTTCAAATCTTCCACAGCATTTCTACAAGATTTAAATCATGACTTTGGATAGACCAGTCCATAAATCTATATTTCTTTGCTTTATTTTTACTTTGATCCATTTTTGCTTCGAATTTGACAAATCTTCATTCTTGTTCATTTAGATTGGAGAAATGGACAGACTCTGGTAATTTAGTGTGTAATCATATGTTCTAATATATCACCTTTTTCTGTAGGGTTATGAATTAATAAAGTGACACCTAATATCTGCTAATGAAAAGTTTGATGTAATAAATCAAATCTGTGTGCATTAACACTTCACTCTGTACATGGTGTGGACATTTTTTATCAATACATAGAGTTCTAGAGTTGTGCTGGACAGTGGTTATAAATACTGCAATTTACCACAATGCAAATCTATATGTTGAGCAACCCACTATGTGACAATTATTAAATATAGAGAATAATCCTCAGAAGTGATGTATATTTCACTTCAATCACTCAGACCTGCCTTTTATTATTAATACTAATAAATTGTACTTCTAAACTGCCAACATTTTACGCAGCGCTGTACATATATTATGGATTGCAAATGAAATACAGAGACAGACAGTAATAAAGGGAGAGGTGAGGACCCTGTCCAAGAACCCTAAAATCTAAGACAAGGCTCTAACCTTCCTCCATTGCCACCACTGGTCCTGCATTGTACAAGTTGAGGGAAGAGAACCAGACTGCCAGGAGGCACAGGACTGTAGAGTAAATTAAGTAATAATCGCTGTGAAATCTGTGCCCAGGACAAACAAGCAGTATACTGGTATTGAGTGACATCAGTTGGTGGCATTCAATTTTACAATGTAAAAGCTTTTATGAGATTTTGGTAATTGAGTTATATACTTAACATGGCCCAGAGTTAAGTTTATATTGCTATTTCCTAGTTATTGTTTTGTGCTTTTTTGACATATTTGAAATGGAACCTAAACTGCAGAAATGCTAGCACCCCATAGATTTTTATGCTATGTGACTTTTATTGTCTACTTTAATAGCTATGATATTCACTGTTCAGGCAATGCTGCAAAAACAATACAAAGACTGCACAACAAGTTGGCTTCTTTTCCTAGTGTTCCTAAAGAAATATGACAGATTGTCTGCATGGATGAACCATATTAGTATGTTCTAAATGCCACTGCAAGATAAACTTCTATCAGCACTGTAATACAGTTAGCTGTGGACAAGGATAGACTGGTTATAAACTAAATTCACTGCTTACTGTGCTTACCTTGGTAAGCTTAATATGACCTAAATATTATTATTATAAAATTACCATTTTTTAATATACAAGGAACTGGTCCTATTATTACTGCACTAAAATATTCAAAAAGAAAAAAAACCCATTAAAGCAGACCTATGGGCAAAAAACAAAAAACACCAAATATGCATTGTGTTCACATACTTCCAGAACACTGGATATCAAGGCAAGTAATAACCCTATTTCCTAGTCTAGCTTTGCAGTTCCAGTGGCGTATGTCCATCTGCAGCCTGCTTGGACAACAAGAGAATTATTGCTTCTGTTCAGTGAGCAGTCAGTGACCTAAGAAATTGTAAAGCTGAATCAGGCAGAGCAGAGTGATTCTCCTGGTTGCTCAGTGTTATAGAATGTGGGACTCACAAGAGCTTGTTGAAAACCTTTGGCAGGTAAAACAGTTCTGATATATGTGTTTTAGCTATATATTCTGCTGTTTAACCTCAAAATAATTTTAAGCCAAATTAAGTAAACATTCAAACATTAAACTTGTTATAGTGTGTGCATTTAACAACTAAGTCTATACAGCTAACCTTATTTTAACTTATAATAGATTTAATGTACAGCGCTGCGTAATATGTTGGCGCTATATAAATCCTGTTTATTAATATTAATAATAATATTAATAATAATAGCTATAAATCTACAGGAGAGCATGTTTCAGCACCCATAGCATGCATGTTCATGCACAAAATGTTGATCATAGACCTCCCTGGATATTCAGATGGTGCCTATACAATATAATGCCCATATATATATATATATATTTATAACTTATATATTGTCCATTATACAGAATTAAAGGTCACTTTCATAATGAATAACTTTGTGTTAAGAATTGCAGTGGTTGCTGTTCTGTTTCATATGTCAATGCATGCTATTACATACAGTTAGGTCCATAAATATTTCGACAGAGACAACTTTTTTCTAATTTTGGTTCTGTACATTACCACAATTAATTTGATAATAAAAGTCTTTAGTGCCTCACATTTTTATGCAACCTTTTTGCAATGTTTTTGTTCTGAATTAAAGCTGAAAGTCTGAAGTTCAACTGCATCTGAGTTGTTTCATTTAAAATGAATTGTGGTAATGTACAGAACCAAAATTAGAAAAAGTTGTCTCTGTCCAAAGATTTATGGACGTAACTGTACCTCCTAATACCCAGGCTATGCAAACAGTATGGCCACTTGCTGATGTCAAAATCCACAGGCAGCCTAATTCCTAAATAGGATAAAGAAGGTAATTCCTAGAGAGTTTTACTTGACGAGTGCAGTACAAAGGATGTTTTCCATTATTTGATGTATAGGGAGACCATGACT
Source organism: Pyxicephalus adspersus (assembly GCF_032062135.1). Taxonomy (NCBI): domain Eukaryota; kingdom Metazoa; phylum Chordata; class Amphibia; order Anura; family Pyxicephalidae; genus Pyxicephalus; species Pyxicephalus adspersus. The sequence continues at coordinate 82,282,278 of NC_092860.1, forward strand.
TCCCTAAGGCATGTCTCTAGGATGAGAAATTTAACTGAATTGAATGTGCTTCTATTGGTTGGCACAAAACATTTTACCACATACAACACAATCCCTATCAGTTTCCATCAATATTAAATCAGATTTATTATTACACCCCTGCCTGTCTCAGATTTAATATTACACGCCCTACTACACCCCTGCCTGTCTCACTCAAAGGGGAAGATACCTCCCCCAGAGTGAGGTCATGATACCAGACCCCACCTATTCCCCCATCACAGGTCTGAGCCTGCAAAGGGAGAGTGGGTGGGCTGTATTCAGAGAGACAACCCGGCCCACGGCCCCGAGCCAGTGATCTGTACAGAGACGTGGTCCTTCTCCTGTCCCGCGGGGGGGCCCACCTGCCAGAGCCATGGACCACCAAAGACCTCTTTGTAAAAAGAAGTGAGGGCCCACGTTCCCACCCGTGCCCGCCCCACTACACCCCTGCTTATAGTGTATTTACAGCTTTAGGAAAGGGATTGCACAGCTAAAGACTGTACTAAATAGCACTAAACAGGATAGGGGAAATTGAAAAATACCAAGAACACAACAATATTCACTTTGCTGAGGCAGCATGCTCTCTGATTGGTATCAGGAGAGACCACCAATAAATACAATGCACTATATTTCAATAACATCAACAACCTTGCTTAAGTTCCACAGATGAATTTGTCCTCTGAACCTTAAATACATTATAAATAAATCACATTGGTCTTCTATATAACAAGATGGCACATCTTTAATGGTGTATGATAACATCAGGTAAGTGGAAAAGCTTTGTAGGTCCCTCAGAGGTAAAAGAGTACTGGTATCTATCTTTGGTTAAGGAAACTTCTAGACAAGTCCATCTTTGGGAGGCTCTTCTTCCAGCTTGCAAAGAAAATAATGTTCTTGCATAATGACTGTTGTAGACATCTTCAATGAGTCTGTTAATCCTTTTTCTGTTAGAAGGTTTCCTGATGTGAACTGTCAGTCATGTCAGCTTCAAGTCTTCCTCAAGTCTTGAGGAATGAATTTGTAGTAGCTTGCAGGTTGGGTCATACATCTGTTGCAGGAACATAAAAGCAATTTCTTTGCAGCTATCATCAAGTGAAGGGACGTTACTGTTTTTGAATTTGCTTAACAAAAGTATTACAAATGTACACACTGTTCAAAATTAGGTTCTAGAATGAGGAGCATCAATGAACCAACCATTTGTGGTCCTTTAGGCACAAAGATTATTACAAAGACCTGTGTACTTTTCCTATACCTTATGGACTGTGCTGGGATCTAACTGGTCAAATCAATAAAGTCATAAACATGAGGAACATCTTCTGGTAAAGAGATTTCCTATAGGGGTTTGACTGGGCTTAATTGGTATGGGATGATACATTTCTTCAGTTACTTTTTACTTAAAAGTTTACTTATTGTTCACCAGGTGAATTATTACCTTATAATGGATAATTCACTTAGCCTAGTGATTGTAATGAAAACCCACTTTTCAAAGAACACTCAATCACGTACAAGGAAATCTTTCAAAAAATGGTGAGAGACTGAAGCTACGTACACACTTCCAATAATTATCGTTGGTAAACGAACGACGAACGATCCTGCACGATATCGGCGAACGATCGTATAGCACCGATCCTGTACATGCAGATAACGACACGATCGTTCAACGATATTGTACACACAATAGATGCGATCGTTTGAGCGGTACAGGAAGTGACGTGTACGACAGGAAGTGAACGAACGTTCGTTCATCACGCATGCTCAGACCATGGATGATCAATGAACGACCGTACACACGATAGATGGTAAACGATCATCGTCCAATCCGATCCGCCGGTCCGGTCGTTCATTTCCAGCGACTATTCTCGTTCGTCGGCGTCGTTGGTTACTTTTTTTACGAACGATTTTTGACCAATCGATCGTTCGTCGTTCGTTCGTCGTTCATTTCCAACGATAAAAATTGGAAGTGTGTACGCAGCTTGAGAGAAGCTTGATCAGATAGATGAAGCCAGCAGAGCTTTATCTAATTACTAAGCTTAATTAATAAGCAAGCACATATTCACTTTGCTTTGTGAACAGCCTATTGGGAAGATGAATTACTTGAGTGGCTTTTATGTTGGAAATAATTAATTCTTCAAAAGGGTTGTATACTCACCAGGATGAGTTATCACCTTGCAATGGATTATTCACTCATCCTAAATGTACTATTAATAATTTACTGAATTTTTTTATGTATGTCCTGGCACAAAAAAACCTTGAAAGAGTATGAACTTTTTCATGAGTGTAACTTGCATGTCTATAATCAGGACCGCTGCCAATGAGTGGCTTCATGGGGTTTGTAGGTTCTCCCTGTGTTTGCGTGAGTTTCCTCAGCGAACTCCAGTTTTCTCCCATATTCCAAAAAATACAGGTAGGTTAACTGCCCCCCCCCAAAAAAATGGCCTTAGACTGTATAATGACATATGACTGAGGTAGGGACATCAGATTGTGAGCCCCTTTGAGGGACAGCTAATGACATGGCTATGGACTTTGTAAAGCGCTTGGTAATATGTCGGCATTATGTAAATATTGGATAATAGTAATGACTATTTTACGGACCTTCTTTTCTGCCTGTGGTAAATGTAGGTTAGCACAAGTTCATGTATCAACACACCAAAAATTAATGCAAAAATGAGTGCAAACCTACAATGATAAATGCATGGCCTATCACAGAGATAATTAAGTGGGGGGTTTGAAAAAGCATGATCTTCAGTCTTCAAGTCTGTGACTAAGTATCTGTATATGACTAAGTATTCTGGGGGCTTTCTCCTTGGTGGTGGAGGTGGGGTTTCCAATGAAGCTTTGTAACTGGAACATTAATTAAACTTTTTTTTCCCCCAATTAACTCCCAAACCCCATGTATACATTGTAACTGAAATCTTGGTAGTGCAAGAATCGACTTAACTACATGCTTTCAGGCTGGAAAACTATAGTCCATTGTTTTGCACAGTGTTAGCCTATTAGGACTTAGTGATGGGGAAACAGGTTAGATACAACTACGATAGCCAAGAAAATTGTGGTTGTTGGCAACATGATTACTAAGGATTACAATGTTTATCACAGGGTTGCTGGGAACCTTGATTAGGGATGACCGAGCGAGTTTTTAAAACTCGATCTCGCAGTGAATTTAGCCGTTCTCGCTTACTGAACTTGTAAGCGAGAATGGCAGGTGTAAATTCGCAGATCGAGCTTGAATTTAAAAAAAAATATTTTCGGGCTGCGATCCTTGGCACTAGAGGTTAAATGGGTTACAAGTTTCCCCATTGAAAACCTCTAGTGCTCTCTGAGCTTTCCTCAGCCAATCAGGGAGCACTGGAGGTTTTAAATGGGGATACTTGTCCCCATTTAACCTCTAGTGCTGGGGATCGCAAACAGAATTTCCAGACCTGCAAGAATAATTGCAGCTATGAGAATCCACTGCGATCCCGGGGCACTAGAGGTAATTAACCTCTAGTGCCCCAAGGATCACAAACAAGAGGATTCCCAGGGAATCCTGTGAATCCCCTGTGAATCCTCCTGTTAAAATTTCCAAGAACTTGCGATGGTTTGCAAAATAGGGTTGCCGAAATTTCGCAGACTTATTGGAAGTTCAAGGAAATCTTCATGAGAATGCCAGAGGCATTCCTGCTCATCCCTAACCTTGATTACTGCTGGGTTGTTGGTGACACAGCTAGTCATTGAAGATTACCACTGCATTGCCAACAGCAGTCTAGACCACCATTAGAATATTAGAGACATTGATTTATTAAAGAAATGTACACATTAATTACAAAGCAAGATTTGCACTTTGCAAGGAATGCTTCACTGAGCTTAGTGAATGAGCTAAATCTCTGCAGCTAACCATCTAATCTTGTACAAGCAAAACATTTTTTAGATTTCCTTGAATGTTACTAGAGCAGACATTGCTGGGTATTACCTCTGCAATCACAGGTGGACAGCAGGTATATCTATTTTCCTTGAACTTTAACAAATTACAAATATAACATTCAGGTAACCATCCACAATCTGCATACAGTAAGGGTCTAATGGCTGTTTAGTCTAGGGAATAAAAAATAGTAATAGAAAGTCATAATTACCTTATGTCATAGTTCTGGATTATTTCTTTCCAGCTGATTTCAAAATATATGCCTAACCCCTCCAAACCACTTCTCTCTGGTCATTTGACCACCCCCTGCTAAGTATCATAATATAGGATGCAGGACTAGTGGTCTAGCATTTATTTGAGGTTATTAAGGGTCCCTCACATTCTGGGACTGGAGCACTAGAGGAGACTAGTATTGTGTGAGTAGGAAACTCCCTTCTGTGTTCTTCAGGACCAAACATAGGCAGGTATGTTTTACTTTGATTTAGTTTACCTGTAAAAAAATGTATGATAATTCTGGCACTTGTATGTTGGAAAACAAGGCAGAAGTGCATTTAAAGAGGAAGGGCAGGTGAAAAGGGAAATTTCATATACTGATTCCTTAGTTCCTCTTTGACTATTATAAACATAGTTAATACCTGCCTTATATCATGTTAGTCATTGATTAATGCAGAAAGTGTGTAATAAAACCTTTATGGGATAAGGTAATTTAATTAAAATGCATTATTTTGGAATAGCTTTATATAGTTGTATCCCTTCCTTTATGTTCATATATTTATACATATATAATTATATCATTTCTTCCATTTTTTATAATTAGGTCCATTATTCAGACTTTATATTGTTAGATCCTTTTTTATGCTGTATATAATTAGATCCTTTTTATGCTTTATATAGTTAGATCCATTTGTTCTTGCTTTTTTTAAATCAATCCTTTCTTCAGGCTTTATAGAAGTGGATTTCTTCTTTAGGTTTTCTTTATACTATATACAATAATTTCCCATCATCGCTTTAAATCATTAGATCCCTTCATCTAAAATTAGATCTCCTTTTCAGGTTTTATGACATTAGATTCTTTGTTAATTCTGTATATAGTAAGATGCCTTATACTGTATATAATCAGGCCTCCTCATCAGGTTTTTTTATAGTTAGATCCCTTGTAATGCATGTAGTTAGATCCCTTCTTCATACTTTATTTAATGAGATCTTTTCTTCCGGTTATTTATATTTAGATCCCTTGTTCATGCTGTATATAGTAAGATCTCTTGTTTATACTATATATATTGAAATCTCCTCGTCAGGTTTTCTATCATTAGATCCCTTGTTCACGCTGTGTATAGTTAGATCTCCTGTTCATGCTGTATGTTGTTATCCCTTTCATGATGTATATACAGTAATTAGATCTCCTAATTATCATTAGATTCCTTATTCATGCTGCATATATTACCGGTATATCCCTTCTTTGCGATATTTATACTTAGATCTCTCAGGTTTATATAAATTGATAACTTTTTAGGGCTTTATATAATTAGTTTTAATAAAAGATTCTAAAAAAGATCCGTTGTTCAGACTTTAAATATTGACAACACTTTTTCAGTCTTCGTGATATTGGATTCCTTCTTCAGAATTGTTTAAATTGTAATAATGAATGTAAGCCATCCTAAAAGCTAGCATTTATTCAATAAAGGACATCACCTAAACTACAAATTTAAAATACTGAAATAAACTCCCATAAAGCTGCAAATGTCTGACTCCTGTGTTTTGCTGTAGAACTAAGTTTAGCATAGTAAATAGTGCAAGCAGCAGCAGTTAATAATGCAGCTATGCAGTGACAGTGAAGATCAGTGAATTGGTTGTATTGCTGTGTAATGTGAAACCAACAGGCTGTCCTGCTTCCTTCTCCCAGCCTCTCACCCTGTGCTTTGACACATTCACACAGTCAGTCCCCTCTAAATTCAGGGACAGCCCAGCATGTAGCAAGTGTGCTGCACTATCTTCTGTACACTGGACTGCATCAATCTGGGGAGTCCCCTGCATGGCCACATTGCCTTCCTTGGGATCTGCTGTCACACCTTTACAGCACACATTTGTGTGACACCAACCCTTCTTGTGGATTGCTAGTACAGTGTGGATCTTGCATTGGATTTATTCTCCTCCTTTACCTGCAGCTTTGGGATCTGAGCATACACTGGACTGGTAAGTCCATATGTATCTTATTTTGTGGAATATGTTTGTAGTTTACTGTTGACAGCACAAGTTATTGTACTAACCCAGGAAGGAGCAGCTGTCTAGTGGAATGTGGTGATCTGTCTGGGTGACTGGGGACTCTGTTCTCTCCTAGGGTTAGTTAAAGGTCTGCTGTGATTACAACTTTCAGTGCTGACATTGTACAACTGACAGCTATAGAGGGGGAATGCTGTATGATAAAGTCACAGTAATATAGAATTGTATTCTATGGTAAATCATATTATAAAGCAATAGTAAGAAGAAAGTATAGGGGGTTATTTGTAAAATAAATGCAGACACTGGGATACAGATATGTATTGTATCCTATGAATATTATCAACATGTCAAGGGGTAAGTAAGAGGCGTTAACCCAAACCAAGTAAACCAACTTTTTTTATTAAAGTTTGTACATGGTATAGGATTTATATTAAATTTGTGGATATTGTTTTCAGACAAATCTGATGTATTATGCACTTTTGGGATTTCCAGCTGCTACTCTATTTATTCCTGCTGTTTTTGTTTTATGTTTTTGAAGTTGACATTTAGGGCTATGCCACACAAGCAGATTTATTTGCAATGATTCTCTTTTTAATATTATTGGTATTAATATTATTTATACAAATAATAAACACTGTAAAGCAACAATATATTACACAGCTTTGTACATTAAATAGGGGTCGCAAATTACAGACCAATACGAATAATGACACAGGAGGAGGTCCTCTTGTCACCAAGATATTTTATAATTATCTATTATAAAATGATAAATCAGTTATTTTCTAATAGATCAGTAATGCAGTAATTGTCGGTCAGGGACTAGGCGATTGTGTTTCTGTGGCATTTTGTGTAGGCAAAAAGATCTCCAGTGTCTGTTGCTCCTAGTTCACTTCAATGGATTTAGTTACAAATCACTACTCTGTTCTAATGTAGCCAATGATTAAATCACTAGCTACAAATCGCATTGAGTCGGTGCTATTAGTCATCTGGTGACAGTGTCTTTTACAGACACTAAAATGTTTATTACTGTAAAGATTTTGTCTTATTTTGCGCTGTGTTCACAATTGAAATCTAAGTTAGTTTAATTCAGGTGTTTAACAAATGTTGGTAAGACAGCACTTTGGATTGTGTGATTGATTGGCCAGAGAAAAAAAAAGTGTAATATGAGACCATTGTCTGGAAGGTCTTTTTTTTTTTTTTTACAAAGCATCTATACATATAGTAGATCTGACTGGTCAAAGTGACAGGTGCACTTTACTGTATAGGATATTCCTACTTACCTTCTTTTCTGTCCTTCATTCCAATGCCTGGCTGTCAAAATTACTGTAAACAATCCCTATAATATTTTTAACGTACAGATTCAAACTTGTTATCCTACATTAGATTTGATTATGTATACCACAACTGGACCTCCAGTGCTGATCTTTTCACAAAATATTATTAAAAACTAAATTGCATTACAAGTTGTTTTAACAATTTGTAATTTACATGCATGTAATCTGAACAATACTTTTTAGGACTATACCAGAATATGAAAGCTGTCAATGCTGACTTCTTTTTGAAAGTGCATGTTCCATGGCTGCCAGCTCTATGTCTCTTGCACAGCTTAGTGTACCACTGACCTCAAACAAACATGCATACATCAGGTGTTCTGGCACTTGATATATACATGCTTGTTTCAGGTGGAGTTTAATATATTTAGAGGAACTTTTAAGACCAGACCAGACTGATTATTTAACCTTTGCTCATCTAACGTAATATAATTCTGTTTATATATAGTAATGTTAGGTAATTTTTTTCTTTTTTTCTCTATGATTAAAGTGACTTCTTACACTGACCACCCTATGTAAAAATCATTGGAATGTCAGTGCAGGAACTCAGCAGCCTGCACTTATTTCATGTAGTCATAGGGATGGTAATGTATACAGCGCATTTAAAAAATCAAATGTTTAATATTAAATGTAATGATATACAAAATGTAATAGTACGCATGACGATGATGTGATCCTATAGTAATCCCCTGGTAATTTCTCTTATGATTGTCCTGTCTAGTGTTGCTTGAATGTGCGTCAGTCCTGTTTGAGGTCTGTTTGGCTGAAATGTGACAAATTCAGGTTTAGATTATCAGTTGACCCCTATTTACCCCAACAATGGACTCACATGCCAATATATACCATAGTTACCATCTTTGAGCCCATTGTGTACATGGCATGTAGATGCTTTCTGCTGCATACAAAGAAGTAGATTAGATAGCTGTAATCTGGGCCTATTTTACAAATATCTATAAACAAGAATACTAGGCCTAGAAAAAGCCTAAACCCAGTCTTTATTTTCATCAGGTGTTCCTTCTTAATTACCTGTCTACATCTATGGTGGAACAACATTAGATTTCCGGTATGGTCATTAGATATTTTTTTGTACTTGTGGAACAATAAATATAACAAAATGTTTTAAATGGTATATTTAACTGAGCAAAATAAAGCAAATAAGATAAGTTTATTGTTTACATACACATTATCAAGTAAGTAGTTGAAAAGCCATTATGGAGTCATTGGACCTGATTTAATAATGCTTTCCAAAACTGGAGAGGATACAATATTTACCAGCAAACCTGGAATAGATTTTCTAAATGTAACTTACTATTTGTTAGAAAATGTTTTCAGTCCTAGACCAGATCCATTCCAGGTTTGCTGGATCACCCAGGTTCACTTCTAAATGTAACTTGCTATTTGTTAGAAAATGTTTTCAGTCCTAGACCAGGTCCATTCCAGGTTTGCTGGATCACCCAGGTTCACTTGTGAAAGTGTATTCTCTTCAGCCTTGGAGAGCTTTAATAAATCAGGGTCATTGTTCTGGTATGTCTGTAGATACCTTAGAACTTTTATTGATGTGTGTGTATGTCATTGTTATTGTGTCAAAGAATATCAAGATATTGATGTGTGAATACACACACACATGTCTCTTATCCATGGCTCTGTTGCAGTCTGTATACCATTACTATCAACTATAATCCTGACCATAGGATCAGACCCTGTACAGATGTCTGATGCACATCATATGATTATCCTTGGAAAAGTTTTTATCAGTGACAGATGAATGACTGGGTGCTGTACACCTGTGCATGACCCTTCGTCTTGGGTGACGATTATCTGACATGTGTACATAGCTTAAGGATAGTCAGCTAAAGGAAAAAGGTGAGCAGGTTTTTAATAGTTATACTTGTAAGCATTGTATGCCAAAGAATATGTAACACAGCACAGCAGATGACTAATTTGGGTTTTGGTCCTTGCACCAGCTTCAATTTTCTTCTTTTTGCTCCTACCACTCCTTTTGGATAATAGTAGGAAAGGAAACCTTGGTAAATAATATAGGGGAAGTATGTAACTGCCTGTTATTCCTCTTGCATGACATTGCTAATCCTTGAAGATAGGCTACCTAGGCACCATTATTTAGCGGAGGTGGGGGGTGTCCTTGGCCCTATGTAAGCCCTGGATAGAATTAGGTTAAATAGGGCACCTTCTACTGTCCCTCATGAATGTTCTCATTGGAGGGGGGAGGTTAGCAAAAAATGTAGGTATAGGTTGTCTTTTAGGTAAATTTTTTGCTTTTCCCTGCATGATTATTAAATGGAAACTGGCTCTTCCCCCAAATCTCCCATGATGAATCATTTACTTTCTTTTTAGATTTTTACTGGTAAATAGCATCTATTTAAAGTGGAACTTTAAAAGGTTCTTGCTATTTTATTTGAAGAATCTCCTTTTCTTAAGTTTATCCCATCTATTATTTCAGGAGGTGAATTTAAATAATACATTAATGCTGCAGCCTCCTAGGATAAGTGATGTGGGCATCCCAGACTGCAGAATTGATGTGTCAAGCAAACATGTCTCTTTTGGCCCCTGATGATGGTGTACCAGAGCCTGAACAGCATATATTACACAAACAGATGAATCATTGTTTTTGACTCATTGTTCAATCTCACACATGTGCAGAAAGAGATATGATCTAGGTAAAAAAGATGAAAATACTGGGATATGCTGGGGGTGTACGTATGTTTATGAAACTTCATGGGAAAAAAGGTACATACACATAAAAAGGTGGAGGGTCCACTTTAAAAAAAAAATGTTGTACCCCTCATTGTTTTAATGAAGAGCTTTGTGGTTCCTTGTACCTCTGCTGCTTTCTCTATAACCTGGCTGATGTAATAAAAACATGGGATCAGTGTTATCTAATTGCCACTCTTAAAAGTCCAACACTTTGTTTACTTAACACGATGTTTAATTTTCATTTAATTATACGATATTACAGATAGCCTTTTGCTTTTCACTAGTACACAGTGTAATATTTAATCAGTGATTATATCCAGTTAACAACAGGAACATTGTTTCATTCCTAATGAACTGGCCTATTATACTTATTGTTCGGACACAGCCAGCAAAAATGGGGATATTCTTACATTTGTTTCAACATTAGAGCTCTAACAGTTTTTTGTCAAGTTACAATAAATAACAATGCATAGTAAATAGGCAGAAGAGTGACTGATTCATGCTGATTGTGGGCAAAAAGATTCTTTGCTTTGGGTCCTTTTCTATACAACATGCTGGAATAATATAAGCTTTAAAAAAGTACATAACAGAGTTAAGTGGTGACCAACAAGTATAAATGCAGTGTGCACTGCTTTTCCTCAATACAATCACATTTCCCTATGGTTTCTCCTTTTAAAGACCCTGTAAGCGCTGAAAAATGATCTGACAAATGTACGCACAGGTGCCCCAACCTCCATGTTTATTCAACACGAATGAGCAGATAAGTAGTTTGAATGAATGGTTTGAGGGCAGTAGTACCAATCTCATTTATTCCCCATGGGTGGCCTTGAGCAAGGTGCACAAATCAATATTCATATTCATGAAAAGCTTGGTTTACTATCTCAGTAAAATCAACTTTATACTCTGCAAATGTCAAATATGGGGTTGTTCTGCCCTTCTGTCCTGCATGACTTGACAACAAAGGAACCTACAAATGATTTTTAGATACAAATCCCAAGCTTACAGCCAGGTAATGAACATATTTCACAACGCAACTGGGAATAGGAATTTAAGTATAACTTTTAGACTACAGATAAAATTTGAAGAATGTATTCCACTTTTTACCAGTTATAATATTGAAAATTATAGTATTTTATGCAATTTTTCTGTGATTGTACTTGATTTACTGTTAGTATAAAGCATCATTTAATCATGATCAGTAGATATAGGCGAGGATTGATTGACAATATTGATGCCTCTTAACTACTACACCAGCAGATGAATCCTGAGCGTTTATTGAGACCAGGTTGTATTTTTTGGCTGACTGTTTTATCTTTAAAAAAAACATTCTGATAGAGCTGTTTATGATTGATTGAAATGACTGAGATGATTTACTAAACTATTATCAGGGCATTGTGGTTAGAGAGCCATGTCTATGCGGCCAACAATCACCTAATAAATTACCACTTTCAAGGGGGATGATTGAGCCAACACATAAGGAAACCCCTGCTAGTAGATAATAGGAATTGGAAATATCTGGTGTCTGAATTTCTCCATTGTGCATAAGCATAGATATACAATGCAATGGAACCATTACTTCATGTCTGTAAGATAGTTTTTAGTTCGCTGTACCAGAAGACAGGTGGGTAATGCTTGCATGTTAAACTGACTTCTTATATCCTTTGTATATCTCAAGAGTTGATATGATATGAGTACCAATGTGAATGCACCTTGCTATATGTCCACTTGCCTTGACAGAGCATCCATAAACGCATAAGCGTGTAAGAAAGTAGAATTAATATTCCTGATCCTGTACATGAATTTTTACAGTGTGCATTCATGAACTGATGGGCTTTTTAGAGCACTGACAACTTGACTATGATGAAGATTATAAATCAGCACAAGTCTTAGCAGTTGAACTTCACAGAATCATTTTTTCTATTAACTGCGTTCAGTGCCCAAGGTGACTTGTCCATGCCATTGGGCTTGAAAAGAACCCAATCGTGAACACCTCCTTTTTCTTCTTTTTACAAAGAAGCACTCCTCTACTTTCTCTGATGAGAAGCATAACGATATATTAACAAAAGCAAGAAGACACAAAACCTGCTTCACTGCACCTGTCTGGATTTTTTTACACCTCTAGGCACATTGTGCTCTGGATATTATATCCCTTTAAAGCTAAAAAAAAAACAACTGATGGTATCAAATTTAAAAATGGAAAAAAAATACATATTGTTTTCATGTGGTTCAATAACATAATGTACACACATACACACAGTGTGCACACATACAAACATGCTTTACAGGGGTTCTTTGCTAAGTTTAATTGAATTTAAAATATAATAAATGCATTTTTCACAAAAAAAGGTCTCTATACAAACTGCTTATAAGCCTTTGTGCTGCTCACTGTAGCCAATTAGGTTTTTATCTTTTAGAAGTAGCAAGGTAACTGAATGATTTTCATGGATAAAAGCTACAGCTTTCGGTTGAGTCTTTTTGCTTTTTGCTTTGATGTTATTGATGTCATCACATATTGAGCAGGCTTATACCTAGTTTTAAGTGATTTTAGATTCTAGAAATAGTAAAATGGTTTACTCCATAATTTTGTTCCATATATGTATATACCCTATGTTTTTGAAATGTAAAAAATAATAAATTCCCACATTTTTATGCATAATGTAACTTTGGCTAACGAGTTGCTGACATAAGTGAGGCACTATAGTATATAGGTAATAGAATAACAGGCTCAACACTTATTGGGCAGGAAATAGCCTGAAACCTTTTATAAATGACATATAGATAGAACACATAATTTCTTTTGGTGTGGCTTTGCCTACCAATGCCTCCCATGCAATGTGCAACTTAATAGTCAACATTAGATTAGGAGATTATTTGTCACGGGTAAATATACATGATTGGGTGATTTTATAGCTAGTAGTTTGTGTTCTTTCCAGTAGAAAATAAGGTTTTTTGTTTCAATCAGTTTTATTAAAATTTTTGAAAAGTCAGTACATAACAGAAAATATCACGTATATGAACATAGCAAAAAAAAAGGGGAGGACCAAAAATCTCCCGTAACATCGAGTATAAACAGTAAGAAAATACGTGTGACATTTTACATTTTACTTTTAACAATTGTCTAACAGTGCAAATAAGTGCTTATACATCCGCCAGAATATATAAACCGGGGGTAAAGGGAGGTACAGCAATAAAGTATACATGTCAAAAAATGGCCAGAAAAACATATATCCCTGCATTAATTGGAATGAAAAAACTAATCCAACACATGTATTAGTGGATCAATTAACATACTCATCTCTGGATATATCTGACAGGTATAGCAAAAAGCACTTGCATAACACTAGTTAACAAGAAAAAAAAAGGGGGGGGGGGGGAATAATTAACTAAACAGCCCAGGGAGAGATATGGGTTCAACAGGGTGGATAAGGGGGAAGGGGAAGGAAGGTGGGGGGGGTAGCGCCCGACTGGCCAAGCGCACATTTAAACCATCGGAGCATTACATATCGTTTCAAGATAATTTGAACTACACTGATACTCTCTCTTTGATTAGCTTGAAAATAAGGTTTGATGCTATGGCTCAATTTAAAGAAGATATATTTTGGAAAGGTCTGCAAAACAATAGTTCTGAGCTGCTTCCCTAAAATGCCAATAAGACAAAGTGGTCTTTTATTCAAATTATTACATTTGTCATAGAAAAAGAAAAAAAAAATGTGTCCCAGATGCTGCAAAAATAAAGCTTTGTAAAAAAAATTTATGCAAAAAAGTCTAAAAAACCCCCTCTCCTCCCTCCAAAAACAATCGCATCCTCTGAGAATCAGTTTTGTTAATATCTGCTAGATACCCTGTTCTTTTTAGAAATATTAACATCTAATTTAGTTCACTTTATTCTGCTGTGATAATTTCATAGTAGAAATGCATGTACATGAACGTTTCAGTTTGTTTGCTTCAATACATGATTATTAGGACAAATCATGCCAAGCCACACTGAATTAAATTTTTTTTTAAGATTAGTGATGATGTTTTCTGGCAGACATCTGGGACCTCTATAAAAGTTTTACATTTTCACTGTTTTAACAGCCAGATGGTTGTCCACTGAAGAAACACTTCAGAGCTGAGTCGATAGACCTTCTGCTCATGCTGTTGTGGCCAATATTCCCTTGCCATGCATTGATCAGCTACCATGATAAAATATCTTGGATATTGTTTCTGCTGTTTGAATGAAAGAATACCTTAAAATAGTTTGTGCCTCACTGATCTAATGCATTAAAACAGGTGTTAAGGCTTAGAACATAGCTGCAGGTTACACTATCACATACTTAGACATGACAGCTGGGATACCACACATGAGCTTTATAATGGGAATCTAGTTCCAAGCAAGACATTCAGTCAACTTTGGGCGTCTGTGGCTAGCCATACTATACATTTGGTTTATCTAATAGTAAAGTTTAAAGCATGTAAACAGAAACCTTTTCTTTGCTAAAACATGTCTAACTTACCATAACCTAAATCTGGATGCTAGTGTCTGTTGGTACATTCCGTGTTCAAGTCTGTAGAGCAGTACAATGAGTAATGAGGCAAGAAAGTATGCCTTCTACCCCACATGACATGAGGACTATCACATGGGGAGGTGTTAAATTGTTATTAATGTTAATATTTGCCTACATATGTGGGTTTAGAAACTGTTAGCCCAGAAAAAATATGGGGGTTTAATTTAGTAGGTTTAGATCTAGAAGAGGTTTGCTTGAAGATTACTGTTATTGTGGATTTCAGTGTTACAAAATGTGCACACTATAGAATATTTTCATATTTCTAAGACATTTTGTATACAAAAAGTTTAGGATTTTCTACCAATACAACCCATTCTTCAAATATTTAATAATCAACATATACTATACTACCCACCAAATAGACAGGCATTTATTAAAAATTAAACAGGTATTTATCATGTAGTCTTTCCAGCAGATAGAACTTTAGCTTATTTCTTATTTTTTTATATAAAAGAAACACATTAGAAGTTAACAATTGCCCTTCAAAACCCTCCAATAAACCTACAGACAACCACACATCTACGGAGTTCATCAGCAGACAGTTTTGGGGTAAAAATGCTGTTAACTATTTTTAATTGTTTCAGCTTAGATGGGTATGTGTGTTATGCAGAAAAGGTTAAAAGATACAGGCATGGATGCCTGTGAGAAATTGAGGCAATGATAAATCTTTAGTTAATTGGATCATTTATGACTTCAAGGTATGATCTATGGCCTGCTCCAAAGTGACTAAAACGTAAGGTCGAAAACTAAGGCCATGAAATACAAATATAGGAGCTGTTTACCTGCCAAAAGAATTTCTCATATTTCTCATGATCTTTGTTTTATTTGTATTAATAACACGTTGAATGGCAGATTG
Source organism: Pyxicephalus adspersus (assembly GCF_032062135.1). NCBI lineage: Eukaryota > Metazoa > Chordata > Amphibia > Anura > Pyxicephalidae > Pyxicephalus > Pyxicephalus adspersus. The sequence continues at coordinate 82,297,860 of NC_092860.1, forward strand.
AGATTCCTCTATATTGGGCATAATTTGGCCATTTTGCTTTACGGGATATATGACTTTTGCAGCTATTTAATGGTCTAATAAAGATTACCCCTTAAGGTTGATTGATTTTTGGACAGCTCACATTTGTTAAGTATGAGATGGCTTCTTTGAGGCATGGCAGGTTTGAGGATGATGGATCACTGCAAGATATTAATTGCCTTTACGCCTGTTATAAAAATCTAATTTATACATATGGTAGACTGTTTTAATTATTTTTCTATATACTCTTGTTCAATGTACCTAATTAATGGATATACAGTATGTGGCTTAAGGAGAAAGTGCTCTAATTAAAATTGGATGAAAAGCGATTTTGGCATAAGTGCTTATCTATATAAGTGGAATATAATGTGTAATACAGAAAAATAAATTTAAAAAAGAGTGTTTTCCCAAGTTGTGCCTTTTTTAACTGGAAATAGTGTACTTGTAATGAATGGCACTTGTGTACATTCATCAAAGAGATCTAAAGAGAATAGTAGATGTCATGTTCTAATATTATTACATGATTTAGGGTTGAAAAGTGGAGCTTGTCTGCATGTCTGAAGATTTACCTATCTGTTCATGTGCTATTATCTAGTATTTATATAGCGCCAACATATTACGCAGCACTTTACAACAGTCATGTCACTTGCTCAAAGGGGCTCACAATCTAATGTCCTTGCTATAGTCATATATTGTTAATACAGTCTAAGGTCAATTTTGTGGGAAAGCCAATCAACCTAACTGCATGTTTTTTTGGATGTGGGAGGAAACCAGAGTACCAGGGTGTTTCCCACGCAAACACGGGGAGAACCTGCAAACTCCATATAGATAGTGTCCGGAATGAGATTTTAAGCTGGGATATAGCACACAGGCCAGAGTGCTATAAAAAAGTTTCAGCCAATACAAGCTTACCTATAAAGTTTAAAATGTCTATATCCTGCGATGTGCGAAAGTAGCTTATATTTATACATCTTTACATTTTATAAATGTAGATGTCCTGTGATTACTTCCAATGATTTCTGTCCCAGTGACTTTTGTTTGCTTTTATAGGATGGGCCAATATTTTACTTTTAGTTGTACAGGGTTTTCCAAATACATTGCGATAAACAGATCAATGATCCCACCTATTTTTACACTATGGGTCTGATTTATTAAAGCTCTCATAGGCTGGAGATGATACACTTTCATCAGTGAAGCTGGGTGCTTCAGAAAACCTGGAATGGATCTAGTCCAGGCTTTAAAAGTTTTGCTAGCAAATAGCAAATATCTTTGAAGAAATCCACTCCAGGTTTTCTGGAATTCATCAGCTTCACTGATAAAAGTGTATTCTTTCCAGCCTTGGAGAGCTTTAATAAATCAGGCCCTATGTGTGAGTGTACAGGACATGGGCCATGCCTGGGGCCAGTCATTTTATAATAGTGGCAAGCTCCTCAAAAGTCCTTATGGAGGGCTCCATAAAGGACCAGTTTACCTATGTACAGTTAGCAAAGATGCACTATGTTGACCAACACATTTAAAAAGTTTGATGTTACATACATATATTCTTTCCATCCAACTGTGATAAAGGGTACCTTTCTCTTTCATTTTAAATATATGGCTTTCTCGTAATTATGCATTAAGTTATTTCAATGATAGCCCATCAGTACAAAACAGGCACATACCAAGAGTTGACCATTACCGGGTAAACAATATCAAACAAAGGATCTGATGGCGGAACTGCTGAAGTTGTTAAGAAACTGGGGTTTATGAACTTAAGTGGAAAAAACAAACCAAACTAAAAGTTATAGTTTAGTTATAGGTGGCATCTGATAGGCCAAGTCAGCCTCTGGCTTTTATGTTGTTGATGTTCCAACAGCAAGATTCCACTTTAACCATTCTAATGTTAGTACTTGGGAGTAAAATGCATTAAAACATTGAAACAGTGGTCCCTTCAAAATGGACAGAAAGTCATAAATGAAGGATATAAGATTTTATCAGATGGGTCTAATCCTTTTTCTGCAGGACCTGTTTTTCCATTTACAGTATCATAAAACACATCTGAGGGGTTGGAAGTTGAACCCCTGTCAGGTCTGTATGCCTATTGAGGAGATTCATGCTCTCTTTTTGTCATGACGGCCATTTCCAGTCAAACATTTCAGGTTCAAACAGGAATAGATTGAAAATAGTTATTTAAAACACTTGTCTGGGTGGCAACTGTCTCAGAGGATATTTCCTTCATTTTGGAGATCTAAGCAAAAAATGTCTGAAGCGGCAGGAAATGTACCTATTTGGTTTTGGATATACTTTAACTTCCAATTATCTACTGAAATAGTATTATAGGGCAGTGTTTCTCAATCAGGGTTTGAGAGCAATTAGTGTTCCCCAGGTCAGTTTTACTAATACCAATTATCTTTTGGCTGTCTGTACAAGTGAAATTCTTTCTGTTGACAAGCAAATTAGGAGACATTCTCCCTTTTGACACCCAAACTAATGCACTTTTTGGATATAATATTTATACACGGGGTTGTTTCAAGGGTCCCATTATGTAAAAAGGCTGCTTTGGAGTGGTTACAGTAAATGGGATGAAGACTTGTCTCTCTTCTTTTTCTAACTTTCTGCTTTCCTACAGACATTGTAATAATCTGCGTTCAGAGTAATCACTTTAATATTCTGTGTTCAGAGTAGTATTTTAACAATCCAAGTAGGGAGTAAATCCATGCACCCAGCTAAAGAAAATTCTATTTAATGATTTACTGATTATTTTTCCTATGCACCAAATCAATGAAAAAGTAACAACTATAAACAGTAGCGATATTTAGATAAAAGTACTAGCAAAAGTTATATCCAACCAAAAAAACATTTACACTAGAGGGTATACTGGAGGCTATAAAACTTGAAATGCATCTAATGCATATTATTGTGCTAACATCCCCTTAAGGATAGCCACTTTGCTTTGATAGTTATATACACGTCAGGTCAAGAGATCTGTGTAATGTCTTCCCATTCCTGACATAGCTTGTCCTGGTTGTTGTTCTATTAGATGCCAGCAGGGATTTTCATAACATGATATTGATGTTGCCGCTGTGAAACAATCTCCTAAAAGCCATGGGAAGAGTTAAGATTCAGCAAATACAGAATTAGGATAGGAAACTGGATCTGTTTGTAAGCTTCTTTAACATATGATAAAGTGCTAAGGGAGTATTTTTTCGAGTCAGTCAGTATTAGTAAAGCTAGTAGCTATTAAAACATTGAAAAGTACTTTACAGCTTTACTGAATAATAATAAGAAAGAATTTCTTTAGTATGTGCTTGCTTTAGGCTATTTAGGGATTCATTTTTACCCTATTAATTTAATGTACATATTAGTTTTCATGTATTTAAGAAGGATCTGATCTAAAAGGCAAAGGATTAGTCACCAGTGTTGCCTTACGTTTTTATAGTGATAATATGATTTCAATGATACTAAGAATTATTCTGGTTTGTTCTTCACTTCTCCTGTATTTGGAGGTCTTGACAAGAGGAAGGGTATGCTTTTTCATATTGGATCATCTCTCCTGATGAATTGTGGTCAGTGATTGTGTGAATCAGGAGAAGAGGTGGAAGAAGCACATGAATAAAGCCAAAGCAAGAAGATCTTTACTCTGAATGTTCTTCAGGTCAACTTTTATCCAAACTAAGAAGCCCAGTGTTTAGGGAACCCTCGGGCATTAAATCTTTTGGAGGGCAGTAGCTAAATAATTATTACCTTCATAATTTTCCCAAAACAAGTGACGGAGTTTATGTAAATCAGAATGCTATTGAACCTTTTCCCAACAGCATAAAAAAACATAAAAACAGTAAAAATATATTTTTCTAATGCATGATTTATGTTTAAAAGAGCTCTCAAACTTCTAATTATACTTCTTTGGCAACCAACAACCAAACAAACAATTTCCATGGGTTTAAAGCAATAGTGATGCATCTTACTGAACCCAGGAGAATCAAAGAACAGTGACTGTATAGTCACACTAGGGTGCTCACTAGCAAATTTCATATAAAAAAAGAAAATAATGTGTGATTAAAGCCTGGCTGACTGGGCTTAAGTGAAGTATTTTAGTCTGTGAACCATTATTTTGCTTTGGACATGAAACGATTACACTCCAAGCAATATGTTTGTGCAGCTGTTCTGCAAACTTGGTTGACTTCGTGTCAGTTTCACTTGCAACAGAGCGTAACACCACAAGTTAATGAATTCTGGTAAACAACTTTTACCATCGGACTTTTTTGTTCCCCACCCTTTCACCTGTCATTAGTTTATGTTAATGTCTCTTGCTGAACAAACCAGCAGTATCATCTATTAAACAGCATTGACTTGCACATCTAATGATGAAAATAAAAAATGCAAGATAAAACATTTTTGCAAATGGTGTAAATTAATTCACACACTTTTGCATGAACACATTTACAACAAATTTGATAAATAAAACATACATATGTCAACTTTGCAAATTGACATTTTATATGTAATCATGGGCGATAATAAATTTATATTATTTTTGTTATCTGAGGTTTCTTCAAACACTTTTAAAATGTAATCTCTTAATATTTAATTTTGGTCTGGTAAATATATCATTGAATAAGTTCTGTTTTAGCTGTTAAATAAATGATAATACCCAAATAATACCCTTTGGGCCTACTGAGAACTTGTCTGCTGATTGTGATTAGTTAGTATCATCTTCATCTGTGTCTGTAAACTACAAGACTCTTCTTTAATTTTGGAGAAGAGTAGAGGACGAGGTGCTCCACAATTCTAACACACTTCCTTTCCCAGTGTGACAGTGCCTTATAGATTTTTAGATTAGATGGGGTAGTGTGAGTAAGCATTGTCACCATTGGACAAAAAGTACTGCCAGATGAGGATGTAGGAAAAAAAGTCTAAAAACAGAAATTAGATATAACCAACAGGTATGGTAAGCTGCAATATCTTTTTTCTTGGGTTCAGATGCCCTTGACTCCACAAGCCTTTTTCTCCTTCACCTTCTTCGCACTCCCAGTTTATTGTTTTTGTTTTAGCTTTGTCTTATTTTTGTGCATTATACGTTTTAGTATTTGTAGTATAGCCCAAGGTTTCTTTCAGACTCTGTATCCACCCACATAGCTGGCAGCTCCTGGCTGTACAGCAAACATCTACTGTGTGGCCTTGGAGAGGTAAACCCTACCACAGTGTTCTCCCCAGCCCCTTTTAGCTGGGTGCACCACCTGGCACTTTTCAGGAACCATCTGGCTGTCTTTGGGTAGTTGCTGAAGAGTTGGGTCCCTAAACACGGGCTGCCACCCACCTCTGTGGTGGAGATATTCAAGCCGCAACTATGCAATCCAAAAGCAGCATGTCTTATTTGCAAACCATACCTTTATCTGCCACAGTCTGTCACATTCGTTAAGTCAATGTGGGCCTAAAATTGTCCTCTTCATTTCCTTTTTTTTTTAATAATTATATAAATTATTTTTTGCCAACACAATGTTTGCATGATCCGTGAACCCCCATATACGTACAGCAAAATATAATGTACAAAGTCTGCTGATTAAAATGATATAATTAATTTGGAAGGCTTTTTTTAAATTTTACCCACTCCATTGTTTGCTAAATCACAGGACAGCAATTACTATCAGTCAGAAAAATTTTAGCAACTAGATATTTCTCCCTAGAATGATCAGGCTAGACTGCCAAGGTCTGCTGTCAACCTACAATATTGTAATTATGCTAAAATGAGCTATTGTCTGCAAGCACCTTTACTTTAGTCATGCCAGTGGGTGAAGATGAAGACGTACATCATTTAAATCATATTATATTACATTTATATTTGAATGTAGTTAGTAAGTGTGATTTTGGTTTGCTGAAATTTTTGTGAAATTTTCCTAATTTACTCGTTTGAAGTCAGTAGATTAGACGTATGGTATATGGTAGTTTAGGGTGGCTTGTGTGTGTGTTTTTAGATCATTTTTTTTTTAAACTATTTATTCTTTTTAAGATTAGTTGATTGATAGTTAAATTGTAGAGTATTTTTTTTATCATATAACAATAAAAATACCTAAGAAAAAATGTAGAAAGTGTAATGACCTTTCAATGAAAAATGTTTAACGGCCTGAAAAGGTTTTAACCACTGAGCCTGACAAATAACTATGTTATTACTTTGGTTATATGTAAATGACAAAACCATTTCAAAAGGCTTTTCGAACGAAAAAGAGAAGGGAGAGAGAGGGTGGCACTACCCATGACGGAATGGGGACTGGTGAGTATAAAATGGGTTTAGTTCTGCTTTAAATACCATTGTTTGAGCATATTGAATGTCAGAGGTTGTGAAAGGCCATATAGGTGTACTTCTGGAGTCATTCAATGGACTTACCACCTGCACTGTGGTGTATTATTATACACTATTATGGAGCCTGTAATTCCTAATGGTGGCATGAAGTCTGTAAATACCTATAAATACAGTTTAACTTAAGTTTCATTTAACAAAAACGGTGCAGCATATTTTTACATTCATTGAAATGATGAAAAAATTAAACTCAATTCAGAACATTTGTGATTATATTCAGATATGTGCTGCATTAATTGCATATTTTTTGAAGGAGCCTGCCATTTTTGATCTAGATTGATTGAATAGATTAGGAAGGCCTTCATATTGCATTGGTAAATCAAAAGTTCATTGTACCCGGACAGTATGGTGAGACGTTAACACGTGAGCTTTAGGGGAACATAAAAAAACTACCACAGCTTCTACTTTTCAGAAGTCTAAGTACAAAATTGCACCATTCTATGATCATCCTGCGTTGCATATAAAACCCCAAAAACCTTTTAATGACTGTACCCTAAATGAGGTATGCAATGAAAACAGGTGAAAAAAATCACATAAGAATAAAACGCAAAGCATCTGAAACCAGGTGTCATTCTAAATTATTTTCTTTTAATATGTAAATGACAAAACCATTCTCTGCTTACTAAAAGTAAGTTTTTGTGGAAGAGGTATGAGGCCCAGAAAGTGTAAGTGAATTGTTCATTTTAGTGAAAGGCCTGACCTACTGTCATTTTTTATTTACCTTCAGAATGTGTGGGTCACAAACAGTGGGGCAAATGTCACAAAACTTGAAAAGCAAAGAGAGAAAAGAAATAAAAGTATATTACAGACAGACAAATAAATCAAACTTGTGATATTGTTGCGACTTTCCTTTTAATTCTAGAATTTAGTGCACCCAAAAAAGAATGGGCATTTATGGACATAGGGGTAAAGTTCCTAAGTAACACTATCCAGGTCAAGTTTAGGCAGAGCACTAAAACAACAACAACATGTGTGCTCATACACCTGCCTAGACTACTTGCATCAGACATTAGGCAGAGTTTTTAGGTGTGGAACAGCCTTAGTGCACAGTGTTAGCAATGTCCTTATACAATGCCTAGCGGAGCTGCTTTACACAACTATAATCTACCAAAGGACTGGTGGAAAAGGGATGATTCATAACTCTGCCTACGGCTTTATTGGCTAATGTACACATAAAATGTGCTATGGCTTAGGTTTTAGAATTCAAATGGAGTATGCTTTCATGGGCTTTTTAGGAAAAAAACTTACTTTTGAGTTGTTTGACTTGTTTAAAAGATTCTATGTCTGTTTCCTCTTTTTTACACAGATGTTTTGAAATTTTTTGCTTTTCTTTTGCATTTGACTTGACTTGTATTGGAAAGAAAATCCATTTAAATATTCGTTATACCAATGTACTTCAAAAGATTTTTCTCTAATTAAGATTTTTAAGCTATTTTTAAAATGTCCGGTAAAACATTTTCCAACTTTTAACATGAAGTACTGACCTGATCTTAGAGTTAGGTGAGTTACTTGGCATTCTAACCATTTGGGAAAACTAAAATACAGTAGTTTGTAGACCATTCTTACTGATAGAGTCAAGCATGTGACATTGCTCACCTAAGCCACCTTAATGTGATAGAAACCGAGACAATGATCGTTTCTATAATAACCAGAGTAAGTGAGTAACAGGTTGAAATAAAAAGGGTCAGACATTTCTTTCTTTGGTAAAATCGGATGTTCCGATAGACTCAAACACGTGCTGGTTCTCCCAGCATATTAGATTTCTTTAATTATCCTCAAAGAACGAGCGTTAAGGAGCAAGGCAGAACTTGAAAAGATGTTCATATCAGCACAATGACTCTTGAGAAGCAGTTCTTGTAAGTGAAATAAAATCTCAATTTGCTGGATGCGTTAAGCCTTGAGCAGTAAAGAAGTCAGTGTTATAGGTTGTGGGCACTAAACCTTACACTTCAAACATAAACTCTCCAAGGTTTCTGAGTAAAAGTCGACTATGTAGCAGATAAAGGATTTACTGTGTGTCAACTTCATTCTGCAATCTTATTGCTTACACTACCTTGGTTGGAGAGGGGGCTAAATGTCACGTTTCAGTGCTTTTTGACAGTTTTGTAACTTATATATTACACATACAAAATCAATACAATATGTCAAGCACATAGTATGCCATGTGGGGTATCACCAACGTAAAGTGTTAAGATGGGTTAGAAGAACATACAGTTTTAATGAAAGTTGTCAAACTGTATGGAACGCAATGAAAGATGGAGAAACAATATTTTCTGCATCACACATGGCACCTATCATAAAGGTAGAAGAAGAAAAACAATAATAAATATATGCTGATGCAACTAGTTTTTGTCTTTTTTGCAAGTATTTTTTAACTACTAATATTTTAGTTATATTTTAATTAAAGGTTGTAAAAAAGCATACTTTTGTGGAAGTAGGCTCTAGTGCTTTTACTGTAAATCACAAATATGCATTTGTATTAACAATACTGTATGGCTTCAATTACCCCTTTCTATATGGTATTGCAGGATATAAGTAGAACAATAACCTACTCCCATGTGCCCACTGCCCAAGCTCCTGCCAAGCTAGATGTTTTTTATTTATTGCCTGGGTCCCCATGCTTCAGTGTGTGAGTCTGAAGGCAGACTGCTTCTTTTGTGGTCTGTCTTTGAAGAAAACAAACTGCTATGTGGCATTGACAGCACTGGTAACTGCACTAAATGTTGAATTGTAAACTAGAGTTTTTTTTGTTAAAAGCAATGCATCTGATAAGCAACCCAATTATCCTGTGGTGGAAAAACATAGCTTATTTTCAATCACAGCAGTATGCCTACCTTAATGCCTGCAAATGCACAGTGATCCCAGCACTGTGATCCCAGCCATGGCCCCTTTCACACACCTATTATGAATTAAAGCCTGTGACTGGCAGCGGGTATAGTAAGTCACTGCCTGGTGTATCGATTCAGGTAGAATCAACACACAGGTAAGTTAGATTTTCCTAGGAATGGGGCCACCTAGGGACAGATAAGTTCAGACTTTAATTTTAGATCTGAGTTCTTAAAAACCTGAGATATCCCAGTGAACAGTGAACTGAGAGTCCCAGTGGTCAGTTTAGTGTACAGACAGCTCTGCTATGTAAGAAAGTAAATACATTTCATGGTTAGAACTAGAATTAGACATTTAAGTTAGGGTTAGCAATTTAAAGTTAAAATTGAAATTCAAGAAGATATGAAATACAGAAATGAATGCATCCCAATAATTGTATTATTTAAATGCAGGCAATGTTAGTAAGTAACCTGACTGCAGTCCCTGTATAGCAAGTGTGAAATAATGGAGGAAGAAACAGGACAATAATCTAACCAGACCAGAGGAATATTAATACAAAGAGAAAACAGAGTGACATATAGATGACCCAATTACTGTGTGGTTGCTTTCACTTTGCAGACACAGGTTAGAATGGATCAGGACAGTCTGGGCTCAGAGGTGCAGGGTTGAATGGTGCTGGTCATCCAACTGAGGACAAAAAAGCAGAGCTGAGCAAACCTTGGTATTAAGGGTATTTAGGCAGAAGCTGGTTTTGTTATTTATACTTATCGTTTTTATATTTGGACTTTGTTCTTCTTTAAAAAGTTGGAGATAAGCTTGGAATAATCTGTTTTTAGGGCACTTTTCAATGCAAAATTAGTTAAAAAAAAGTTAGTTGGCTTAAGGCAGAGGTAGGCAAACTCTGGCCTTTAGGCCAGATATTGCCTAGCCAGTAGTTTGTTCTGGCCTAACGCCCCCTGGCCGATGAAGCCTAATCCCAGCCGGCAACCCGCAGTGGAGCCGGAACAAACTACCGGAGACGCCGGGGCTCTGGAACCGCATGCGGCTCTTGAGCCTCCGTTTTGTGGTTCCCTTGCCTATTTACTGTGGCCAGCATTAACACTTCCGCCGCCATGGTAAATAGGAACCATTCCCTTTCCTTCATATGCATTGCAAAGGAGAGGGATTTCCCTTCAGGGGGCATTCCTGGTGGGGGGCGGAGCCATTAGAGCAGGACTCCGGCCTAGTGTTCTCCTGCCTACCACTGAAATGGTCAAATAAGTTTGCTGACCCCTGGCTTAAGGGTTTATTTGGAGGTTTCTTTTAGTTGGTATATTTCAGAGTTAGGAGTTATGTTTAGGCTTAGTTCACACAGGCGGTCTGAAACAATAAACGCTACCTAACCACAGGTGGACACTTTGAGCAGCATATCTATAAAGACAACAGCCTATCAAAACCACTTGAACGCTCATTCACTGTAGAATAGGAATGGCAGAAACAGCTGTCATAAACCTTCTGCATGAACCAAGTGTAAGTGTTATGGGGAGCTCAGCTGTTAGGAAATCACAGCTCCATGGAGAGGACCACTATGCCAATTGGAGAGTAGCAAAACCAGTGTGCCATAGTCAACAAAGGTCTTGGTTTTAAAATCACTTATTATATTTTAGCTTACAGCTGAAGTGGTATTGGGTTCATTGTGGGCACTTCAGTGTCCAAAACTTTTTACTACATGTTTTGTCCTGGCAAAGTTAGTAAATTCCCTCAACATCAGTGACTCCAAAGTAATATCATTTTGACGTCAAATAAAACACAATCCTGATATGACATCTTTTGTAGGAGTAAACATCATACAAATGAAAACACTTTATATACAGTATGGTGGTGAGATCATATGACTTTCTGAACTATGCTTCAAATAAAGTGGGGATTATCATGCATCTCTCATCGATGAGATGCATCAATCCTTATTGCAAAACCAATATTAATTTTCCAAAACCTATGGCAACTGAATGGAGCTTGGACCTCAAGGACACTGGTTAATACAGATACATATGGAGGATAAATTGCCCAACATGTACCCAAAACTGGAATGTCACTTTAGAATGGTATGACCTTTTAAAAATAAAGACATTTTTGTTGTTTGCAGACGTTAGAAATATGTTTTTCAGAACAATCAAGTTTTCAAGTAGACATACCCACGTTATTGTGTTGTAAAAATGTGATTTACTGCCAATACCATTGCTATTCAAAGAATACAATTTTTTATAGGATGCATTTTTATTTGGCGTCGATTGTCAGCTTTAGAAATTTTGGCTAGTGACAGCTTATAAATGTTTCTTTATTTGTCTTCACCTGCTTAATAAAGTGAGGACCTTTGACACACACTGTGCTTGCAGAATGTTCCATTCTCCTAATAGGCAGTCTAATGCTGGAGATGAATCTTTATAGATCAGTTAAGTTCCTTTCTCACTCTTGGGTACCATTTATTTGAACGCACTCCAGTTTCCTAGACACACAAGTATTTTACATGTCCACTCTTCAGCAAGGCTTCCTCTGCCTGTGTGACTCATCTGATTTTAAGGACTATAAGAAGATGTGGAGTGTATGTGCATTGTGCAGTACATGTGATTGCAATAATTTATCATGAAAGGAGATTAAAGCTCTATTGCCTCTACTCTGTCTGGCTGAAACAATCTGCACAGGACAAGCAGTACCTCAGCAGCAGTTAGCAAAGTGCTGCAGCCAGCGTGGTGAGCTATAAGAGGAAATAGATACAGAACAGACAATTCTCAATGCACAGGTTCCCTTCAGACATTTGCATGCTGTTTGACAGTGTGACTTCTGGAGCACTGCTTCTGGTATCTCCATCATCCATTGACAAGAGGACGGGAAAACGTAAGTTACTCTTGTATAAATCCTTGAATTAGAAGCGAATGAAGATAAAGGGTGGGGGGTGACAAGCAATTGTTCCTGATATAAAGGGTGCAGGCTTAGAATAATGTGTTTTTTAAATCTATTATCAAGTAGCAATTGTTTTCAAAGAGTGTATTTGAAATAAGGAAGTGGTAGCGGATGAACTGTTGGAAATGCTGTGATCCTTTTGTCATGTAGGAGAATGATTGTGATCCTTTGATTTTGAAAACCTTAAAGTGACCGTTCCCATCTGATCACAGAGCAGTAGAATAGATCTGATGGTAATTAAAGCATAGTATAAATATTTATTTGGCATACCGGAGATGTTTTCTAATTCAAATGATCTCTCTGATAGACAAGGACACACGTACAGTAATGATATACCTGTGAGAAAAGTAAGGCAATTAAAAAGATGTGAAATAATGATATTTTATATAATATTGACATGCTGAGAAATGTATTACGATTACTTTAAATGTCTCTGGGGTATTGATAAGAAAATACTTTAGGTCGACATTATAACGCTGAGGAATGTAAATAAGATTTTACATTTTAATGTAAATGAGATTGTTGTTTGAATAGAATATAATGTTAAAATGCACATTTATTCAAAAAGTAAGCCATCACAGGTAAGGCATGGGCCCTGATGTTAGTTGGTATGTATATTACATTAAATATACACTAAATATTGTTGCATCTTTAATTATTTACAAATGTCTTATTTTGGAACTTATTTGCATTGGAACAAGGTTTTTTTGTTGAGCTTTTGGATTCCTTAGAGATACTTTCATTCTGATACCTGCCAGGCTAAAGATCAGCACAGCTAGGACCATATAGAGTCAATGACAGACCCCCAAATATAGCATTTCCAAATTGCATAAAATGTGAACTGCTTTGAACAAGCATGTCATACTTAAATATGTTCAGTTGTTTGTAATATTTATCACAGCTTGTGAAATTTTAGGAAAAGGCAAAATAAAAAGTTACTTATGGAATTAAAGACTTGAAGGTTTTATCCCTACATAACAAGACATGTCAGCTGACATTTTTATAAAAGATTGCTTGCTGCCTTGTGTGCAGCCCATGGTATATTAACATATGGTATATTAACATATTATTTGTTATCCCTTTAAATCTTAATCTGGGTTTTCAATATCATTCTAATGGTTATTTGTCTATGCAGATTCTTCATGTACAAGGGCTTGATATAAAGTTTAGGTTAGTAATCAAATATACAATAAATATAAAATATTTTTTGTCTTAGAAAAGTTACATTTTCATTTTTCACCTTGACTTTTTAAGTGTAAGTCATACCTATCTGTATCTTGTTTTTTCCAACCTGGTTTAAACTCCTCATCAGTCTTCTATTTCATGTAATAGTAACTGTGCATAGATAATAATAATCTTTTATTGCTTTCTCTATGATGTTGCAATTCTCAGACAACAGATGGGAAACTCTGTGTTTAGTATGTCTGTATACAATGATTTTGCCTGTTTTTTTTTTGTTGATTGGCAGCATGTTGAGGTTATCCGATACAAAAAAAAAATACTTTTTAACATTAGCAAAAGAAAAGATTAAAAAAGTAAAGATTGGTAAATTTAATTTTTACACTGAGTTTTCACAACTGATACCTAGTGCTTTCTAGCGAGCTGTGACATTTGAAAGGAATACCGTAAGTAGCGTACAAAAACCTTTGTGAGAGGTACAAAAAAATCATGTGAGCATTTAGAAAACATGTAGGAACTGTATTGGCATTAGCATTTTAAGAAATACAGGTATTGCTCATTTTACGACTTAGCTGTTTACTGACTGCCCACACTTCCGAGCAGCTCTTCCGACGAGTACACAGCACAAAACTGTACAGTGTACAACCACGTGGCATCTCCTCTTCTGTCTTCTGGTCTCCCTCTTCTGGTCTTCTTCCTCCACAATCCTTGGTTCGCAGTACGCTTGCAGCACTCCAGACCGGGTTTATCCTATGCTCCTCGCTTAGCGACCAATTCACTTAACGATCGGGTCCCAGGAACAAAACCTGGTCGTTAAGGGAGGAGCATTTGTACTGGTTTTCATGATGCTTTACAAATTTCCTAATATGTTTTTAGCATTCTGTTGACTGATTGGGGAACTACAGGTAAACACAAGTACTGCCTTTTGCAAAAAAAGTTGGTATGTCTTTGCTTGTGTTGAAATAAGGAGCAAGCTCAAACTGAAAGCTGAACTACACCAGGCAGGTCATTTATTGCAGAAGATACAGGCAATGTCCCTTCTGAAAAAAACACTCACCTACTCTTGCTCCAGCTTAAACTGAACTACTTCCTGATTGACCGGACCAGGATTGGAATGTCTTAACTCCCAGACAGGCGCACTGGGGTTCATTCAGTCCTGGCAACTGCGGTGGAAGCTGGGATGTTCCATGTTTTTTGACAGCTAAAGACAAAAATTTGGTAAGGTAAGAATATTTATTGCAGAACAGACATCATGTCTTTCTTTCTGCAATAAAGATATTCCTGATTCCTGTGCTGTATATAAGGCAAAGTTCCAAAAGGCAAAGGATGAAGATTCCAGGCAACCATTCCATATGGCATATTTGCTTGAACAAGGTTGTGGCATGGGACCCTGATCTTGTAGAAGTATTCTGTCTTTCAGGGTTCGTTGTTGCTATAAAAAACCAGAAGAGATCCTCTGATATTTTTCCAGTGAGCAGACGTACATGTTTGGTCTGAAAACAATGTCAGGGACGAAGGACACAAGATAATTCAAATTCATTTTACCAAGGCCATAGAAAAAAACCAGACTGTAGCTTTCATTCAGTGTAAAAGTAAGGCATTTATGCATAATAAATCTAAAAATAATATGTCAGAAAGTTGATATTTTAAGGAAGTTCACTCATTTAATATAAATAATTATTAAATGTTGCTGTTTTTATGCTTTGCTGACTTTAATTGCATTGATTTTATCTTCTAATATATAGAATATAGAAATGATAATACACACGTACAGGCTTAATTAGGTTGGTTTACTAAAGGGGTTTAGATTGTTCATTTAGCAAAGGATGAATCAGCTTCGTGAATGTGGTGAAGTTCTGCTGACTCCAATCATGTACAAGTAAAAATTCACAATTCCTTGAACTTGATTGATTTTTACCTTATTCTACCACCATTCAACAAGCAGAGTGGCAATTCCCCTTGCTAAGTGAACATCCTAAGCTTCATTAGTGAATCAACCTGAATGTTTTGACATTTTTATTTGTGTGTTGATGTGACTAGAACATAAGCTATTTACATTTAGTCACTAAGAAGGTCAGAACGGTAAACCAAGATGTTCTCACATACAACCTAAATATTTATTGTGTAGTACATCATCTCCTGCACTCCCAGCTACTTTCACAGTGATAACTCTGCATTTCTCCCATTTTTCTAAGAATGTCAGCCTGTTGCTGAACCAAATGTATTCATCAGAGTGTGGCAAGAGCAGACAAACACAGACCGACTCCCACAGCTTTGCAAGTCCTTTTCCACCTGGCCTCTTTTTTTGGATTTTGTAACATGTCTCTGGTAACTTAGTCCTGGCACAGGCACGACAAGCTGGCCTTATTTGTTGTTAAGCATTCTTTTTTTCCAAGCACATATCTGGTAACTAATTTTTGATTATTGTTCCAGTACTTTGGCTTTGAGCCTAGCTCCTTTATCTTTTTGAATCTTACATAACTGTCCTATTCACAATATGGCTCCTGCTGTTTAGTAAAATGGGTCATGTTACCTGCAAGTTGAACATTTTAGCTTTATTTTGTTTCATTTTAGTGGTTTTCCTTATGCACCTTTATTTAATAGGATTTATGTTTCTGGATGCATTTTTTTACCTATTTATTTAGAGATGTTCATTAGTTTGCTGTGAACAGCCTATGTAGTTTAATGTTCTGTCTATATCTGGGCTATGTTTCCTGCTTTCCAGTGCTACTAAATCATTGTACATTACTGCTCATCCTCTTAAGGAGCCAATTAATTGACTATCCTATCTAAAATAATACAAAAACCCATTGTTTATATTTGTTAAATTTGGCATTGCTACTGTACCTATAGATGCCGCTATGGAAGCAATGAATGTGAAACGCATAGAGCAACACCTTTTCTGTGGATCTTTATGAGCAACAGAAAGGTGTCAATGTCTGAGGACTTTATTATGGACTGTGTTTTATGGTAGTAATGTCCCATACGTAACAATTGCAATATATGTCTTTATTGTAAATGATTTTTCAATAAATGTTCTTTTAAGCAGGTGTAGCCTAAAAGTCCCCTTTAATAGTTGTAAAAAAGTGTAGTAGTTTTAGGTATGTGGATTCTAAGACCTGGATATTATGTATAGAATATTGCAATACCTTTGTAGTTTAAATCTTATCTTGACAAATGTTAAGCATGAGTATCTGCACTGTAGTGGTTTATCTGTAAATTTCAATGATACAATACCAAAAACTATTGAATAAATTTGACAAAAATATCTGATATATTTATTCAGGTAATGCAGTGCCATAGTAAGTCAAATGGGTTCTTTTAAAAAAACTCTTTAATATAAAATTGATTACTGCCTAATTTAGTCTCCTTTTACGTTTATTTACTTTAAAACATGGGGATAGCCCCCCTGCAAATGTTAGTTGCTTGGCTGTTTCTGACCTCAATACTTTGAAAGAAAATGGGCAGCCATTGCATTCAGAGTAAATTCCACATCTGCTTGTTAATTCTTGGTCATTGAATGAGAAAGCATTCAGGCCACAAAACTTTCTGCAGCAGAGGATATTATGTTCTATATATGTTTTTATTTTAATAAATTATTTTTAATGTACTTCTGAGAAATATTCTTAATAAGTTATATTACTGGTACATCCATCTTTGCTGGCTTCAGGGGTAAATGTAACACCAGTTGCTCTGTATTCTAATTAGGTTGTGAAGTGTCTTACTGTGCATTGTAATGAAATTGTTTGTTTTATTAAACTTAGTACATAGGTCATATAAGAGTAAAAATATAATATCAAATCTCAAAAGCAAAAGAGCACAGAAGAAAGACAAATATGAATACCACTAGGAGTCTTTAATGTGCATGTGGCAAGGCATGAGGCCACACAACTTAAAATATACCTTTATCCCATTTTATTATCATGGCATCACCTTCGATTCTGCCCTCTCATTTACCCCTCATATTCAGAAGATTTTGAGGTCCCATCACTTTCACCTGCGCAATATTTCCAAAATCTGCCCCTACCTGTCCCTTGAGACCACCAGACTCCTTGTACACGCTCTTATCATCTCTCGTCTGGACTACTGTAACCTCCTCCTCTCTGATTTTCCCCTAACCCAACTCTCTCCTCTACAATCTATTATGAATGCTGCAGCCAGACTCATCCATCCTTCCCACCGCTCCTTTTCTGCTGCATCTCTTTGCAGTTCTCTTCATTGGCTTCCATTTCACCATAGAATCAAATTCAAGCTCCTCTGCTTTGCCTTCAAATCCCTCCACAGTTCTTGTCCCACTTACATTTCTGACCTGGTGACCCACTAATAACTTCTCACTAAGACTTCTCTAGAGCTGCTCCAACTCTCTGGAATTGTCTTCCTCGTCCTATTCGGCATGTTCCCACTTTCTGCTCCTTTAAAAGAGCACTCAAAACCCATTTTTTCAAACTTGCCTACCCATCTTCTTCTGTCTTTTGAAACCCTCACTACTTCCCACCACTACATATCTCCCATCCTATTGTGTGTTACTTCCCCCACCTCCTAGATTGTAAGCTCTTCCGGGCAGGGTCTTCTCCCCCTGTGTCACTGTCTGTATCTGTCGGTTATTTGCAACCCCTATTTAATGTACAGTGCTGAGTAATATTTTGGCGCTATATAAATCCTGTTTAATAATAGTTAAATAATATTCATAAAAGTAAAAGTGTTGTGCACTTGCCAACACCACAAGGTGCACACTATTTCCAGAATTAGTCAGAAATTCTGTTCTTCTGTTCCCCTTTCTGATCTAGTAAATTTTCCTATAAGGCTCTTATTTTCACCTGTCCCAAAAGACTACTCCTATTGGAGTGTCGTTATGCAGTAAAATGGGAGCAGCGGCATAACTATAGACATAGCTGTCCACATGGCTCTTGTGGGACATGGATGGAAGGGAGACGCATTAGAAAGGCTGTTGAATCCAAGTCTATAAGTCATCAGAATTGTTGCTAGTCACAGATCATCCTTTGTAACACAACAATATTTAGGAAAGTTTCATGAGGCTATTAGAGAATTGCATACAAGTTCAAGAACAATTATGTAATCATATTATGTAATCATTCACAGTGGAACATAACATACATTAAAATGGTTTACAACTCCTTTTTGCCTATATAGTTATATTGCCTGAATACACAATTCAATTTATTTGACAGTACATTTGACAGTGTTGGTAGCATTCATTAGTTCACATATTTTTGTAAAGAAGTGTTATATAAATGAAACCAAATCATACGCCTTCTTACCATCAGTTCATCTGTCAGGCAGTTTTCCCGCTTTATTTACTGGTCTTAGCTTATCTCCTACTCCATGTACACCAAAAAAATTGCAGTGGGGAGCATGGACACTTAAGCTACGATAATCAGCTCAGGGCGGATATTGGGCGAGATCTGGCGTGTGTACACCCACGTCGTTCATCGTCCGTGGATCCATCCTGGCAGGTCCACTGACGATGAACAACGAGCGATCCTAATGCAAGGGAAGGGGGAGAGTGCGCAGCAGGGTGCCGCTCCGTCGCTCTCCCCCTCCCCTCTCCATAGCGCAGAACGATGCATCGTGTGGTTCTAATCGTTGGAAAGGATCGTGAAAGATCCTTTCCAACGACAAGAATTGCACGTGTGTATGCGGCTTTAAGCTTGGTTAAGTCCCTGGGAGAAAGAAAGTCAGTTAAACCATTTCAAGCACTTAAGGTGCGTACACACTTCCAATTTTTATCGTTCAAAACGAACGACGAACGATCGATTGGGCAAAAATCGTTCGTTAAAAAAGTAACCAACGACGCCGATGAACGAGGAAAGTCATTGGAAACGAACGACCGGACCGGCGGATCGGATTGGACGACGATCGTTGAACATCGTTCGTGTGTACGATCGTTCGTTGATCGTTCATGTTCTGAGCATGCGTAATGAACGAACGTTCGTTCACTTTCCTATCGTGCACATAGTTCCTCTATCGCTCAAACGATCGTATCTATTGTGTGTACAATATCTACGAACGATCGTGTCGTTATCTCTATGTGCAGGATCGGTGCTATACGATCGTTCGTAGATATCGTGCAGGATCGTTCGTCGTTCGTTTTCCAACGATAATAATTGGAAGTGTGTACGTAGCTTAATTTGTAAAAATGATTCTGTTTCTAAAAGTAATAAATGTGGCAAATATATTGCTGCTGAAATGCTGCCTCTAATTCTGCTATGAGCGCTGCGGGTGATTTTACTGCAGTTGCAGTGCATTCCACTTACTACTTTCTAACTTCTTTCTATATCATACCTGTGCTCTTTTAGCAGACACAAAATGTTGTAATATATAACATTTATAATATGCACTTGTCAGAGAAATGTTGACCTAGTTTGGGATGTGAATGTTGTACAGTAAATGTACCCTGTGTCTAATACCCATTACAGAGAAAGAAGAACTGTAAAATATTCAGTTATTGACAATTAGTTGTATAATTATGATTATTGTATTTTTGTTTTGTTTTCAAGTGTTCAGTTCTATCCATTACCTGCTAGCCTACAAAAACTGGTCACCAATTAATTCCAATGCATACAAGAGAGTGGAGGAATAACTGACACTTCTGTGTTTGTTTCATAACAAATGACTAATAGTTGTGATCCCTGGGTGATATGATAATCTGTGCTGAGTAACTGATGATCCTGCACAGGTTCCTAGCACTCTGCCTACAGTGTAAGATGACCTATCTATTTGTACAGGCAGCCTTATTGTCGGGCTATTTTAAAGAACTCTTGGCAGTCACATCTTGTTCAGCTATTTTTTAATTTTGATTTTTTACAGATGAAATGACTGCCGTGCTGTGCAACTATATGGATTTTCCTAAACAGTCACCTGAAATAATATAAAACAAAGAATGATTTTGGCTGTGAAACAAAAATATGCTGCGCTGTTTAGAGCATCTTACCTTTATAAAAACAACCATTAGATGTATGCAGCATGCATTTGTTTTATGACCAGGGTATTGTACAAAAACGTGAAAAGTTGTTGGGAAAAAACACACTTGTTTACAATACCAGGTTGTGACAATTCCTTTCCCAAGGTTATTAAAGTGTATCTATAACCAGAACATTTGTTATGAAGAAAGGTAAGCCCCCTTTTTACATTTAACTGCTCAGTGGATTCATTAGAGATTTAAGAGATTTAGAGATACAAAATATTTAATAAGGAGATAAACAGGGACAAAAAGCTGAAGGGGTTTCAGCATTCCTCCACCAATCTCAAAAATATAACATCTGTGTTTTATTAGAAAGTTTCTTTAATAGTTTTCTTCACTTCCTGTCCTGGCTCATCATTTTTACTAGACAGGAAATAAAAGACTCTCACTAACAGAGCATCCGACTTCAGTAAACCAGAAAGAAGTTTTAGTACTTCACTGTTTTAAATAAAAAATGTTATAACTTGTATTTGTTAGCAATGCATCAACTTATGCAGCAGGGGTCTTTCCTGTACCCATGCTATTTCACTGCCCCATTCTGTTGTCACAACCTACAAAAGTTCTGTGTCTATCTATTATAACAGAACATGAATTTGACCATTAAGACAGGTGGTTGAGGGTTTACTTATTTTTGCTTAGGTAAGCCTGTTTAATCACAAAAGAGACATAGCATATGTCTTCTACAAAAAAAGCTTGCCTGCTTGCAATTTTTGAAAAGAAAAAGTTTGAATCAAATAAAACTTTTTTTTTTCAAAGAAAGACTGAAAAGCCTGCAAAGTTAAAAAAACTATAAACTATATATATAGTTGTGTAACACTGTGGCATCCTCCGCACCGGGTTCTTCTGCAGCTGCTTCCATTGGACTAACACTCAGGTCTCATCCTACTTTTTTGTTGTGATAAGATCACATTTTTTCTTAGAACTTTTATTTTGTTTATGTTAGATGGGTTCCTTCTTGTCAGAAATGGCAAAAAAGCCCATAGCGTACAGTTCTGCAATAAAATTGTTGACATATATGCTTTATTAAGATGGAAGAGGTTATAAAAGTCTTTTATGAAGTTACTGCTCCTGTCTGTCGGACAGAATTGTTCAGTTCAGTACACAGTTATACCCTACTGTAGTCAATTCCCTTAACTTCCTGCTGTTGACACAAGCTACTGTAAAACTTTTGTAGGGGCGTTAGATTGTGAGCCCCTTTGAGGGACATGGACTTTGGACTTTGTAAAGCACTTTGTAATATGTTGGTGCTTTATAAATTCTAGTTATTAATAATAATAATAATAATAAAAATAATAATATAAGGGTTCTATCCCTACTCCACTCTGCCCAGACTGGAAAAAAACTAGTTGGAGTGGGACTTGGGCTTTAATCTATAGAAAGATATTTCGTGCCCATTTTTTGGAAAACCTTCTTTAGCCTAAAGTGGCTGCCAACAAAACAATTGGCTTCAAGTTTAGTGCTAGTGTTTATACATTTTAAGTTTTGTCCATACACAGTTACTTTGAGAATATATATATATATATATATATATATATATATATACGCCAGTTCTTCTTTATAAATTGACTTGATATGTTAAATTTACTATCTCTGCTAAACAGTAGAATCATGTAGAGCCCTATGATGTTCAGTCGTCATGTGTGGGGCCCTTAGGCACTTGCTTTGTTTTTGTACAATTTAAATTTTCATGCAACCTGACCAACTCTGTTTGTGGTTCTTAAATTGATGTCTTGCCAGTCAGTGTTCTGTTCCAAGGTAATGATGAGAGCCTTTCTCAAGGCTGGACTCTATGTAATACTGGTCAATACAAATTATAAAAGCAGTTTAGTACAGAATAAAAAACAAAAGTTCTTGATAGAAGTATGTTAGCACAGAAATAAATAAATCACAACGAAGCAGTAGATGACAGGTCAGAAACACAGCAGCCATTAATAGTGACCAGAGAAGTCTTTAGTAATAATGCTTTGTAGATTACTGCACTCTTAGGTCTCCTTTAATCATGAAACGCTCCAGCTGTTAAAGATAAAGGAAAAAATAAAGATGTTTATTTTCTTTTCTTTTCATGTATCACGCCAGATCAAAGACAGAAGAATAGGTTATTGGTCATCTAATATATGCTTAAATCTGCTAAATGTCAGTATTTGAAGTTGAGAATAATAAAAAAACTACGCCTGCTGCCGGTTTAAGTGCAACAATGTTGGTTAATCAGCTTATTAAAATCAGTGCTAGTTTAAAAAACAATTGGGTGGAATATGCAAATATACATGCAAATATAATTTTGGAGCTTTGATTAAAAAATATATGCTTGATTTGTCATACGAATTAACCGTGCCTTGCTAAAAATAGGTGTATGTATGAATGGATGTTACTGGGAGCTTCTTAGTAACTTAGTAACTGGTGTATGGTGCTTGTGATGGTACACACTGAAAATATTCACACATTTGTTTAATAAAGAATTATTTTATAAGCATAGCTTGTTGTAAAAACGGACAAGATTGTTTTAGCATATGTGAACAATTAAATATCAGATCTTTTTTAAAGCAACGCCTACAGATAAAGGTGATATACTTAAACAACTTACACAATAAATTAATAAAAATACAGATTTGTCATGTGGAAAAAACTAAGAGTAAACCTCTAAATGTATCATTACTCTAAAGCAATTCAATTATACTTTGACATTCTTCATGTGCCTTGAGCTCACTAGGACCATTTAGAAAAAGGCTTATGAATGTCTAGATGAGTCTAGCAATTTTTTTGAAAAAAATGGCAAATTATTGGAAATTGATCATTTGGCTGTGAAGATAATAATCTTTAGACAGCATAGATAATAAATGAATGTTAATTTGTCCAGAGCTTGCTTGCTAACCAAGTTGACCCAAAAAGCTGAAGCAGACTGTTGCCAAAGTCCTCAAATGTCCTAATTTATATTGGCAGGTGCAAAAGTTAATCAAAGTATATGTACCCACAACTAGATAGGGATTGGTGGTTTGCCATGAAAAAGTATTTGTAGTCCAAAAGGAAACTTAAGACTACAGTTTGCCATTAAACATAAACACGGCAGAGAAACAGGCCTTCTCAAACAATGAGTTGTGGACTGATAAACCTGGAGAGAGAGTTGTTTGTCCTCAGTAGACATATTTAACTTAAACCAGAGACAGCATTTCAGGAGGAGAAACCTATACCAACTGTAAAACATGGTGATAGAAATGTTATAACTTGGGGTTGTTGAGCCGCTTCTGGGTTTGGACAGCTTGCAGCCATCAAACGATCTTTGATTTCTGAATTATATCAAAGTGTGCTTGATGAGAACTTGAAGCCATCTGCTGAAGTGTAAAATGTCTCTTTCAACACAGTGATGCTCTTAAGCACGCTAGCAAATCCACCATGGAGAGATTAGGAATTATGAAATAGAGGGTTATAGACTGGCAAAACTCTAATTTGAATCCCTTTGAGATGTTGTAGGGGACTTGAAAGGGCAGTTTATGGAACAAAACCCATACAAATATTGTAACTGAAGATATTTTGAGTACTGCTCAAAGGTAATGCAAAATGACTACAAGAGGTAATTCCTGCTTAAGGAGTGCAGTACCAGCTTGTAGGGCAAAACATTTTTTCTCCTACAGTACAATATTACATCTATTGATATCTTTTTTGAATAAATTATTAAGGCATGACTGGGTGACTTTATAACATCATCAAACAATGCCATGCTAGTTGCAATAATTTGCAGCATTTTAATTTACTGTCACCTAATATGATTATTTTTCATTGGTTGTTATAGGTCACTGAACTTTATACTTTATCAAATTTGCTCCTAATGCTGTAGTACTAAATAAGTATGTCTGATAATAGTGCCACATCGATGATCGTTATGGTACAATGACAGGATCATGGACACTGTCCCATGGTATTTTAATATGCATATGCCTTCATACATGTCCATAATTTAAGCCTCGTTACATTTCGCAAGAACAGTCCTTTGGGATAATCCATTTAAATTTCAGCTTCCATCTAATTTGTCCCAATGGAGCTGGTAACATTTACTTTTATATTTCAGAAAGTCAAATAAGAACTGTATGTGTATTAATATTTATATTTAACCAGAATTAAATCATTATGGTTCTTAATTTGGCTCAGTCTTGAAAAGACCAAAGTGCCACTATTAGTCATAATTTAACAAATAACAGACATTTAATTTTATCAAATATTTTATGAACATATGCTGTTAGAGAATTGGCTGATCCAACATACAACCCTGACCAATTTCACCGTCACACAGCAGTCACCCTTCTTCAGCCACCCCTTTTCTTGATTTACTCAGGAAGTTAAATTATGTTTTTTTGCTTCTTTAAGAGGCCTGATCAATGCATATTAAATAGATTTAAGACCTGTCACACAAAAGTCTTTATATGTACTTCAAGTGATGTTATGCAGGGGATTATTTGAGAAGACTGTTGATTAAAAGTATATGTAAACCATAACAATGACTTTTCTAATTTACTCCCTTTTGTTCTATAAACCATTGAAAATATTTTGCTTGAACTTGTGTTCAAAAAGTTGAACTTGCCAGAAATCCATTGGGTTTTCTAACTTGAGTAAGTTTGCATTGCAGAGCTGAAATCCCAAAAGTGTCATCGTCCTATACCCCCGATAACTATATGTTGTATGTTTTTGTTTTTTATTCCAACTATATTTAATGCCATAATTTAACAGAAGCCATACAAAATCTGTAGAGACATCTTTGAATCTCTTTTCACCTAGGAGCATTAGTCACTGACAGTGTATGTTACATGGGGAAGATATCAGTTTCAGTACTAATGGCTGTCATATATCAGTGCATTAGCTACTCCTTTGTCAGATGCTCTTTTGTTATATGCATGAAATTTCCTTTGTGAATTAAATAATTCGCCATTGAATTAGCTCCTCTAAATCACTAAGCTACATAACCATGTCTGTGTAATTTTATTCAAATATAAATATAATTTTATCAGATTGGTTCGAGCTAATTTCATCAGATAGTATCCATTTCCATTTTTATGGCTGTCATTCACAGTATTTACCACCAGAGATTTAATGTTCTTTTCATCACAGTTTATGTCACAATAAAGTTTTATAGTTTACCAGCACATCCTAAATGTAGACTTAGCTGCCAGGTGTGGGTAATGTGTTATTCCTCGGGATTTCTGAACCCATTTCACAGTAAATCTATTTAGGTGTCCTTTTACTAAAAAGATTTAAATGCCATTAAATGGCACAATGCTGTGCACTTCTTGTACTAGACTATTTGTCTTTTATGAGATGAAGAATAATGGTTTTCAACAAATAATAGTGGAGTACTATCTGCTGGTGGTTGGTGACATTCAATTGGACTTGTCCTCTATATTGTTGAGGATGTTTTGCAGGACTCCAAGCTTCTTTTTCAGCTTGGAAGAACAAGGCTGTGAAATGTCTTCAACATTACAAGAACAAGTCCTGTTGAATGTGACTAACTTTTGCTAGATGTACAATGACATTGATAAATTAGAACCCGTATAACCATAATGGTGAGCATAATTAATCTTTAAAGGGAATTTTAGCTGTATTTGTCATCATGAACCAGAAAAGACAGTGATAAGTCACAAAATTCCCATAAATCATTGTAATTGTGCTGTTACTTTGGGCTAAATTTTGGTTTTGTAGGGGTTTTATGTGCAGATGTGTCTGAACTATGAAAGGACTCTGTTGCATATAATAGCCATTGAAGTAGCAGGTCCATTGCCTATATTAGATATACTTCTATTTTAAGTCTATTTATGTGATTCTAGGATCCCAAACAATTCCTTCCTGTCTGTTCCTATTTGCCAGTTGTACCCTCACCTACTTTATTGCATACAGTGGAGAACTAGCAGTCCTGCATTGCGTTGAATCACATTTTTGATTGGAAAAGAGCCAGGTGTCATGGAACTATGGAGTAACTAAGTATTTGTCTTTATTATACCTCCTAGACTAAATGAGAATCATATTATATAAATAGGACAGGGATGCCATTATTTTTGGATTAAACCCAAAGTTCAGCTTTAAATTCCTTCTTTTATATTTATAGCAGATAACAGGAAGAATCTATTTTTGGTTACATAGCTAGAATGACATACAGGCTCTGTTATATATTTAGATTGTATTTAATATATAAATAATGCACAATAAAACATATTACAACTTTGAGTGTTTAGTGTTTATTTTTTGTTGCAACACCACAAGTGTAGAGTTTTTCTGTGTTAGCAATGAAGAAAAATTACCAAGAGCCTGAACTAATTCTCAAAGACAATGACATTACAACTGTTGCAGGATATCACATTCACAAACCAGTACTTAACAGAACAACTGTGTAATAGAAATCCTCTGAATCTGTCATGATGAAAAGGGAAATTTCCTCATATGGAGTGACAAATGTTTAAGGTCATTGAAGTCAGACAAGTGAGATGTGAAAATGCAGTAACACTCCATGCATCCCCCTCAACTGTTGTACAGTATGTTACATTGTTGTGTTTGTTCTGTTTAACTTGTTTTTGACAAAAATGTATATCAGAGGTATATATACTGTTGTAATTCAAACCTATGTTTAAGTAAAAAGTATGTTTGCTCTATATGTATGTTGTAGAAAAAGTTTGAAACATATTTGTGTAACAGCACTGTTAAAATAAAGATACATATAATGCACTATAAGTTGCAATGGTTAGAAAGTTGACCTAATTTAAATTCCATTAAAATTATTTTTGCACAACACTTTTTAATGTGATGTTTAAATTTTTTTTTAAACACGTATATTCTTTACATGTATTATGTTTAGTAACTTTATACATTGTATAGGACTCTTGGGTTGGGCTCTAAATTAAAGATATCTTCCTCTCCTATAGGCTGCGGGGCTGTTAAGGGTCATCAAGGGGGTAAACATTCAGTAGGCGTTTGTGTAGGCGGTTCTGAGAATTCAGAGTGAGAGTACTTGGTGAACAGGTGAGAGATGCTGACAAGGTCTTATCCCCAGCAAAAGGAACTTTGTTGCCCGAACGACAAATGTGTGTTGGACTCCATCCTGGCTGGTGGCCACTTGCACTGAAGATAGGGACTTTTATGTTGAAATTTTTTATGCCAATAAACATTATTGTGTTGGGAAATAAATGTTATAAATGTATTTAAGTTGGAATATAAATATATATATATATATATATATATATATATATATATATATATTATAAAACACACACTTATCGTTTGATGTGATGCAGGGTCCTCTTGAATTCTGCTAAAGTCTTCTTACCTTCTAACCTTCACCACCATCTCAAGTCCTGGTATTGTCTTCTATTCTGCCCAATGAGTTCAGTGCCTGGTCCATTGGCATTCATAGGAGAGTTACATGGCAGGAGTTCCTACTCCTGAAAACAGCCAAAGAAATACTCCTTGGTGTGCTCATTAACAACTGTAAAGATATTTCATTCTATATGCACGTACACGTAGAACTAGCCTGCCAAATACTGTCAAAGAAGCATATTGGGTATAGGTCCTCTTTAAGGATATGTCCTCTATATGGATGATCTCCAGGCACATGAAAGGCATAAATACATTGAATAAATTTTGCGAACACCTGAATATGATTTACCATCAGCCTCATGGACAGTATGTTCAGCGTAGCTTAGAAAGGGAAGGGCTTTGCATAAGGAACCAGTCAGGTGTTCTACGTGCAAGGAGCTTGCTGAGGAGGGAGCAGAGTAAAAGGTTGAAGAGCTTTTCTGTGTGCTGCTTCTTGTTTCACTGTCCATTAGCAAAGTGTGGGTGGGTAGAAGCCCACTGTTGTTCTGTGTATGTGTGTGGGTGGTTTAATCTCAGGACAGAAATAGAAAACTATTGGCAGATAAAAAAAAATTCTTATATACTGTATGTATGCTGTGTATTTAGCTGTTTGTCTGGAAGTTAGCTAACCTCCCTAGCGGTAACCCCGAAGTGTGACTCGGGGTACAAAAAAGTTGCTACAAGTGGTAACCCCGAGTCACACTCGGGGTTGGAACACCTAGGGAAGGTTAGTAAATAGAGCGCTTACCTGATCCTCCGGGGTCCCGCGCCGTCCAGCGCCGCAATCTTCGTCTTCTCTCTTCTTTATTCTTCTTGCTTCTGCTCCGATGAGTCACCGGGGGAGTTCCCGGTGACGTCGGTGCGTGTGTATGTTCCGGCCGGGCGGGGCGGGAAATTCAAAATCCATTTGCATTGCATTCAATACAAAATCACTGTATTGAATGCAATACATTGGATTTTTATGTGTAAAAGCAGTAAATTGTTTTCAAGAACATTTATTGTACAGTCTATATAATAGTATGAGTATAATGTGTATTTTTTTTTAATACATTTTTTTTTTCAATTAAATTTTTTTTTTAAATATATAGATTTTTAAATGATTTTGTGTTTGAAACTTCATTATACTCATACTAATATATTATACTGTAAAATAAATGTTCATGAAAAACAATATACCACTTTTAGACATATAAAACCGGAAAGAAATGTACCACCAGGGAGGTTAACAGACCATGTTGCTTGACCAATATTTCAACAAATATCTTTATACGATGAGAATTTAACATATTTTATGCATATTATTTACTCATAAAAGTCTCCCTTGTATAGTTTGAAAAGCCCAGAGGCTGCTGCCTGGCACATCAGCAACCCCAGAAGATTTAAAGCTGTCACTCAAGTGATATTCTATAGTATTTCTCTTCCTTCTCCCCAGACAGCTACAAAAAGGTTATAAAGGAAGGGAGGAGGGGTGTAAAGCCAGCCAGAGAGTAATTAAACACTCCAAGAAGAAAAGATGGCTATATTGTGTAAGGAGGGAGGGGGCTGTGCTAGGGAATAGATGAGTATTTTTTTAAAGTTTAAAGACACATTATTTTTAAGTTTAAAGACACATTGCAATTGAATAAAAAGTCAATTATTTTAATGTTAAACACTAAACATTTTAAATACTTGATTTTTTTCTGTGCTGTTTCCTGCATTTGTATATTAGTATTAAATTACAATTAAAAACTTCTTTATTGCCAACACATCTTCCTCATTTGTGTCTCACAAGCTTCCCTTTCCAGACACTGCAGCCTACCGTTGGTTTCAGCAACAGAAACTCTAAAAGAAGTTGCTAGGCTTACCTCCTAAACCCCCTTACCAAACAACCCTCATTTCCCCTCAGTTTTCCCCACTTTGTGAGTTTCAATCCAATCTCTAAATAATCCCATTTGTTTTTAAAACAAATAATAAATAAATAGTTTTGTTTTTCTTTATGTATTTATTTACTTTTGTCATTTGCCTACGTACTTCAAGTATTAAAATGTCTCTAAATGTGGAGTCATTCTCCATCCTTTTCATTTTTGTAGTTCAAGCAGACATAGAGTGGCAACTCTGCTCTGAATTCAGAAGCAGTGCAGCATTGTTGCCGTACAATCACAAGAAGCTTTATTAGATGGACTTGCACTGCCAACATTAACAGATATTTGTAGGACATTGTAGGGGATCTTAAATAAATTAGAACTTTTTAAGGTTAAACAGTGCCTATTTTTATTTAAAAGGAGGTCCTAGTTCTATTTAAAGCGCCAATGGCATCCTAGGTTAGTACTGTGACCACTAAAACCACCGTATAATAAAATATAAATACAGTTAGTTACATTTGTTTTTATTTCAAAGCTCATTAAAAATTCTGTCTACATTCTGGTAAGAAATTTGGAAGCTAGATCATCTCATGCTAGGAGATGGCCCGATATAGTATCACCCATGCCTAGGTACTGCAAGATGAAGCCAAGTAAGCATCTTCTGTGCTTTTTTCTTTACAAAAGATTTATTGAATGTTCAGGTATACAATACCAGTAACAGGAACAACAAATAAACAATATAACAAGAAAAGGAAAGTAAAGCCATATAAACAGGACAGTAATCACAAAAAGTACAGATCATAACAAGTACTTGTGCCCTAAGGGATACTACAAATTCAGAATATAAATTGAATGTTTGTAATGTTAATATATCAGGAGAAGAGGGAATAGGGTAGAAGGAGGAGAGTATGAAAATTAAAAGGGGGTTGGGTGTACGACAGAAAACCTCAAACAGAAGGATGGGCCTGGAACAAATTCTCAAATGGAGAATATAAAAAGAATAATCCTTGTGTAAAAGAAAGGGGTTGGGACCCAAGGGGCCTTTGTAGTCAATCTAGGGTTGCCATATTCTCAAATATTTGCCATGGCTATCTTACAGAATAGCAGCCTATTGTAGTTTATAAGTCTACTTTTAACTCCAAAAAATGGAGAGTGGGAGATATCCAAGCTCTAGCAATAATGTGATATTTTAAATATGAAGAATGAAAGTGCAGGCATGTTTGGGGGCGTTTCTCAATGGTTGGAAAAGAAGAACCTCCCAAGGATTTATGAAGCACTGAATTTAACAATATCGGTACACTCTGGTCATAAACGTTGAACCCTGTTGCTTTTTTAGAGGTTTTTTTACATGGAGTGTGGGTCCAAATAGTGTTGGTCTGCTTTAATGATTGGTAAAATATATAGCTGACAATATAGCTAAAGAGGTAGAAACCCAACATTTTTTTAGATTACAAATAGAAATATAATATATAATAATAGAAATATATATATATATATATATATATATATGTTAAAATATATAATATATATAATGTAATATAATATTATATTTGCCACAGTGGGGAGACTACCAAATACCCACTGAGATTAGAGAATTCAGATCAAGATGTTTTTCGCCTCTTATCTTTAGATGGCAAAGCTGGAATGGGAAATAAAATTGTAAAAATATTTTTACTCATGTACTTTTAGCCTTGGCCAAATACTGAAAGATAGTAATATGTATTGACTACGCTGCATGTCATTCTAGTCAGCATGTTTTGTAAACATAATACGTGATATTATATAGCAAAATTGGAAGCAAAAGAGACAGATTTCCCAACTGCTCAAGGACACCTTAAACATCTAGCAGATGTAATATTAGCACAAGGTACATTTGAAAACTGACACTAAATATAATGTCATAATGAAATATGTTCATATAGGTTTTTTGTTTAAATGGATGATCTGGTGAGATATTTTATCTGCAGATGTCTGAAGTAGAAATATATACAGATTTTGTAAAACTAGTAAAAAGATCACTTTTCTATCACTTGGTAATACTAAAGCACTGATTTAGGTTTTTAACCATATCCTACCTCATGATACTGTATGTAAGGAGTCAGCAGATAGGGGTGAATTTAGTCTAATTGGCAGATCTTTAGCAGCATGGCGATAGGGGATTTCTCCAAAGTCACACTTGGGGGTTATCTCAAGGGTGCCAATGATAAACTAGCTATGGGACTAACCAATGTTCTGGATCATCATCAGCTTTCCTTATGGTATAATAAGCTGTGCCTTTTATGATTTTGGCATGGAAAAGGTATACCCATGTATTCTGGACACTAAAGTGGCAGGGTCAATAGTTGATGGTTTGTTGAATGTAGATCGTAGCTTCAGGCTATTTTGGGTAGAAAAGGTGGCACTGATATATTTTTGATATGTTGTTATCTTTGCCTTCTTTTAGAAGTTAATATTTAAAAATGTTGGACAATATTACAACTCATGTACCTATAGTACTATGGTTTTGTTTAAAATGTTTATTGCTGATAATTCTAAAATATACCATTTAAAATTGCAGCTGACAAACCACTTGGCCCAAAGCAGGCAGAATGGAATGCTATGTATAGTGGTATGACTCACTGCCATTGTGTCTGATGTGAATCTAAATGTTGATTTTTGTTTTTTTTTTGGATGTAGATTAAATAGTTATCATGTGACAGAAGAAAAGTTGTTTTTGACTTTTGTGGTGCTGTGTATCTGCATGTATGCATATGCATAAAGGAATTGAGAATGTGCACTTTTAGGTCATTGTTTCATAAATGTAAAAACTGACAGCGTAGTCCAAATTGGTATTATTCAGAACTAAAGTATTGTGCTAGTGACACCAGTATTAATCCAGTAATTCTTCTGCTGTGAGAGAGCCCCCCATTGATGGCACTAGTCTCAAAACTGTGATTACTTGGCAGTCTTTGGAATTAAAGTAGAAAACCTACAGTATGTTAAGTCTATGACTGGCCGCAGCACTAAGCCTGGTCGCTGGGGCATCTGCCCTCCGCCTCTATCTATGATGACATTGGCTTGGTAGGCGGCGCCGCTGATGCCTCCCCCCGGCCCTACGTCATCAAGCAAGCCTCTGGGGCATCCCCAGATGCTGGCAGCGTACACGTGGAGGGGGAGAGGTCCCAGAGACACCATACTATAAATGGGACAGCACCTTTGGGATCCCCTTGCGCCTCTGCATGCAAACATCCACACAGGACCTAGATACAACACACGTTTTTCTGGGGAGCCCCCACACAGGTGTGTCCCTTATCAACCCCCCTTTTTCTTCTTTTAATACATCCTTGGAACATGCATTTATCTTTTAACTATTTATTTGCCTATAGATTTTTTTTTCATTACTACTCCTATTGGGACTCTTATTAGACCTATTGAAACTACTGTTCCTGTGACTGGGGAGATACTATTATCCCCTCAACAAAAATGCAATTTGGAGGCATCATTTCCTCCCTACGTTTGCAACTAACGTTGCTATTCACCCTACAAGACCATGTAAGTCTATATACTTTATTCACATATAATATACTTTAGAGTATGTATAATTGGTTTATATACACTTAGTTATTCTATATGTGCCAAACATTTGTTGATAAACCGATACCCCTGAGGAAGCCATTTAGGGCGAAATGCGCAGGGTACAAAAATCAACATGAATAAATGATTGGAGGTTTTAAATTTGTATGGCAAGTAATACACATGACTGGCTAGATCTTTTATGTCTGGAGCCCCCTAGGGCCAAAGTGAGATTGTTTAAACCATGAGAAACTATTGTGGTCTATGTTGAATCTTCTAAGTTGAATCTGCTAAATGTTAAGTGCCCCCCGGGGCAAAATTGATACTGTTCAGACCACAATAAATTATTGTGGCCTATAATTGAACCTGTTATGTTTTTGGGTTTCTATTTGTTATTATCTATTAAGAATATAATACAACACAATTTTTGTGCCAAAAAACTCTGCTTTTTCTCTTCCTTCTTATCCTTCATTTTATTGAGCAAGGGTTGGCACCTAGTTCTATAAGAACTCACATTATACTATAACTACTACCAACACTCTAAAATACTATAGCTGAGCAGAAGGAGCTTAACATCCCCTGAAATATTGTTGTCAATAGGAATTTACCTGACTTAGCACAATTCATTACTAAGCTAAAAAAATATGCAGGAGGCCATAAACTTTAGAACAGAAGGAAATAAATATTTTTATGCTTTACAAGTAGGAAAAAAGTAATAAAAAAAAGTATTGTTATCATCACTTTTTTTTACATCAAATCAGAAAAACAATTTTATAGTGTTTATTATTTTTATTATTATTATGATTATTAATATTATTATTAATAAACAGGATTTATATAGCGCCAACATTTTACGCAGTGCTGTACATTAAAAAAGAGTTCCAAATGACAGACAGATACAGACAGTGACACAGGAGGAGGAGTAGACCCTGCCCTAAAGAGCTTACAATCTAGGAGGTGGGGGAAGTAACACACAATAGGAGGGGAGATAATAGTCTTTTTCTGTGCAAAAATATACTTGAACATGAAATTAATTTTTTTTTTATCCAGCCACTTCTCACAGATCTAAAATCTATTAGATTATGCTGTTTGGCCTCTGTTTACAAGAGCCACTGTTAAAGCTAATAGGCGTTGACCCATGATAAGCCAGCATTGGTCACCACATTAAGATTTGCCCTTTCAGTCACCTTTAACATAGCTTGTACAATTGGAAGTTTCTTTACTTTAAGCTAACAAGGGCAAAACACCAAATATATATATTGCATTACTGTGTATAGTAGTAAAGACATTTTCTCAGGTAATATATTCTTATTTAAAGCTTGTACAGACATTGTGCATCATTTAGCTTGGATTGGTTCAAAGTTGTTGCAACGTATAAACTAAGCAGAACCGGCCTACCTGAAACCACTAATGATCAAGTAGAAGAAACTGGCAATAATTTACCAATGCCGCTGGGTAACTTTACTGTGACATTGAACACACTGTTGCATATATATACCCTGATTTATTAAAGGCTGGAGATGATACACTTTCATTGGTGAACCTAGGTGATCCAGCAAATCAGCAAAGAATCTGGTCCAGGATTCAAAACATTTACTAGCAAATAGCAAATCACTTTGAAGAAATCCATTAAAGGTTTGGATTACCCAGCTTTACTGAATAAAATGTATCCTTTCCAGCCCTAAGAGCTTTAATAAATCAGGCCTATAATCCATACCTATTTTAAACACAATCTGATTTTTACTTTAAAATGAATAAGTTTGCTCTCTCACAGGAACAAATCATTTTCAACAAACTATTTTACATTTAAGGCTTGACAATTTTTTCCAGTGTCCGCTTTCTAATCAACAATCCTGAAAGAAGTATGTATTAGTTACTTCCTTCTACAATTTGCATTTTCATCCATCATGTCTCTGTCAAATATAAAAAAATGGCAATCACTGCTCCAGTCTGCATCACATAGAAAATATTTTATTAAATGTCTTTAACATACTTAAAACTTTGCAATATAAACTCATTAGTGTTTGAAAGCTACTCATAGTGACAATGAAAATTTGAATATTTTATTGCTTAGTGACTATTTGCAAAAAAAGATTCAGTGTGACAGATTTAGTTCTAAATTGAAATTGTATTTCATTAAATTTGTCTATCAGTTGAGTTAATTGATTTACACAGACTGCTAAGTTAATAAACAACCTTATGTAACCTTGTTGTAGGTAAAATGCTTGTAATATTTCCTCATATGGGGATGATGAAAGGATGACATTAAGTAGTAGTTACATCTATGTTGTCTGCATAAAACAACCTTATTGTAATAAAAAAACAATAAGTAGCCATCTCCTCCTACGGCCAGCATGACAGACATGTTTACATTTGTAGACACCTCCACCAAAACCATTATTAAAAGAATCCCTTACTGAAATTGGTATTACATTTTCCATGCTGAAGTCTACAAATATAAACACACTGGCCTACATGCTTTTTTATATAATGATAACTAGGTATCTATTTCTAACAGTTGGGCTATTTACATCAGTAAATATGTCCTTGATACAGATTAACAAAACTGGACATAAATTGACACAGGTTACAATAAAAGATATTTACAAAAGCAAAAGGTCTAATTTTGGAGGTTAGAATAAAAAAAGCATGTTTGAACCTTAAGCATTCTCTATGGCTGGATGATATAACTGGTGGATGATGGATATCCTACTGAAAATAAATTGATTGTATTCTTTATAATAAAATTATTGTGAATGAAAGTTTACACAGTGAAGAGGATAGTGGCAATTGACTGAAGACAAAAATGTACTATAGATTGACAAATTGGAATGATAATGAGCTAAAATCTGATGCACATTTACACTCTTTCAGCTTCAAAAGTGCTGTCCCCCTCCCCCCAGTATTAAAACTTTGATTTAGGGAAAAAAACACATGCTTTTTCATTTTTTTTATCTGGAATACATTCACACATGTCCCACCAGAACCTTAGCAATACTGATGACAATATTAAGGTCAGTAGCCGTGCAATAAATTGGAAAATTGGCAGGTGACTTAAAAATGCAAGTTAAATTTGATTTGTTATATAAAAAAACAAAGTTTTTCCTTTTTTCCGTTTGGATTACCCTGACACTCAAGCAATTTAGTTGTCAATAGAATATTATACCTTGGCTTCCATGGATTTTAATACAAATTCAACTGAACTCGAGTTTTTTATCAAATTGTCACGTTATTTTAAATATTTTGTTTAAAGTTTTGCCAATTTCACTTAATCTATTTTAAAAAGAAATGGCACGGACAGGTTTTTCAGTTAATGGTTTTGGAGAAAACCTAATCTAAATATTAATAATTAATATTGATAAAGTATTTAATATTTTACAGGCTATATTAAGAGATATTTATAGAAGCCAAGGTCTACTATTAGGAGTTATAGACATTTATTTTGAATCCAGTAAGCTGTGGTATAAAATACATTGCTCTCCGAAGACCTAATTGTGTGTTTTTAAGCTGCTGAAACATTCATAGGTTAGAACAACATTAAGTTGTACAAACAACTGCAAAACACTCCATTGGTTGATAAATGTTCTGTTACCTGAGAAAGAAAGCAACAACTCATCCTTAATTGTTTTATTCTATTGGTCGTAGAAAAGTCCAGTGCATTGAAATCCTTTTTTTTAAACTTGTAGGATATGAGTGTATATATTTGAGTAGATAAAAAAAAAATCATTGGTCTAACCATTACCCCATGTGTATGGCTAACTTATTTTTGGATGGTTGCCACCCACATACATAATATAATAAAAGTACCACCGATGTTGCCCTTTTTCATTGAAAACAGTAGGTATTGGCCTAAAAATCTCTTAACATTACAGTTTTTTCATTCGCTTATCTGGAAAAAACCATAAGGATTTAGCAAAGAGTATTTCATATCTGTTGGTGCATTCAGTTGATTCTCATACAACTGTTCACATCTTTCAAGGTGTCTGATTTTTTCTCTACACAGGAATACAAAGAGGTTTTAAAATGTAGATCTGCAATACAGGTTTTACTGTTAATTTCCTTTTATTGTTATTCTGTTTACAGAGCATGCAACCAACCATACAATAATGATGTATTATTATTTCTTGACCTCATAATTCACTCATGTATTATGTTTTGCCCTCATAAGTCATGAAAACTAGATATGCTTAAAAGAACAATGCCATGAAAAATACCATGCCATAGTGATTAATTTTTGCAGTTTAGACTTCAGTAGACAATATAATAATATTATATGTTAATATATCTACCTTTTTAAGATCCATTGGGCCTGGTTTAATAAAGCTCTCCAAGATTGGAGAGGATACACTTTTTTAGTGAACCTGGGTAATCTGAAAAACCTGGGATGGATCTGGTCCAGGAATGAAAACATTCCCGAACTAAAGTAAAAATAAAAAAATCAGACTTATCTTTAATCACTCAGATCTGTCGTTCCATCAGGAGGTTTGTTTGCTTTGGTCCCGCGTCATCCTGGTATCCTTTTTTTGCTCGGAGGAAGCACCGGGCACCGCCTTCTTCTTCAGTCTTCTCCTGGGTTTATCTTCGTACGCCACTCGCACTGCACAGGTGCAAGATCGGGTGATATAGATGGGGAAAAAGAATACTGATCTCACTGTGTACAATCCAATCGTTTGCTGGAGTACCCTTACTACTTTAACAATTTAGGCCCTCAACATATTACAAAAAAATGTTTGGCTGTATGTTTGTAGTAGACATGCTTTTCATAAATGAAGCCACTGACTATATCTGTCAAAAAAGTGTATAGTTGTGCTATAATATTGATTTGTTAGAATTTCCACTAGACAAACTAGCTGAAGTTTTGGTAAGAGTGCAGAAGGTCTCAAAAGTTATTTCTGTGTTTTCCATAGGTCAGGGGTTCAAAATTTTCTTATGTGAATGTTTTAACATATGACAAACAGGAAGTGGCTAAATGCTTCACAGATTCACAGATGTACTATATATATATATATATATATATATATATATATATATATATATATATAAGAAAAAGAGTCAGTTACTCTTTCTAAGGTCCTAATGAAAAACACAGAACACAACAATTATTTAATCACTGCATCACCATATGGAGGAGGTAGGAATGGACCAATCTTTGTTCATCCTAAATCTGAAATTATTAAAACATAAAGAAATTTTGCTAGCTCATGATTGGGTATTTTACAGTTTATCCCATTTACCAACATTTATGTGGCACAGTGAACGTTTACTTTTCTAGATATAAAACCTGTTCTCTTGTAAGAAAGCAAGATCGTATTGTATATTAATCACTAAAGTTCATCATCAAAAAACAAGTGCCATATTGATTAGTTTGCCTTGGTTTTTCAATTCTTGTAGCTTAACTAAATAGTGACCTAGATTTCCCATAAAATATTTATTGTCACTTATAAAGGATAACAATTTAGCATGCATTAAAATGTATCTTTATTATTGGATCATAATTTGTTTTGGTTCTCTAGCGTTAGTTACGTTCCTTGTATTGTCATTTCCAAAGTAAAATGATGAATGGCAATCAGCAAAACACATCTATTACACATCTCTGCTGTATTTATCAGGATTTTATTCTAAAAATACAGCTGTAGCGTTTGTAGGAAGATTATGCATAAATGCTGTTATCACAATCTCAGGAAAGTCTCAAAAACTCTTCTTAGCAGTACAGGAAAATATGTTCTGAATAGTGATGTGCAAACTGGACTGGGGAATATCTTTATGCAGTTCATCCAGAATTGGATTGTAGGATCA
Source organism: Pyxicephalus adspersus (assembly GCF_032062135.1). Classification (NCBI taxonomy): domain Eukaryota; kingdom Metazoa; phylum Chordata; class Amphibia; order Anura; family Pyxicephalidae; genus Pyxicephalus; species Pyxicephalus adspersus. Next base: position 82,336,654 of record NC_092860.1, read on the forward strand.
CAGCATTCAAGCCACCAGCAATATGCCAGAGTGTACTTCAAATCTAGTTCTTAAAATCTAAAAGTTTGGAACTATTACTGGTGTCTGTGGCAGTGTTGGGAAGATTTTACCCACTTCTTGTTTTGATGTACATATTTGGGTCAGTTCATAAATCTAACAAACGTGAGTAGGGATTTTTGAGTGAGTAGGGGGTTTTCAAATAAGTGGTGGCTATTTTCAGTGTAGTTCAATGGGATTTGGAAAAGTTATATATCTAAAATATATCTCCTTACCCTTGTGCTAAAGCTTTGTGATTTGAGCCTAAACAACAATGAAAGCTGGTAGAGATTCTGACTACTAAAAGTCTGTCTGTCAAGGAGGCTATGCACTACAGAAGTACAAGAACTACACAGACCTAAAATGAGGTTCTCACTCCAAAGAAAAGTTTCTTCTATGTGGATTTCTAGTGACCTGTCAAGATTTAATATTCAAAATGTGTACATATATGAGTGCAAACCTGTAAGATAAGTGACTTTATTAATTTTTTTTTATTAGTAAGGGGCTGACTAGGTTTTTGCATGCTTTTTGAAAATGTGTAATGATAATCATATGATCATAATCCTTTTTATTAATCATAACCCTATTTAATGTACAGCGCTACATAATATGTTGCCGCTATATAAATCCTGTTTATTGATAATAAAAATTATAATAACTAGTATTTAATTTGCACCTAGTATCTGGTGGTTTGAATTACTGCTGCCAGTAAATGTTTGATAAAAATCTAGAAGAAGGCAAGATCATAGTAGACTTCTACAAAGATGTAGGATCACTTTATTGTATCAAATTGTTTGTGGTCATTCAATTAGTCAATTTTGCGACCAAAGGCTTTTTTAAGTTTTCTGAAAATTGCTAGGTACTATTATTTAGGGCATTTCTTTTTATGGGCAGATTTCTATGTTATGCCAGATTGGCAAATTTCTGCTAGCATGCCATGCTAGTAAAAACACTGATGATCTCAGCAAATTCCTGATTAGGCACAGCGGTCCCCAACCTGTGGCCCGCGAGAAACTGGCATCTGACATGATGACGTCATAACGGGGGAAGTTTATTTCTCTTTGAGTCACACATGACTCCCCGCGCATGCGCGGCCTGGAGTCTGGGAATTTAGTGGTCTGTGATGTCTAAAAGGTTGGGGATCACTGGTCCAAGCGACAAGTCTCTGACAGATGGGCTTATGTATTATTGTAATATAGTTAACATTTACAATAAATGGTATATAACTGAATTTCACATAAACCTGGAAAATGTCTTCATGTACTCAAGTATAAACCAAGATTTTATTGTCCTGAAAATGCTAGTAGCTCAGTACTTCTGATCATGTGTCCAAGGAATTAGCCATCACAATGGAAGAATATGTATGAATTTAAAGGAAGTGATATAACCTTGTTTTGCAGACAGCATGGAGGTAAGAGTAATTACTTTTCACTTACTTTCTGCTGTCTCTTCTGGATATCTCATAGAGCTGCCTAGCTGTAGATCACAAAGTGATTTTGGAGGACAAGCTTTAGGCGCTTGCGACCATTTTGCTTCTACAGAGGAACCCATCTCAAGTCTCAGGGAACCCCTGATACAATGAAATCCTTGATGGTCAGTGGGAAGAATGTCCCCATTATGGTGATAACCAGGAAGAAATGCCCTTTACATTGTTATTTAAAATGTTTCTAGAAAGCAAGCAATTGGTGGTGTCATCCAACTTCCTCTGCCAAATGGTGTTAAACCCTTAACTTCATGGGCACCATGAGATTGAAAGTCAATCAGCCATTGTAATATTTGCCTGAAAAAAAAGAGTGACAGTAAATGCATTTAGTTGTCAAACATTCTATATCTAATTCTAGTAATTTTTGTGCCTCTTTATCATGAAAGAATTTTCACAGTGGAGAAAGAATAAAGTAATTACTAACACATGTCAACAAAATGAAACATTACCGTTTGGTTTATTTTGGCAGATTTTGCACATATTTGAAGTGTTGATTCCAAATGTGATTTTAATTTTTCCACAGAATGATGTAGTACTGGGCACAATATACAGTTGGTCAAGTTGAAGCAGTGTAGAAAAATACAGCTTAGATTATTTTTGTTATGGACATTGTTTTTAAATCCATGTCTCCTTTCAATGCTCAACATCAAGTTTTTTAGAATTTATCTTTTTTTTCTTATGTCTGGTCTGACAAATACACAGTAGGCATCTGAAGAACCTGGAAACTTAATGCCCAAATAAATACAAAGAGGTTGGAGGAACATCTGAGAAAAACACTTCCTTGTGTACTTTTTTCGCTTTTTTGTCCTTGCTTAGCTGGACAGCAGATGCAGCCTTACACAGAGTGCTGTTATTGGGCCCATATGTATTTTTTTATACATTTATGGAGTAGATGAAGGTTAAGGTCAACCTAGCCTTATTTTTTACATGCATTCTTACTTTTTAATGTAAATTTCCATTAAAGTTTAATGTACATAAAAAGCACAGTAAACAATAACATACAGAAGAACATATTTAATGATGTGGTACAATTAAGGCATTTTAATGCAGTAGATTCAAAGAAACAAAAAAGAAATGTAACAGTCCATATTGATTGCAAAAAACTTCTCATCCTAAGGCTGCTCATTTTCCAATAAACTTGAATTCTAGAATGCAGAAATTTACTACACGTGTAATTATGGTGATTGTTCATCCACCATGATTATGGTATGGGGGTATAGAGAAGGAAACAGAAGCAGAAAAGAGTAGCAGTACAAAAAAGAAAACTACCTGTGCAGAATGTAGTCCCAAGAGTCTAAGTATACCCATCCCACAGGAGAAAATACATTGCTTGAGCATAATTTTGTCATTTTACTATTTTACTATGTTGTAGTTTAATCAACAGACTAAAGGGCAATAAGGATCTGCATCTTCTTGCCTGCAGCAGATTGATAACATCATCTCAGCCAACCAAATTAATTTGTGGGTGCTCAAAGACTGCTTTTTTAAAAAAAAAAAATAATACCGTTGCTGAGATTTATTTATACAGAATGTCTTGTTTTTGCATTAAATTATTTACATTTAAATTATGCAGTACATTTGGTTTTCCATGTTGCCAGATGTATATGTGCAACATGTTTATATCAGTTTTAAAGCAGAACAAAACCTGCAATACTCACCTATCCCCATTCCATTCCAGGGCCATCTTCCTTCTTCTTTTCTTCTTGGCGATGACCTTTGGTTACATTGATTGACCCGCATAGGCATGTAGGAGTTCATTCATTCCCGGCACAATGCAATGTGATGTGTTGCAACCTGCATTTTAGAGCTTTGCCTTAGTGCCAAAGTGCCATTGTATTAGAATGATTTACCTTGATAAACTGCATATTTTACAAGTACTACAAATGTATAATATACATTTTTATTTATATTAATATGGAATAAATAAATTGCACCATAAACGCATTTAACTGTCTTTTCAGTAATGCCTGCTTTTTCAGAATGCATGATATTGCATCAGTATAATTTGGCCTAAAAATAAAAATGTTGAAAACCTATGTAATCCGAAAGTTCTGGAATTACCCATAGACTGCTAATGCTCTCATGATGAAATGACTGCTTTCTATCACGGAAACTATGTAATGGACAATTGATGTCTTTGAGCAGAATATGATATTTTTATCCCTGAGGGTCTTTAAAGGAGATTCACACAGAGTGAGTGTCCAGTTTGGGGATTGCAGCCTACAAACATGATTAATCATCATTTGCCCTTTTTTTGCTCGCCATCACAATGATTTATTTCATGCAATGCTCTTTGTTTTCTGTACAATACTGTGGGCTTTTCAGTGTAGAGCAAATAACATGTTGTATTCAGTTCTTATTTTTATAGATTGCATGCTTGGGTTATAAATAAATATATAATGGCTGGTTGAGAATCTGAACACTGCCATGCTATGCCTTATTTTTTTTTGCTCATTTTCTGTTCCTGTAAGTGTACAAAGTCAATATCTTCGTGGCGTATTTAATTTATCCTTTAAGCTGTTCTTTCAGAAATGGTTTGGAATTTATTATAGTTCTTAACAGCTGCAGCCTAATTGCAGTATATACAACACACTTATTGACAGGTCTGGGATCTAATATTTTCAATCAGTAACATTGTTTAACAAGGATATATGACTCTCCAGTGTCACTGTGAAATGCTTTAGATACAGTGTACAATCAGGAAAGGATATTTAGTAAGAAACTTTTATTGTCAATTTTTTTATTACAATCTAAAATTTGTATCTTTTTGCATGTGCATCTGCATGCAGTGTGTATCAGAAGACTACGCTGATTTTGTGCATTTACTCAAGCCAGGACATAAAGCATAAGCAAAGTCAAAAACTAAAATGACATCTGATGTAGTCTGGCAGCACCAAAGTAGAATTTATTTTTTGCATTTCCTTTGTAAATTTTCCTATGCCAGCAGCATTTTTCTTTATTGTAGCACATTACACTGTGCTGCAATACCTTTGTGTTAGCAATGTATTGCTTTAGTGCATGGGCAAAGGGGGACCATTCAAAAAAAGATATACCGTAAATCAGATAACTATCTGTTATGTATTGTATCTGATATAAAGGCTGGACTTTTAGAGGTCTTATCTGGTCCTATTAAGGAAGTAGATTTTGTTCTTACTTAGCCATAGCAGGCAATGTTGATGGTAGCAATCTATCCATGACAGTGTAGGCATGATTTACAAAAATATATGTATCTTTGCGTTAAAATTAGTGGTTTGCGTAAAAATGTTAAAGTAGTAAAAAGCAGTAAAAAAGCCACTACTTACATTACCTTTCTAAATAGCTAGAACAATGGGGCCAATGTGTTAACAGCAGGTTATGTCCTGTTTCATATAGGATGAGAATAGAAACAATGTGCATTCTATACATCAATACCATGGCTCAGAGTATCAAAGCCAGCATTATTTTATCCATAATTGTAACAATATATGCTTCTTTACAAATATTACTATTGTCTAATGCCTACCTGAATGTAACCTTATGTAGCCAAAGAAATTTAGAATAGCTTTTGTAAATAAACCCCATCAAATATAGATGTATTTAATATTTATTCATAATAAATTCATGAACAGTTTCAGATGCCAGGAGAAATACAATAATGCTTCTGTAATATTATAGTATTGATTTTTTTAGGAGCAAATGGATATTATCCACTATTCTTCTATTGCTGTTTATTATTAGACATTGTAGACCACTTTACATCATATAGATTGTAAAAATAATAGGGGCCATATAAAAGATTTGATCATAAGATTTGATCATTTGATAATACAGTATAATGCTAAATCATCTAATGCATAGAATAAAGCTAGCTATACCTGCGGTGCTTACTACCATTGCATTTGTAGTGAGTGGAGACAGCGGAGTATACTGCTTACATTACTTATGCTAGTATAATATTTGGTTTGCCTAAATATTTAATGTCTATGATTTGTGTTTGCGATTAAGATACACCACTTTTGACTGTTCCTGTCAATAAAAAGCCATTGTGTTATGTGAGTTCCTCATATACTCTTCAGAGATGGAAACTCTGCAGTACTGTATATTGTTGCTGAAAAACCTAATATTTTAAAGCTATGCATACACACTGTTTTTGCAAATAGAATACATCCTGGAAAATTGGGAATTCCCAAGATGTCTGCCAGTACGGCAATGGTTTTGTTTGCACACTGTCTTCTCATGGAAAAGCTTTTAGACCAAAGGATTCCATTCATCCCTACTTATTGTGCAAACATAACACTTTCTATTACTAGGAAGAGATTTTATTTTTTTATTAGTCCTTTTGGTACAGAAAACAAGTGAAAAAAACAGTATACCAATGGTGCACCAAACACTAATGTCAGATCCCAAATATATCCAAACACATCTTACCATGTAGTACTAGGACATAAAAACAGATCTTTATTATAACATAGTCCATGTTAGTCACATTCAACTTGATTTGTTCTTGCTATGATGAAAATGTTTGCAGCGTTCCAAGCTGTTTCACTAGAATTACTACAAGTCCAGTTGAATATGACTAACTACTACTAGATTTGCAATGGATGAATAAGAACCTTACAGAACTAGTTAGCAAATGGCATTAGTCAGATATAGAGTATTTTTGTGATGGTGATGGGGGGGATAACTGTACTGTATTTTCAATATAGTGTTATCCAAACCCTATACCATCAGCACCTAAACTATATGTCAAGGCAAACTTAAAAAAAAAAAAAAAAAAAAATATTCTACAAGTACAGAAAAATTACATTTTTATATGGCAGAAATACACCCTTAATTTCCTGTTGTGGGCCGAAAACTCACAGCATTTGTGTGATGTCAGCCCTTCACTGTTTTTTTTGGTAAACTACTCAGCCACCTTAATCTTACTCAGAGCATATGGACTAAATAAATTGTTGTCCAAGATAAGAACAGGGAGAGCTAATTAGTTTTTTGGGATAACGCAGGCAGAGGGCACAGGACAGCTTTGACTTTCTGACAAGATGACTTTTTGGAAAGATAAGTACGCTGGGAATACATACACATTTTAGCAAAGATTTTCACAGTCTTTGGCACTAAATCAGCCTAACCCATAATTAAAGCTAAACTTAGGTCAACACCTTAAAGTACCCTCAAACTTCCCTTTTTTTTATTAGCTCTGTACTGCGTGATCCATCTTCTTTTGTGACATATTACACAAACGGCAAAAGATCTTTCCTTGAGAGCCAGGAGGGGAAGTCTAAAGTCCATAACAGTCTGGGTGACCAGTGACCAGTAATCAGTAGGAGAGAGGGTGCGTCAAGGCAGTTAACAGGGGATGGATGCCCGTACAGCTCTCATAGCTCAACTAGCTGTTTCAGAGAAGGATAGAATACAGTCACCATGCTCATCTCTCATTCATACTCGTGTTGTACATTATAGTGTGTTGGCAACCTTTATCTGTCACATTTACTGACGTTAGGACAACCCCTCTAACCTGTGTTAACTCTAAACTCTGGTAAAACCTAAAATTGTTCCTTACCTGTCTCTCCCTATGATGAGCTTATCCCCAGTTTATCACTAATATCAATTCTTCTTCATTAGTAACAAGCCACAGCAACTTTGTATTGTGTCTGTGCTTATACAGGCACGTTGTTAGCACATGAGACACAACCCTGTATTACTATGACTTTGCTGTCCTGCTTTGTGACTTCCCTGAGTGTATATTTAATAGAAGTCTGTAAGTTTATCAGGACAGAACAATTCTACAAGGACTGGAATATTTTTTAGCACGCATCACTGGTTCTCATACACGCCATCAGCACATAGACATTCCTAGACAGACTGTATTTGCAAACAAACCACCTTTGGAAAGCAGATTTGTTTTTTCAGTACACTTTTTTTAATTTTGTCACTAGTAAGTTGTCAGCAGTAGCAGGATCACAAGTGTGACATCTGTCTAATGTGACTTACGTAAGTGTCATCTTTGCTGGCAAATAACAAACTTTATCAGCTACAACTTGCTAGTCTACATTAATGCAAACTTTTGGGGAAATAGGCTCTCTGATGACTACATGCTGTTACAGTGTTTTCTAACATTGATAAATATAACTGACATTTTGGCCAAAAAGTAACTAAAATTTCAAGCTTTGACATTTGTCAAGTGCACAGGAACTTTGAGATGCACTAATTTCAAACAATGTTACATTTGCACCTTAGGCTGAGGGAAGTCGTAAAATGTCAGTATTGCGGTTCATTAACCAAAATTGCAGCCACAGCCTGTTAGATCCCTATGTATACAGCTTGGAAAAAGCACAGGCGCTGTGGGGTTTATTCTAAATATGTTTAGATGCAGAATTTCACTTGTGTCTCAAAAATAGAAATGACACTTGATGGGATAATATAAAGTACAGTATGTAATCTGTCTCTCTCTCTCGTCCTGCACCATAACTGGTGCTAAATTGCACAAAGCGTCTAGCTAACTCTAGTCTACCTCCCCCCCCACCCTCCTCCTTGTCTCCACAACAGAATAAATGATAGTCAGTTTTGTTTGTTGACATTGTTATATGAAAGACTGCCCGTCCACTTCTATGTTACAGATGGCTGTTTCCAAGCTGTTGTCTTCATTGGAACATATTTCCAGTAAATGTTTATATGATGTGTGTGATTAACAATTTAAAATGAAATATTTTGCCTCTTAGACCCAACATGGTATTATCAATGACAAAAACTGTAAAATAAAAAACCTATATTATCCAGGTAAAAAGTAATATTTCCCATTTGCAGCACGTTGTACTGGTTCAAAGAGTTTCTGTTTTCAATTAACAACTTGGTCATGGCTATAATCATGTACCCTTTTCTTTACATGGCCAATCTGTTCATTTTCCACACACAAATTACAGTGTTGAATTGCTCCCATTATTCATGTTTATTTGAGCCTAGATTTTAATAGTCATAATGAATGAAAACATATCAAGCTGACAAAAGTTTGCAGAGGATATTTACTTGTAAGTAGTTCACTCAAGCAGTAAAGCTGACAGATAATGGAACATTTTTATATAGTTATAAAATTCTGGGAACATATGTTAGGTTTACTTATGGGATATAAAACGCTTGCCCCTTGAAATATACATAAATTTTCATTTTTTTGACGAATGATGTCTAGGGAAAATAATATTTCTCCGTTTCTACAGTTCATTTATTATTAATAATATCGTTTTGTCATTTAAAAAAAACGAAAAACTTGTCTCATTATTAAAACATTTTTTATTGCTCTACCTTCATAGTAAATGAGTTCTTCTTTTTCTGGCAAGAAACATAAAAACGTTCTGTAAAAAAATAATGTTGTAGCAACCTGCCATCAATGTAAAGGGGTTTTTATGTTGTGGCCAAAATGAAAGGCATTCTAACAATCAGTCTACATTATTCAACTATCCTTTGCCCCTCAGCTCATAGTGAAGATATGTAAATGGAATCCCCTAAATGGAATGTGCAATAGGGAACACATTGGGCCTGATTTATCAAAGCTCTACCTAAGACTGGAGAAGATAGACTGTCATGGGTGAACCTGGATGAACCAGCAAACCTGGAATGAAAACATTTGATTTTGAATTACCCAGCAATTGATTTTGAATTACCCAGGTTCTCCAATAATAGTCTATCTTCTCCAGTCCTAGGGAGCTTTAATAAATCAGGCCAATATCAATAGTCACTCGCTGCCCGGGCCATCATCAGAAATTTCCAGGCCTTATACAATAAAAACTTTCTGGGCTCCCCTTCATCATGTCTAAAAGTCCCAGAATTTCATTAGCCAAACTTTTTTCAACAGGACAGTACAAAAGTATTCCTTGACCATTCTCATGATGGCAGCCAATCGGTGAATTACTGCTGGATGGAGAGTCAGGTTTCAGGAATATTCAGACCTTTGATGAATAAATTGAAATGCTAATTAGGAGTCAGGTCTTCTCAACCGATCTCAGTGCCGGATCTCAGAAATGCACTTTTGGCTAAATGCATGTATGCAAAAAAATGCATAAATTTTGAAACAAAAAAAATGTGTGAATTGGATTTTAACCTTAGATTTCCTAAATCTTCATATTGATTTTGTATAGCTTTGTATTTTGGCATGTAATGGGGTAAAAGGTACCAGGTGTCAGATCTGGATGAATTTTTTCAATGGCATAGTGAAATTCTACAAAGGTACTGAGCAGTGTGAATATGATGATGATTTTTACCCATTTTTCACAGTTTAATACACAATACACATCTGAAAATGTTCTAGTTTTGGAAGATTTCTTTGGTAATAAATTTTTTTTTTATAGTTGGCAGTCTTTCTGATCCTGACTTTCTGTAAGTGCAGACTGTGGGCCTAAATTATTAAAGCTCCCAAAGGCTGGAGAGGATACACTTTCCTCAGTGAAGCTGGGTGATGCAGCAAACCTGGAATGGATCTAGTCCAGGATTCAAAACACTTGCTAGCAAATAGCAAATTACTTTTATGAAATACATTTCTGGATCACCAAGCTTCACTAATGAAAGTGTATACAGCGCTGCGTAATATGTTGGCGCTATATAAATCCTGTTTAATAATATTAATAATCCTCTCCAGCCTTGGAGAGCTTTAATAAAAAATCAAACCCATTGCATCAGTATGTCTTTTATTCCCTCTGCAGTCCATGACCCTATGTTTTAGATCTGGCTACCATAATCTTACAGATTATGGCCATTTAGAGAGGAGTATTTAGATCTAGCATGGTCACATGCATACAGTAATTCAGTTAGGGAATTATATAATCATTGTTTTAGAAACAAGACAGTTATAGTTTGCATTTATAAAGCCTCTTTCATGTGTTGCATTAGTATTAACTTAGATCAGCAGTCACTGTGCAATGGGTACTCTGTAGGGTAGAAATAGAGCCTAACATGTCACTGCAATCTGTGCACTATTATACAAAGAAGAACTGCAGGACTTAAGGGGAAGGAGATTGGCTGCATTCCATGCTACCTGACACATCTATGATTTGCTCTATTCTTTTGTTTGCCTTTTACAGCTGACCCACGATTTAAAAAAGTAGGTTAGCTCCCTGCTGACTGCCACAAGCATGGCTATAAATTTGAAGAAAACAGCAGGATCCCTTGCAGTGCACCTTTTGTTGTCAAGGGCTATTTATTTTACTGCTGCGACTCTACTAAAGAAACCTTTTTCTTCCGTTTAATAACAAAAATGACTTCATGTATTTCTTTTCCTTTTCCCTTTCTTAAACAGAAAAGTCTATCAGTCTGATTATGGATGACTACAATGTCTCTGCAGAGAGCCCCCACACAGGCCAAGGCCGGCAGAACACAATTAAGTGTGGATGGCTGCGGAAGCAAGGAGGTTTTGTCAAAACCTGGCACACGCGTTGGTTTGTTCTCAAGGGAGACCAGCTCTATTATTTCAAAGATGAAGATGAAATGAAGCCTTTGGTGAGTAAATGGAACATATTATGGATCAGGTTAAACAGACATTAGAAGACTCTATGAGGCAAAAGCAGACTATTGTAGACCTTGCTCTTCAAAATACCTGCCTTGGGCTTTTTATGCCGTATAAAGGAGACTGCTGGTTCTGTGATGTGAACATGCCTACTTCATTAATTAAAGTCAGATTCTAATTAGTTATAATCCTTTAAAGAATTTGGTTTTCTTCAGTTATTGTAGTTTTTTTAATTAATTCAATGATTTGGCTTTCTGAACTCAATCTCTTTACTTTTTAAGTCAGGTAGTTGGCGGAATTTGTTCTTAATTTAACATTGTTACCTCTTTGAATATCACAGAATTATAAATTTTATTAATTCCTAATAATGGTGTTGTTTTTTCATGCATTTAGAACAGAAAACATTTTTTGGATTCTGGATTGGGATCAGAGGTATTTTGTTGCACTTTTTGAGCAGATACAAATTTTAGGGACTTTTAAGGCACTAATTACTAGTGTTGGTGGAATATCTCACTATTCGATTCAACAGCTTTCGATCGAATAGGGGAATATTGTTCCAGTGATCGAATGCCGAATCCACACACCATTAAAGTCAATGGTAAAGTCAATGGAAAAATTCAGGTTCTTTTTCGGGAGTGTGAAGAACTGCAACAGCAAAAAGACTGCTCTTGCACCCCTTTACTAGTTGTATGTGTTCTTGAATAGAGTTCTTCTCTATATTGTTTGGGTAAGAGGGTTAATGGTAGTCTGTCCAGTGTATAATATCATGCACACCATACACCAATACCATTGCATACCAGAATTTGGGAGCACATCACTTTTTACAACCTTGGGAAAACCTACTTCTATGAACTCTGCTGTACTGGATATACTTTGTTGCTAGCTACTGCTGTCTGGTGTTTCTCCTCTATTTTACCAAATTTTGAATTACATTCATCATCAACATCATCCTTCTTGTGTAATAAAATATTTATTATTTCATTTTAACAGCCCCATGTTTAAATATTATCTTCATCTTTGGGAAATGCGTACCTTAAAATTGTGGCTATGTGTGGTTAGCTCATTTGTTTAATCCACACCTTGGGGTGGAAGTTAAAGAATTATAAGGTGAATCCTCCTACGTGAAGTGGGCAGCTGCAGAAAGGGAATAATAATAGAACATGTTTTCTGTGTGCTTCCTATTAGCCAATGGAGCCCCCCAGAACATTGCTGGCGTTAAGGAAATTATATGTTGTTTAGAGAGTGGAATCTAAGACCATGAAACTATGAATATGTTCTTTTATAGAGGATTTCAAGTTATTGGGGTTGTCTGCAAAGTAATTGAAAATTCCTGCAGATGCCTAGAGATGCCTATTAATCTGAAAAGGGTCTGCCAACCAAACTTTGCATTTTGTTGTCATGAAATCAGTCAGTGTCATTTTTTTGAATATATACGGTGTTCCATAAACAAATGCCTAACTAGTTATAAATATATTTTATTAGGTTAGAAAATGGAAACATCTATTGTATTCTAAAGTCTGTCTTCCTAGTTGTCAAGATGCTGTGTCAGAAATCTGCTGTATGAGCTGGCATTTCGTATGAAACCTCACAATAGAACACAACTGGTACAATGATATATGCTTTTAAGATTAATGTATTCTTGGCCAAGTATATATTAGAGCTGTCCTTGTAGCAGGCCTAGGGAACTGAAGTCAGTTCTATTTGTGAGGTCATCTAAATGGCCACCCTTTACAGGCTTCACAGCAAACAATGAATGTTGAGGTTGGAAGGGTTGCTTTTGTATGTTTTTTAATGAAATTTCCATTACTTGTTTTTTTCCTTTTTCGAGAAGCAATGCTGTATTACTTTTCCAACAGACTTCTAATAGAGACCCTGTGAGCAGAATAATACTGAAACGTCTGCATTTACTGTACAAATAATATTGTCTCAGCTTAAAAATGCCAACATTGCATACTAGTTAATGGTATTAGCTTTGAATTTTGTGACCTTGGGTTCCAACACAATATCACTAGAGCTAGATTTACATCATCAGAGCACACCCTTTGAAACTAAAGGCCCTTTTTACATCACACACTTTTTACACAAATGACTGGACAGTAAAAAAGCAGAAACAAGCTAATAAGGCATTCCCACTTCTGTCCTTCCCCCCATCAAAACATGTAAATTTAAGACACCTGCTTTTCCCACCACTCCAATGCATACTAATATATGTGGGGTTTAAAAAGAAAGAAATCAAAATATATTCCAATAATATTACTAGTGATAAAATTTTTATAATACGTTTATAACTCTTGAAACACTTGAAAATGACCTTAAAGAGGCAGGAAAATCAGAATTCCCAATATACATTATTGTACCTGGGTCATTTATTGATAAGACACTAAAGTCTTAATAAATATTTCACACAGAAAACTTTCCTAAGAAAGTTCAGGATCGGCAGTAGCAATGGACTCATGTATAAGCTGAGCTGACATTTGAGGATGACAAATAAATTCTTAGATATCAAACAAGGGAGGACAAAAATAGATCTCATTTAAGTTGTTCCTCACATAGTATTTGTACCTTTTATGTAAATAAAATGGACATATTATGTGATATATTATAAAAGTTAATATATTAACTCTTGAACCCATATGGATATTTATCCATTGGATCTTAAAGCGGACCTAAACTCCAAGATAGACAACCCTTTTATATAAAGTAAAATTTTTGTTCTTTTTTTAACTGTGACACCCTTTTTAAAAGAAAAAATGAAGCTCTTCCCTTTTTTTAGTCTTGATCGCCGTGGCCATCAAGTCAGAATGAGTGCTCAGAGCCTCCCCAGATACTTATGTCACACACCCCGGAAGGCTCTTGGCTGGCATGCGCAGAAGGGGCATGTTTCTTCACTTAGGGGAATGAGATGCCAATCTCGGCAATGCACAGTGAGATCGGCACTGTTTTTTTCCTTTCTGGGGAATACTGACTGGTGCTGACCAGGGCCTTACACTAGGGCACTGTAATTTAGTGTAGACACAATTGCAACCAGACCTAGTGGCTTAAAAACATGGATTGCGGAAATAACAACTGATAGTCGTTCCCCTGCTGCAGATGTCCTTTAGGGCCCCTTCTTGTGACTGCTGTCTCCTGTTGCAGGCATGAAAATATGATACAATTTTTCAACAGTAGAGCCCTTAACAGCAGGTCCACCACATTCCTTACTAATGAAGTCACTACACTTACCTTGCTGCTGTTAGGCTCCTCCATTTCCCTGTCAACATTTCTTTACCTGCCTTAATCCCCCACAGGACAGTGTCCACTTGGCCAACACCACTTTGTCCCCCAATAGTTTTCTGTTTGGGTAACTTACATTTTCAAGTGGGATTACTTAGATTACTTAAATCAGAGTGCTTCCAAATAAACGTAGGATTTAAGGGGAGTTGAGGGAATGTAGGAGGAGGGCCTTGTCAAAAAATCACATTTGGCCATTGAATCTGTAGCCACACTACTGCTATACAGGTCATCATATGGGAACCTACAAGTAAAATACATAAATGGAAAAATGTATATGTATAAGCAGCTCAATTTATCATAGGTTAATCATCCCCCACCAAAGGAGTTAGTTAAAGCGAAACTTTTATCATTAGGAAAAAAAATACACTTATATTTGCTTTCACAGACACTTTGATCCCTCAATCGAGGGCTTTACCGTGGCAGTAAAGACCGAAGGAGAGGGCTCTTTCCCAGAAAATAAAATGTGTTTAAAAAATGTTTTTCAATTTCTTATTATATATCCACCCTTTTTATAAAATGTTAAAATGTCATGATCGATCTGGTTTAAGGAAGTTACTGGATGGGGGGTCAGCTTGGGCTTGTTTTTTTGGGGGGTTGGCAACATTTTACTTTGGGATAACTTTATGAAAAAAGCTTTGAAGGCTAAATGTACTTGTTCTTTAGTCTTTTAATTTTTCAAAAAAATGTACCTTATCTTGCTGTTCTTACCACTGGCTTTTTATTTGGTAAATACAAATGTTTAAATTTTTTTGGTTTTACAAAAGAGTAGTTTTACTTTAAGAATATATGTACATGAAATAATATATGGACATGAAAACATAAAATAAACATTTAAATTCCATCAGTTGCTTAAATTTAAGGTAATTTAGAGAACATTGAAAAAGCTATATAACAATGTGTCGTTTTTGAATGTTGCAGATAGGAAGTAATGCAACAGTAAGAACTTTTAAGTAAATATTAAATCAAATATTATTCAAATATTGATGTTGTGTTTTTTTTTCTGAAAGAACTTATCAGGTATATCTCCAGGGTGCTCAAAAATACATGAGATATAAATATTCCATTGAAAAGCGTCTATGTATAATTTAAAGCTGCAAAGGAATAGTTTATCGGCTCAGATGTAATAGAGTCTGGAGCACTGAACACTACACTGGAGCAAAGAGATTTAATCCATTCTGAAAATGGTCTGTGTCAGCAGTTAGGAGTCTAGGAAATGGATTTTCTGTTATCCTTCTAGCTGTCTTGGGATTTTTACATTTCATATACAGTCTTGTAACCCATTAAATCATTATCCACTGCCTTGTAAACTTTTGAAGGTCACACCAATAATTAACCCTTTCAGTAAAAAAATTACATTTAAAAATGATTCCTTTTTTTATTGTACAAAATAAAACGCATCAGTTAAAACCCCATAAAATGATTTAACAAATAATATAAAGCACAACATACTCATCGTTGCCAACACTGATGCTATATGGATTGAATAAAAATGTTTTATCTGACTTAAGCATGTCTGATCTTTATTGATATTAATCCTTTCTTTGATAATAATACAGAATTGATTTCCCTGTCAGTCTTCATAATAAAGATACAGGTCAGTGGCCTCAAGTGTCTGTTTAGGCCAGGGGAGGGCATTCCAAAAGTGAAAAAGAAACTTCCCAAAACTATGCAGTAGAAAAACTGCTGCACTTTTTGATTGACTTAATTTATAGACAACTGCAAAATAAAAAATATGCATAGATATACAAAACCATATATAATAGACATCTGTTCTCTGACTTTTTACTAGGAAACCAAGAAGTTAGGCATCTTTTACATGTGCAGTCCAAAATTGCCTGGTTAGCCGCAACTGGGCTCCCCTTTACGCTGTTTTTAGAGCCAACTGAGGTGTTTAATAAATGCTTTGTCGTGTGATTGAGTGCACTTGCATTAAGGTTTACTGCATCACAAGGAATGATGGATTATCTCCAATTCTCTAGCAAAATCTGCAACACAACTGCATTCAACCACAGCTTACTGAAGTTGAAATGCATTCCCAGTTATGTCAGCGGAAGCTGCTGGACACTCAAAGGCAGCCAGAAGCTACATGTTGTATCCAGGAACTGTGCCACAAACCACCACAATACAAAGCAACAATGTGCACAAAAAGTTTCCTCTCCCATACAGTTAAATGGGGGCATGGTTAAGCTTTGTTTAAACTGTTGCAGTATGAAACATATATTATCTAGTAGGAAATAATAACATTAAAATAGGAATACCCTAATAATTATAGAAATAGAGATCCAAATCCACGTTCAGTCCCTTGGTTTATTTTGTGTTAAGTCTATTTATTTGTCTCAACAATATGGATTTTTTCACACTGCATACATTCAAAATAATTAAGATTTAATTTAAAAAATCTAAATGCATTATTATCATTTAACATGGTGACAAATTATGCAGCGCTGATTTTTATGCAATGGCATACATTTTTAAATATTTGGCATACGTTTTTTACATGAATTTTTTATGTCTCTTAGCCATTACTATCTTTTAAGCAAACACTGACAAACAACCTTGTTTTTTTATAACATTCATAGCACACCTGACATTTTTTTTAAATTTTATTAAGCACATTTCAAATAGAGTTAAATCTATTTGCTGTGGGTGTATAATGACACAGTTTTGTTTCTCTGCCTAAAATGTAATATAAAGTTTTGAAAGTCATACAGTATTCATTTATCAAAATTAGTTTTATTGGCAGGTCCAGAAACCATTCAAAATTGAAACTGATACACAGTTTTAGCAATTTAATTTAAACTCTGGACTTTTATCTCAATATATAAAATAATGTTATTTTACAATCAGGTGAGTTATTAAAATGCAAAATATTGCTTTTGTCATAGCTTTTAGTAGCATGATGATCTTTATTAAACTTTATCACTCTTTGGCATTACTTGCTACTTCTTAGTACTGTAGAAATACTATTCTGCATGTTAATATAAAACAGTACAATAACAGGTATATTATTAAAGTTTCTCTGACAAAATAATTGTTTGTTGAATTTAGAGTAGATCCCTACCCTGGGGCACTTTTCCCCCTATTACCAAAGCTATTCCATGAGAAAAGAAAGAGAACTGAATCATATTACTAGTGGAATGTAACAATAAAATTCCTGCTTACATGATGTAATGTTGCTAGTACAATGTTTATTAAACTAATAACTAGCAGCATGCAGTAATACCAAAGTCATTATATTTTCCATGTTATCAGTGGCAGTGACATCACCTCATCAAACTCATTGTCAGGTAACAACAAGAGAAGATCGAGGGAGTCAGGCTGTATGTTTACCTTCTTCTGCTACCTTTAAAAGCTTGGTATTGGTGGAGTAGATAATTGACAAATCCTGAAAAAAGCTTTACCCTCAGGGTGACACAAAGCATACACCATAAATGCGTGCTCATCTAACTTTCCAGACTGGAAATGAGTTGTCTGCAGCCTTAGACAACTTCATAATAATTTCATGTCTTTGAAGGTTCTTATATATCCAAGTTATTATTCATCTAGTAGTAGTTAGTCACATTCAACGGGACTTGTTCTTGTAATGTTGAAAATGTTTCACTTCCTTCCAAGCTGCTACATCAGTTTGGATGGGTAAAATTGTACCCGTCTTTATTTTGGATTGTACTTAGTGCAGGAGAATACACAGGAGAGCCTATTAATATTATTCAGCATTTGTATAGCACCAACATATTACGCAGCGCTGTATAAAGTCCATAGTCATGTCACTAGTTGTCCCCCAAAGGAGCTCACAATCTAATAACCCTACATAGACATAGCCATTTGTCTTTAATACAGCCTAGGGTCATTTTTCGGGGGAAGCCAATTAGCCTTACTGCATGTTTTTTGGAATGTGGGAGAAAACCCAGGCAAACACGGGGAGAACCTGCAAACTCCATGCAGATAGAGTCCTGGTTGAGAGTCGAACCTAGGACCTAATGCTGCAGTGACAGAGTGCTAACCTCTGAGCTGCCCACACAGGAGAGCTTACTGCTATGTAACTTGAAATGTTATTCTTGACAGATGTGAAGTGTAAGGTACATTTATTTTAAACAACCCAGGTTATAGCATAACAGCTCAAGGCACTGCTGTTACAGTAACAATGTGTTCTTTTGCTGGAAGTGGGACAAGGAACCCATTGCTTACATATGTTGGGCCTATAGAGATATATCCAAAAATTATGTACTTTGTATTTTTATAGAGAAAAATCTACATTCTTTATCCTGGACGGCATTTGTTTAAAAAAAAATGACAAATAGAAAAAGATTTTTATCATAGAACTATCAAATACAATGATCTTGTGACACCAGTAGTTATCCTATGCCCATTTTTGAAAGTCAACCTAAAAGCCAGATTTTCAGAGCAAACAGAATTACATCTTGAGACGGCCTGCATAAAAATAGTTTAGAGCTTGTGGCTACAGCATAGCTAGGATAACCAAGGATAGGAATAATTATCTTGAAATTGGGTTGTTAACTTTTACAGTCATTAAGATTGCTCCAAAAAAATGGAATTAAACTGTCAGGCACTGGTTAGAAGGATTCCACTTTGTATTATAAAGGAAAATATATAGGGCATGTACTAATAAGAACTGACAATGGCAAAAATTGAAACAGCGTTGAAGATTTTAGTTATGATTGTGTGGGACCTTCTCCTGAACAGTAACTCTATATTCTATAGTTATTTCAGATGTTACACATGCCATATAGGTTATACAATTAGGTACCCATAGGGCCTACTTATATTGGGCAGACATCTAGAATTGTTAAACTTATTGAATAAGCACAAAAGCTGTATTACAACTCATAATCATAAGAAGAAAAACAGACACCTCTAGCAAAACATTTCTTTTAGCACGGACATAAATCCTGTGATCGATATAGATGTATCTTAGAGAAGGTGATTTATTCCAGAAGGAATGAATCGCACCAGGAAACTTCACCAAAGGGAAATATCCTGGAGTGTGGAACTGAATTCATGAATATAATTTGGTTGTAAAGGAAAATGGAATTCGGTTTTAAATGTTCTCTTCATTTTTGTATTAAAGCGGAAATAAACCAAAAAAACAAAAGATCAACAGGAGGTGGAGAATTGTAGCAGAAGTGACAAGCAAAGATAATTTTCCATAAATGCACTTTTCCCCTGCTCCTGGCAGCATTTTGTTTTTTTGCTTACACTGCATGAAGCCTATACTATGGGGCTGAGAGTAGACCTAGATGTTGGAGAGAATGTAACTCCTCGGTATACATCTGTGGCACTGTGAAAAGTGGATTTCAGTGAACAAGGGAGACTCAGCGGGGAAGATAACAGCTTCAGGAGATGTAGTGATAATCCTTGTCATCATTGCAAGGTGCTAAAAAAATATAATTGTGCTGTGCATGTTTGCCAATTATGGCAAAAGTTTGCTCATTAAAACCTAGGTTTATTTCTGCTTAACCTCCCTGGCGGTATACCCGAGTGTGGCTCGGGGTTATTTTCAGTACCAAAAGCGGTAACCCAGCGATGCCTGCGGCATCCTCCAGTGATGCCCGGTATCTGCTTCACCTGGCGGTACTGGCCGGGCATCACCAGACTACCCGGCATCTGCGTCCCTGGCGCGTGAATATTGGGGACACGGGGCCAGGGGACACAGATGCCAGTAAAAAAAAAACAGCTGAAAGCAGTAACCCCGAGCCACACTCGGGGTAGCTAAACAAATTAAAAATAAACACTTAACTGGTCCCAATCAGCGTCCTCCAGTGTCCTGTCATCCGCTGGCCGCGTCCTCTTCATTGATCTGTCTCCCAGGGAATGCTCTGACATTCTCCGGGAGTTCCCAGGGACGTCAGTGCGTACAGCCTTCCCTAGGGGCGCAGCGGGAATTTCAAATTATTTTGCATTGCATTCAATACAAAATAACTGTATTGAATGCAATACACTAAATTTTTATGTCTAAAAGCAATACATTGTCTCTCATGAAAATTTATTTTACAGTATAATTTATTAGTACGAGTATAATAAAGTTTGAAACACAAAAGTTTATTATTAGGTTTATTTTTTTTAATTTATTTAATTTATTATTTTGACATGATTTTGTGTTTCAAATTATACTCATACTATTATAATATACTGTAAAATAAAATTTCATAAAAGACAATGTACCGCTTTTAGACATATAAATCCAGACAGAAATGTACAGCCCAGGAGGTTAAAGTACTCAAGGAAAAGAGTAGTTGTTCTGTGCTTTAAAATGTAGTGATGTGTATTTACCATGTAGTTTTCTCAGTCAGTCAGTCTATTGCCAATAAGATTGTAAGTTCTTCTGGGCAGGGTCCTCTTCTCCTGTGTCCCTGTCTGTATCTGTCATTTGCAACCCCTATTTATTATACAGTGCTCCGTAATATGTTGGCGCTTTATAAAAAAACGTTTAATATTACCAATAATAATAACAATTATTGACCCTTATAAAATGTGGCCCTTTTTGTGGCCTGTATAAAGCAGTAATGTTGTCACCCAAAGATGAGAGCTCAGCTGAAGACTCCAAATGATAGTCCTGATGCTTAATATGTTTAGCATAATCTACTGTACAGATGACATTACTGTGCATCACTTGGTATTGCTGTGCAGGGTATTCTCACATAGAACGTCAACAGCCTGTGCTAAAATGGAATAAAGGATAAACATAGGCATAAAAGAAAATTTTTAGAAGGCTGAACACTGTGATGTACTAAGTGTTACTAAATGTAAAGAGAAATGCTAAATGTTAATGGCTTATTTTAGGAGTTACGTTAGGGTTGGTAGATAAAGATATATAAAAAAATATTTAGGCAAATATATTTTTTTAGGTTGCTTGAAATCATGTTTTGTTGTATATAGTTTTCTTAATCAAATCTGTTGTGAATTTTTTGCAAAGCTACTGCACATTTTGTTAACTAAACTTTAAGTGTTAGGAATGTTTGCAACATGGAAATAGTTAGAAAAATGCCAACAACAAGCTTCTAGTTTTGAGAACTACGGTAGCATACAAACCATATCTGCAAATTATGCAATAAACAGGTTATTATTAATATTTGGTTGAGTTTAGAATATGAATTACACTTTCAAGACTTTAGCTTTTCTAGTGAGTTTGTATTTCTATATGATGATATCTAGGCCACTTAATTCCAGATCTGCCATTTGGCTCTCCATTTAAGGTTGAAAAAATAACCTAAATGGTAAATTGATATCTTATAAAGTTCAGCAGGGAAATTTGCAGGGAAATTCTTTTACTTGGTGGCTTTGAGTGTTCACTCATTATGCCTCCTTTTGTATTTTCCCCAAGGTATTCTGGGCATCAGTGTCTAATTTTTTTTAGATTTACCCCAATGCAGTTAGATGTTTTGGCCAAGATTTATTACAGATCCCGCCACCAAACATTTAGGTTGATTGAACATAATTGATAGTATACCTCCAGTGTGTCATTCTTATGCAAATCAGGATGACAAACATTTACATAAAACTGTGTGAAAATGTAATGAGGACAATATAAATCTAGGTTAAAAAGCATAGCTGCTTTGTACAATAAAAATTGTCATGCTTACAATGCATGCAAAACATCAAAGGTTTCCCACACCCAGCACTACTGTTTACCTCCACATCAAGAATTGTTTTGTAAGCAAGCCTAAATTAATTATGGGTATTAAAAACAAAGGCTCATAACTGTCTTCTATAAATTTTGGATGTCTGACATCTCCATTTTTTTGATGAAGAACAAGAACAAGAAATGAAAAATGCTTGCCAAATGCTAAACATTTATATGATTTCCAAGTGTTTTGTTAATTAACTTGGGTTTCATGACATGTATCATTGTCAGCTACATATCCACTTAAAAAGAATTCAGTTATCATTTTCAAGTGAAATGGATTACCATCTTATCTTTATTAAAAAGTTACCCAGTTGTTCCTTTTCATGAAAAAAACAGTTTTTATTCTACGGACAAGTAAATGATTTTAAGGTAATACTAAATTGTGCATTTAAACTTTTTGTATTGATAATAGAAAGGATTAGTTTTCTATTTCTCATCCTGTATTAGGATTGTTTTTCCTTCCTACCTGTTCTGAAAAAAATCTTACTAGACTGATGGGAAGAACTAGGAGGGGGCAATTCCATATCAGGCCAGTATTCATAATATACTGGGCTAATTGCATAGAGTGGAGATACTTCAGCCTTCTTGATCAGTCCCTGATATACAAACAATGCAACAAGCTGTAAATTATGAAACTTAAGCTGCGTACACACTTCCAATTTTTATCGTTGGAAATGAACGACGAACGAACGACGAACGATCGATTGGGCAAAAATCGTTCGTAAAAAAAGTAACCAACGACGCCGACGAACGAGGATAGTCGTTGGAAATGAACGACCGGACCGGCGGATCGGATTGGACGACGATCGTTGACCATCTATCGTGTGTACGGTCGTTCATTGATCGTCCATGGTCTGAGCATGCGCGGTGAACGAACGTTCGCTCACTTCCTGTGGTGCACGTCACTTCCTGTATCGTTCAAACGATCGCATCTATCGTGTGTACAATATCTGCGAACGATCGTGTCGTTATCTGTATGTACAGGATCGGTGCTATACGATCGTTCGCAGATATCGTGCAGGATCGTTCGTCGTTCGTTTACCAACGATAATAATTGGAAGTGTGTACGTAGCTTAACTCATTCAAACTGTGGGTAGGGGGAATTGTCCAACACCAACTTCCACTGGCTTTGCAACATCATGTTATCAAATGCCAAGGCTACAAAAAAAGACTAAAGGTGCTTTAGAAGCTTCACTCTTCACTGTTCTCACCTGTTGATAAGATACCATGACACGCTTTGCACAGTACATTTTATTTAGCTTTTCTTAAGAGGGTTGGGAGGTGTTTTTGTTTTTGTCCCAAAAGCAAAAGATTCCAAACCCTCCAATGGAATAATCCTAAATTTCTCAGTTTTTACCAAAAGAATGTCTCGTTTGAGATTTTCCCTTATCTTCCAATCCCGTAACATATATTATCTTTACGTTTGTTGTCACTAAGTCATATGGTGAGAGAATACAGATGGCTATTTTTTGCAAAGAATGCAGACAGCTAATAAAACCTGAGAGAGGTTTTTTTTAGTATATCTTAAAACTAAGAAATACTTTTTTTTGGATTTTATTCACTGAAAACTACACCAAAAAAGATCACATTTTCTGTTGCAGAAAATTCACTTCTAGCTTTTGTAAGACAGATGAATAAACAGAAACTAACCCAGCAGTTGGTGAATCTGGCACTTGGCTTGAAAATGCTGTAAAGCCTGAATCTCTATATCTTTTCCTGAGAGATAATGGCCCCCATCCCACATAGTTGCTCAGATCACTTTGGTGTTGAAAGTTGATTTTAGTATTAATAATAATATTATGAGTCAATGCTAATAACTAAAGAAAGATTTTGATTCATTTTTGAATAATTTTAATATTTATATTATGGGTCAGTGATAATCACTACAGAGTGATTATGAGACATTTTACTGGACATACACTTGTAGGCTAACATAGACTGTTGTGGTGCTTTCCACCATAGACTTATACTTGAGTTTTTTCTAAAAAAAAGTAGTTTTTTTCTAGTTTCTCAGATAAAATGGAATACCTTGGCATATATTGTGATTGGCTTTTCAGTTTACAGGGTACATGATTTTCAGTTTTTAACCTCACAGTTTGACAACCAGAACTAACAAACTAGAATGCCATCAGTGTTACCACATCCAGCACATTTCTGAAACAGCTTTGCCTTTATTATCACATTTTCCTATTTCTCCTTCTCACTTTCTGATCATTATAATGTTAAAAAAGGGTTCCAATCTTTTATACAATTAAAAGAAAACTGTAGTGGGAGAGATTTTGAGGTCATCTTTTGAGAATGATAAATTGTAAGCTTGATTATTTTGACTTGAATACTTTAAATACTTTCCGACCTGAATCAAGTATGCAAGCTGTGAAATCAGAAGTTCCAGGCTGCAAACTTGTTTGGTCCGTGAATCAGCAACTTTTGAAGTTCTTGCAATTGAGGAATATTTCTTTCCCTACAGGTTTCTAATATAGCAAGCACAATAAACAATTTGCACTTTTAGCATGATTCTAGAGCTGTCCATACTACTAATATAAGCTGTAAGCAATCCAGAAACAGAATGGCCAGCACTTGTGAACCAGAACGCAAAGAGTTCCTCTATTACTTACACATTACTTCCTAACCTCTTTATTGTGTATTTATGTAGTTTTTTGGAATGTTTATTTGTAGTTTTTCTCTTCTTCATCAACACTTCTTCTAAACTTAGATGTGCTCCGTTTACCAAGCCCTATTTCTCACCAGTGCATTATGGTACCCTATGGTCATTCCTTTACACAAACTTTTCAGTTTCAGTGGACTGCCAAAGTTGTGCAAAACTGCAACTCAAGGCAGAGATTACTCTCATCTGTGCATTGTGGTGTGCTCCAAAGAAAGTGCATTGTGTCAGGTGCATTGAGGTTTAATTCAAAACTAACCACATACAACACAGCAGACTGTGTTTGCTTTCCAATGCAATTTGGTGGTAATGGTCTCGTAAACTACGTACACACGTCCAACGGGTCTCGCCCCATAATCGGCTCAGGGCCGATATGGGGCAAAAATCCGGCGTGTGTACAGCACCCGTCGTCCATCGTCCGAACGACCATCCTGGCGGATCCGCGGACGATGGACGACTAATGCTCCTCTCCCTTCTTCATAGAGCAGAACGGTGCTGTATGTACATCACTCGTTTATGCATCGTGCAGTGCTAGTCGTTGGAAAGGATCGTGAAAGATCCTTTCCAAGGACTATTATTGCACGTGTGTATGCAGCTTTAGAGTATATATATTCATACAACTCCTACTACTTATTACTCTACTATGCCACATCCAATATACTGCTGCTGACATATTTTAGAAAAATTTTATCAACCCACTATCCAGCTTGTGACTCTGGTTACAAAGCTTGTATATTGCATTATGTACTTGTTATTTTATATACAAGGGGGCTGCAGCTGAAATGACGTGTCTGCATAACTCAAGCCATGTCAAAGACTTTGATAATGGAGATACAAATATCAGCTTTGTTCTACGACTCTTCTGAGCTGTTCAGCTTGAAAGCTGCCCAAAGTCTAATTTGAGACTGTGGCTTTTAAAGAAGCCAGATACTGACTGGAAATTTCATATAATGTTGGAAGGTTGCTGAATGTTTACCCCTGGAGGGAGAAGGAATTAATTAAAGTATGAAACATGTGCACATTTAAATTCCCTAATAGATGTTTAGCTTGGTAGCTGATTTAATTTATACGTCTATTTCCAAACAGTCCTTGTTGTCGGTGCCCTTTTAGTTTAATTATTATAGCTATGATTACGAGGTATCGGTGTCCACTACAAGTTAAAAAGTCACTCTTCATAAATAAAGATGTTTTCAGCTTGCAGAGAACTGCTCTCTTATTCATATAATTGTACATGTTACACATTTATTGCCACCTTGATAAAGGGATCTGTATAACTGGCTTATTCTAAGTGATGTATTACACAGCCAATACAGGGCAGATACATGTATACTTAGATAATAAATGAACTTATATGTAAATATGTAGCACCATCCATGACTTCCCTGGGCCCCACTCCAACTCCTTGTTTTTAAATTCTTATACTTGTAGTGCAATTACACAAAAGATAGGACAGGGAAAATCTGGTCAGGTCATGGGGCATAAAGTCTATGCTCTTCTATTTCCAACTTCTCTTTGTGTAATGTACTCATGTAAAAGATGAGAGTTACTAACACCAGGATTAGAGTAATTTTATGTAAAATCATGGAACAATATCTTAGATATCCTATAGAGAAAAGCCTGCTTCTCTCTATAGCAGACAGTGAATAACCATATAAGAGTGGCTTGTTTGAAGAATGTATGAATGGTACAGTGGGAGGTCTGCCGAATATTGTGCAAGGCCCAAAAAAATTAATATGATTACGATTTCATATACGATTTGGTTGTGATGTGATTTTATGACCTCAAATACTTAAAGTATAACCAATTCTTTATGTATGAATGTCTTAACAAGTACCAAATCCAAAAACTACATGAAGTGATAGCCACATAAACTAAACACAAAACTTCCTTTAACTTCTCAGACAGAGCTAAATCCTTTTTTTGTTTGTGCCTCCCCCTCCCAGACGCTACAGAGCCCAGTGGGAAAGTTTCAGCAATAGTGCCAGTCTGCCAATCCAGAAAGTAGAGGACAGAACTAGGCATGGCCAGGTGCCGATTTACTGGCTGTAGGCTTGTGAATCTGCTGATAGCGACATCCCCATCAACATTTTTTCATCCCACTTTAGTGCATAAGGCATAGCTTACATGACGATGGCAACCCAGCTCTGCATCCTGAAGTTTAACAGGTATTTGTGGGATCCAGGGGGCCTAAGTAAAAACTGAAAGTGCTGATGCACATGTAATCATGTTCTCCAGCACCTATTTTTTTAAGTGAGGTTACATTTCTGTTGGTTTTATTGGTAGGTGTAACCTACCTGAGTTTCCCCATATAGCCTTATACGTACCTGTCGTCAATACCTTGGCAACATGTCCTCCTTGAAGCAGCACATGCTTTGGCCAAAAGAATTTCCTTTTTTACTCTCTTTTTGTAATCTAAGCAAATTTATTATACTAAGAGAAGACAGCCACATACATTGGATCAAAACTTCTATTAGTTTTCCCTATTATTTAGACAATTTTCCTGTGTTTATAAGGTACTGAGTTATCTTTTTTCATCATCTCAATAGCAGCTCAGTTTTTCTAGTTAAGCCACTTCTTGTCTACTTGCACTGTTTACTGCACTGGACTGGCTTCTTGATAGTGATGACTGTGCACCATATCTGTACAAGTAGTGTTATTGTGGTTGATTATAGTCTTTATCAAAGGGCACATGAGACAGGGTAACAATGGTGGTGTACAATGGGATACAATTGGTAATCTAGAGCAGATATTCTCCATGGTCACCAGGCATTCTTGTGAAGAAAAAAAATGAAAACAGCTTTTGGACATCAATAATAAAACTTTTTTCAAATTTTAATGATTGTTTTTAAATGTTTGTGTTTTTGAAGTGTTCATTGAGAATGTTCAAAGAATTTGTTGTTTTGTTGACACATAGAAACTATGTACATTGGAAGTAGTGTGCTACGCACACCTACCATTAGTTCATGCTAAGTATAGTTTGCTGTACACACACAATAGTGCTAACAGCAACATTTGACATTTTTTGGGGGGCTGAGTGGATACAACAGCCTGTGTTATACAGACATAACAGAGTAAAACCGCCCATTATTTACTATTAAACATCTCTGCCATACAAAACAAGTCTGCAGCTTTACAATTTATCTGTAATCTACAGGTGCCATGCATGCTGAAAGTACTGCATTATTCTTTGCAGGTGTGAAAAGAAAAAGCAGAGTACTGCAACTACTCAAATTGATACATGCAATAATTAATAATAATAATATTAATAAAAATAATAATAATAATGATAAGAAAAAGAATTTTAGCAAAATGTGTTTTTTTTGCTTCTCTTGTGTGTGCATCCTAATACCTAATTTGTATTTCCATTATGATCATTCCAGTGTATGCTGGAATTTATATTTCGTTCTTGATCTGACAGCAATGCCCTATTTTGCTTTCTCAAGAATGTTAGGAATGAATTGATAAGGCAGGAAATGGTTTTCTTTATAGACTGCAAAATTTGGCACGTGGGTAGTGGACTCATTAACTATTCTCTTGCTCTGTCAGTTTACGCAAAGGCCATTATTAGACTCCCACATAAGTTCTAAACACTGCCCCGTATTGTTGCTGTGTTAACATCTTACACAACTACTGAAGTCACAGCGCATTAACTCTACCTAATCTGCAAATAAAAATGCACCTATATAGTGCTATGAAGTCTGCTGAACTTTATTAGCATTGAAGGACAGTTTTCCATAGTTCAGTACACATGCTGGGCTTGTAAAGGGCCAATGATTTTATCATGTTTAACAGTTCCTGCACGTATAAGATTTTTTTTTGCTTTTGCAGATAAAATTATTGGAAGGGATGCCTTGCTGAGCACATCTCCAATTAAGATTTCCAAATACATACTTTTGGTTTGCTGCCAGAGTAGGTTGCTGTGTCTGCAGGGCACAAAATAATTAACCATTATTTATGGGTTTATCACTGAGGATGTTAACACAAAGGCAACCAACCCCTGAGTTAGTAAGTCTAATTTAACCAGTTAATTAAAATGAATCAATCTTCTTAAACGGGTACAGAGCATTCAATATGTAACAGATATCATATGTGTATTTACAAAGTTTGATCAAGTTGGTCTTAGTGTAACAGATATTTTACAAAACTGAAGGCGGTCTACTCTTACCAGAAGCTGCTGTAAATTATTGGATGGACAGTGCTTCTGCTAATTTAAATGTTGTAGCAATTACATAGGCTGTCATAGTCACATTGTCATGTCCTACAACATTATTCAAGGCAAGAAGTGTCTTCAGTATTCTGCATGCAGAATTACAAAGTACCATGAAAAAGTAAGTAACAGTTGTTTAATAAGACGAAAAAATTTAATCAGATAAATAATAAATAAGACTAAAAGCATCTAATCTGATGAATCTCAGAAACAGCATATACCCATAGGTATAATTTATTTTTATTTTTTGTTTTAATGGTGCTAATTAAAAAGAAAAAAAATGCACACTCTGGTAACTTTGCAGCTGCTTACAAATGTCAGCACAAGCATATTCATTTATGCAGTGTTTATCAACCTTCCTCCAGAGTTTTCTAGGGGTTCCTTGAGCAATGAGCAATTTGTGACTCTCAGGTTTAACCACCTGACCGATAAGCCAGACCTTAGGTACGGGCTAAAAAAAGTTACTATTTTCGATAAGCCCGAAAAGTTCAGGTTTATGGATCACTTACCTGGTCCCGCTGCGATCGTCCATCCGTCGTGTTCCAGCGTCGTCCTCCAGCTTCGGGTGTCCTCTCCGGGAAGAAGAAGCCGGCCGGCTTAGAAGAAAAAGCCGGCCGGCTTCTTCTCCCTCCGTTCTGTCCAGCGTCAATCGCAAAAAAATAAATACTCACCTTCTCCCTCCGCTCCTCCGGACACGTCTTCTCTCTTCTGTCTTCAGCCGGCGAGTGCAGTGACGATCATCGGGGTTTCCCGGTGACGTCGCTGCATGCG